>NC_083315.2:35888661-36201284 GCF_963455315.2 Globicephala melas
GCCTTCAGTTAAAGATTGTCATGTCTCATTTGTCACAGGGAATGTTGGAGTTCTCAGGTGCCTTGCGGTTGTCTTAAGAGCATAGAAGAGGCAGCAGTAATGTTTGCTGATGATTAGACCAGAGACACACTTGACCCAAAACTGTTGGGAAAGCTCGTTGAGTCTTGATACTTTGGCCTTCTCCTTGCCTGGGATGTTGGTTTTCAGTGTGGCACTATTGGTAATGGTGATTTTTGAGGATGATAGGAACCTGCTGGGCGTGGTCAGCAGTACCTATGAGCCAGGCACTGTTGTTCTAAGTCTAAGGCCTTCTAGATGGATTTTCCCCTATGCATGGAAGCTTGCTTTTTTTACTTCTGAACCTCTGGACTGTTTTGATATTTGTACCTGGTTTGTACCCAGTTGTCAGAAGCAGGCAGAAAGCAGCATGGCAGTTTTTGTTGAGTGTTTCTGGGTGGTGGAGCACAGATCTGGATGTATTTGGGCAGTGCTTCTCATAGTCTAACGTATATACGCATCACCTAAGGATCTTGTGTAAATGCAGATTCTGATTCAGTAGGTTTGGAGTGTGGCCTGAGATGCCTTGTTTCTGACAGGTTTCCAAGTAGTGCCAGTGTGCTGGCAACAAGACAAGTTTGGGATGTGTTCGAATACTAGCAGTGCATCCATACTTAGTTATTTTTGCAGTGGTGCTGTCACTCAGGTTTGGAGTCTCTGGGTAGACAGTAGTTAAACTGAGGCTGCAAAATGAGGATATGAAGTGAGTTTGGGTTGCTGGGTAAAGCCGGAGAATAAGTGTATCTCTGAATAGCCTCTTCTAGCAGGCTTTTGTGTTTGTGTATCTTCCACAGATGATCCCCATTTTTGGATAATGGCTCAGAAGTTTAGTGGCTTGCCCGGGCTTACACAGCCAGCGGGAGTGTGGGCCTGGGACTGAGGTAGTGCCCAGTGACCTCTCCTCACTTAGTGTGACGAGGGAGCCGTGCTGCCCGGCATTAGGATCTGGAGTCACTGTCTTTAAATGTTCTCCCATGTTAGCAGGCGTGTGCTACAGCTGCTCCATAGGAGGTAGGAAGGGCAGGGGACTGGAAGAGCAGCTGTGGTGCTAAGAGGAGATGAGGGAAGCTGGCACAGTCTCTACACAATAGGAGCCCAGCATGCTGGATTAAGTCTGGGCACCCATAGAAACAGGCAGTGGATTTGCCATGGTTTGGTCAGGCCTCTGTTGGGGATGAGAGGGATCCCCAGGACCATCTCTTCTAACCCCACAGAGGCCATCAGGAATCCCCCACTTGCTCTTGGGCAGAGCAGGCAGCTCATGCAGCTGCCCCCCTGGCTGGTGCTGACACAGGCCTGGCTTCTCTCTGTTTTTCTCCGCTCCACCCAGGTGTGCTTCAAGTACTTCTGCCGGAGCTGCTGGCACTGGCGGCACAGCATGGAGGGCCTGCGCCATCACAGCCCCCTGATGCGGAACCAGAAGAACCGAGATTCCAGCTAGAGGAGCTGGCCTTGCCCAGTGGCCTGTGGCGCCTGAGGCTGGCAGGTCAGGCAGTAGCCTGCACCACCCTGCTGCCACTGGCCACCAGGGAGCTGGCTTCCCGAGGACAAGGGAAAATCGTAGTCACCTTTGCACTTGCTGAATCTGTCTTTGTTTCTGCACTAATTAATGCACAATGAGTTTTGTCGGATTTTGTTTTCAGGGGGTGTACCAGGGCAAGGACCCTTAGGCTCACCCTCCAAGCGACTCTGTAGTTTTCCCAGATTTTAGTTCCTCATTTTGCCGATGAAAAAGCAAAAAAGAACTACGTGTCCAGAAGGTATTGACACGATGCCTACATCTAGGTTTATTTATTAAAAGCGCTTTTTTACATTCCTTGCAATACTGATGGTGATGATGTGCAGGTCTCATTGGTTTCATTCTTGCAGTTGCCATACAGTGCCTTTCCATTTATTTAACCCCCACCTGAACGGCATAAACTGAGTGTTCAGCTGGTGTTTTTTACTGTAAACAACAAGGAGACTTTGCTCTTCATTTAAACCAAAATCATATTTCATATTTTACGCTCGAGGGTTTTTACCGGTTCCTTTTTACACTCCTTAAAACAGTTTTTAAGTCGTTTGGAACAAGAGATTTTTTTTTCTTTCCTGGCAGCTTTTAACATTATAGCAAATTTGTGTCTGGGGACTGCTGGTCACTGTTTCTCAGAGTTGCAAATCAAGGCATTTGCAACCAAGAAAAAAAAATTTTTTTGGATTTGAAACTGGACCGGATAAACGGTGTTTGAGTGGCTGCTGTATATAGTTTTAAATGGTTTATTGCACCTTCTTAAGTTGCACTTACTTGGGGGGGGAGGGTTGATAGAAGTTTTTAATCACAAAGTCACAGGACTTTTTTCTTTTGTAACTGAGCTAAAAAGGGCTGCTTTTTGGTGGGGGCAGATGAAGGCTCACAGGAGCCCTTTCTCTCAGAGGGGACAAGTACCCTTCCCTTATTTCTTTCATTTGAGAAATGTATGAAGCAACAGTTGCAGTTGACTGAAATGCTACTGGAATTTGAAAACTTGACTTTTTCTTTTCTTTTTTTTTTTTTTTTTAA
The DNA here is from genome assembly GCF_963455315.2 of Globicephala melas. Lineage (NCBI taxonomy): Eukaryota > Metazoa > Chordata > Mammalia > Artiodactyla > Delphinidae > Globicephala > Globicephala melas. The sequence continues at coordinate 35,891,258 of NC_083315.2, forward strand.
AAAAAAAGACTTGCCCCTCTTTGGGAAGCTGTGTGCCAAAGAACCAGTGTCATAACCCCCCCTCCTCCCTCCTGCTGAGCTGACGTTGCATTGTTGCATATCCCAGCTACTCTGTGGGTTTTGTGAAGCTGTGTGTGAAGTCTCTACCTCATTGTAGTATATGCAGGCAAGACTGCACTCTCCTACAGATGTGTGGAGTAAGCTGTGGTGTAGTTTTTTTGGCACATAATAAACACGTTGCAGCAGAGTTCTGGTTTTGTCTCTGTGTCTGAGCTGTGGGAAAAAGGGGGCAGTGGGACACCAAGATTCCAGAGTAAAAACCCACATTTCCTTGGATCTTCTGTGATGAGATTCCAGCCCAGGTTGATAGTGGGGCCATGTGGGGACTTGCCCCTGTAAGTCCTTCTTGGTCACTTCCGTGGTCAAATGCACCTCGGAGGTGCCTCTCTAGTAAGTGGGTACCTCTAGTCTAGGTATGTAAAAAGCCCTCACAAATAAACTTCCTGGGGCTCCTCTTTTCATAATCCTAGACTCAGCTTGGAGGAACTGGAGGCATAGCTCCCCAGAGGTCGGCAAGAGCCACTTGTTCTCAGCTTCTCCTGTAAGCCTCAGAGCTGATTCTTCTTCTTGGGACGCTTCCTATCTCTTGGAGTCAGCTGTGCTGACCCAGTTCTTTACTGAGTGGGAGTAAATTTTTGCTGTTCTTCAGGACTATCATCTGGACTCTTTCTCACAGGCGGGATGCCAGGATTTTTGAAAGGGTCTGCTGATGATTTTTTCAGGTAGGTTGTTCCTGGGCCCAGCTGCTGGAGTGATCTTTGGAAGATTCCATTTTAGTCTGCGGTGGAGGGAGCCCTGCACACTGAAGCATCCGTTCCGTGAGAGGTGCAAGAAGTCACTATCTGAGGGGGTGGGGAGTCCCTTCGGCCAAGAATGAGAGGCCTCATCTTTCCCTTGAGGCCTGATGGCAGCAGCATAGTTTGAAGTGTGCAGGTAAAGTAAACTGCATCTCTCTTGAAGGAGAGTCTGACTCTCCCTTTTGGTGTCCTGGTCTGTCCTGTCCTATTCAGAGAGTCATCTCTTCTCCCCTTTGGTCCCTCTTTTGTCCAGGTGCTACTTTCAGGGCAAGGGCTCCCTGTCCTTCAGCCTTCCATTCTCAGTCAGTTCAGAGACTGACTGGACTGTCCAAGGTGACCAGGAGTTGAGTTGGGGGATGAAGCACAGCCTGGTGCCCCTTAACTCATCCAAACTGGGCAGCCCAGTCTTTCTTTAAGTCAGGCGGGGACTTGGAACCCACTTAAGCCAAGTTGGAGATAAGGAGCAGGGCACTCCCGAGGTTAATGAGGCTACCAGGGGTAGCCTGTGCTGGTGGCCTCAGAAGGACCTGGTTTGCGGATGGGTACAGCAGGAACAGCCTTATGACGGTGGTGGTTGGAGAGAGTGCCTCAGCTGGGAGCGCTACGGGTGAACTGGGCCCTTCACTTAAACATTTGAGAACTTGCTTTGTGCCGGGCACTGTTCAAGGCAAATACTGCCATGGAACTCATCCTTAGCTGAGAAAATTGAGACAAGTCACTGTGACGTGCTAAGAAATACTAGAGCAACTTTAAAAGGCTAGCAATGCTAAAAAAATGATAAAAGGATAGCAGTGTTACTTTGTATAAATTGGAGGGAAAGTTCCTCTGATAAGGTGACGTTTGAGCAAAGACTCGGAAGAAGTGAGATAATTCTTTCCCAGTTGTACCTGTGTCTCCACCAGGCTAGACACAAGTCTGTGACCCATGGATTGGGTGGGGATCCTGTGCACAGCGCCATCCCCTACTTCCTCACTTTTCCGCGCTCCCGCCTTCCTGATGGCTCTTAAGCCTTCATCCCTCTCCGCATCATGTGTGGGAGAGATACGCCGCCGCTCTTAGTCTAGGGCACTTTAATGGGCGACCTAACCACTGAAGAAGGGTCTAGAGAAACCTGCGTAAGACCACCCTAGTTGGGGCGGGCCGGGGCGGGTCAGCCACTCGCTACGCCCACTGGATGGCAATTGGCCATACTTCCGTTCCATTCCGCCCCGCCCCTCTAGGGGTCGCTGTGCCGCGCTTACAGTCGGCTCAGCGCATTTCAGACTAGGCGGAAGCGGCTTTCTGGCCTGCGCTTTATAGGCCTCTCGTGCTTCCTGTTTCCTCTTTTACCAAGGACCCGCCGACATGGTAGGTGTTTTTGTTTCCAATCTGGTACCCCCCACAATCGTCCTCCATCCGCCGCTTTGCACGGCCCCCAGCCCGCGAGGAGGGGCGCAGTACCCTGTGAGGCCGAAGCCTCCGTGGGCCGCTGGCTTCCGCGTTGACCCCGCGCTCCAGCACTGCCCGGCCGGCCTTCTCCCCATCCTGGGCTCAGACCCAGCCCACGAACCCCGCTCCGGTTAGGGCGTGACGCCGTGCTGTTCCCCGGAGGGGGTTCCTGAGTCGCGAGTGACCCTGTGTTCTCCACTTGCAGGGCCGCGTTCGCACCAAAACCGTGAAGAAGGCGGCCCGGGTCATCATTGAGAAGTATTACACGCGCCTGGGCAACGACTTTCACACCAACAAGCGCGTGTGCGAGGAGATCGCCATCATTCCCAGCAAGAAGCTCCGCAACAAGATCGCAGGGTGAGTTCAGCCGGCGCTCGGCCTCCAGGGCCTGCTGGGAGACGGAGAGTCGTGGCCCCGCGGGTGGGTCGTGGGAGCTGGGTTAGCACTAGTCTCCCGCTGCTCCGAGAAGAGCGCTGGAGGTGTGCCTTTGCCGGGTTTCTTGGTGGGGTTGTCTTATGTTCGCGTTGTATTTGGCGGTTTGACTGGCGGGGGCGCTTGGACGAGGTTAGCCACAGTCGACCTCTGGAAGACTAACGTTAAGTAAGGGTGTACTCGATTTAATGCTAACTTATGTACACTGGAATTCGAAGTAAAGGAAATGAAGGTTGGGAGGAGGGATCGTGAAGGTTTGTTGGGAGTACTTGATAGCTTTGAAAGCGAATTTGAATAGAGAGGATGTGCGACACCAAAGGGACAGGTATGCCTAGGTAAGTGGAGCTGCGTGTGGAGGTTTTGTGTATGTAGGAGGTTCAGAGTCAGGGCCCCCAAGGTGAATCCTCTCCCTTCTCACTGCGGGAAGAGAACTAAAATACACATGCAGACGTTCTGGGTACCAGTGGGAGCCAATGTGTGTTCTTGGGCATTTGTTCTTTGTAGCTATGTCACACATCTGATGAAGCGGATTCAGAGAGGCCCAGTGAGAGGTATCTCCATCAAGCTGCAGGAGGAGGAGAGAGAGAGGAGGGATAATTACGTGCCTGAGGTAAACTTTCTGGGTCTTATTCTGGATCTCTTGTTCATCCTGAAAGATAAAGCAGGTTCTTGAGAACCGTTTCAGGTACCTGGTTTTCAAAGGGACCTCAGCTGAGTCTTCATATACCCTTTGACCAGCTGTAGGTGCCTATAATTTACTTGCCTGTATGTTAGGTTCTGTTCTGCCCTGTTGGGATCATGTAAGTCCATTCTGTTTTATACATGAGAGCCTTTTAATGATGTTTGTTTGGTGACTTATGTCTTCTGGTTTGATTATTTGCCCTAGCATAGTATTTCTGCAGTATAAACCCAATCTTAAGGTTTTCTAAATACTGGATTCGTGGGATTCTACTGTATCCTCTCTATGCCACCCATCCCCGTCCCCCACCCCCTTTTTTTGTTCCTCATTTAAGAATCTTAGAGAAAAGGCAGGGAAGGTGAGAGATAACTCATTGCTATTTGGGGCCTGCCTTGTTCCTTACAGGTCTCAGCCCTGGATCAGGAAATCATTGAAGTAGATCCTGACACTAAGGAAATGCTGAAGCTCTTGGTAAGTGTTTGCTGAATTCCTAAAGTAGGGCTTCCCTGGTCACCATCCATCAGTAGCTTTCTACTGTGGGTAATACTTCTAGGTAACACTTACTGAGTCTTTAAAATATATCAAGTAATCTCAATGTTTCTATATGGCGTTTCCCTTTTCCTCAGTGTGTCCCATGAGGCACATCCTGTTATTTACATTTTATAGATGATGAAATGGTAATTTCAAGGTGAGTAGGTGGCAGGGATGGGAATCCATCCACCCTTCTAACCACTAACCTAGACTGCCTTCAAAGTGGGTTTAGCTAGTTAGTGAAGGTTCATTTTGCTCTCCACACGAGGATAACTCCCAAATCCAGTGGCTGTTCTTCCAGGACTTCCAGAACACCCCTTCTCTCAGTTCCTTCTGTTCTCTTCTCGATTTTGTGGCTGGCTTCTCACATTTACCCCCTTGGTTCCATCTTTAGTTCTCTTTTCAGTCTGCCTCCTTACTTCTATATCTGTATGCTAATCACTCAAATGAGCTGTGGTCTCATTTCCAGTTGCTAACTGGGCACTACTTGGGTAGTTCAGCTATCTTCAATACAATCTGATAAGTGTCTCTTCTGTGACATATCTTAGTACTTTAGTAGTTTGGTGAAAGCATGAGCTTCAAAGTCCAGGAGGCAGTTGGTGATTTAGAGCAACTTTATTTTTCCTTTTTATGATCATGAAACGTCTTAAGACGTTCAGAAAGATAATGAATAGAGTGAACACCCATATACTACCACCTGGTCTCAGAAAAACATAACCAGTACAGCTAACCCCTGCTACAGATCATTTTGTCCTGAAATACTACTCTGGAATGCATCTTTTTAATTTCAACTGTAAAATTGGTTTTTGAGGATAAAATGAGGAATTAAATTCTGGTTATATGGTGGGCCCTTGGGTTCTTTTTTCTTTTTAACATCTTTATTGGAGTATAATTGCTTTATAGTGGTGTGTTAGTTTCTGCTTTATAACAGTGAATCAGCTATACACATGCTCTTGGGTTCTTTGCACTTAGATTGAGCCACCTTAAAGGCAGGCCCTGACCTTGTCCTACCACTATTCTACCCGGGCCCTTCACAAATGTTGATTGCATAAGTGATGCCTCCTACCTGAGGGCTGGTCTTGGAAATGAAGTGGCACTGTATATGCCTTAGAGGAGTGATTCTCAAAGGGACAGATTTTGCACCCCACAGGGAACATTTGGTAATATCTGGACACATTTTTGGTTGTCACAACTGGGGGATACTAGCAGACATTAGTGCATAGAGTCCAGGAATGCTGTCAAATGTCTTAAAGTGCACAGGACAGCTCCTTCATGGCTGACTGTGGAGGATCCTTCAGATCGCAGGTAGACTCCCTACAGAGTTTTATTGCTCTGGGGTGGGGAGGAGAAGGCTCTCTTGGTTTTCTGCAGGGTCCCACCAATCTGACCCCAAGGTTGTGGAGGCTGACAGAAGCATAGCCTAATGGTGGTGCCGGGGCTCTGGACACAGATCTCACCAGTACAGCCACACTAAGCCCCTTTTTATTGTTCCAGGACTTTGGCAGTCTGTCCAACCTGCAGGTCACTCAGCCTACAGTTGGGATGAATTTCAAAACACCACGTGGAGCCGTTTGAATCTTTCTGCTGTGCTGTAATATTTTCAATAAACCTCGGACAACAACCGTGCCTGTGTCATCTGTGGGGTTGGGTGCCGGTGGAGCTAAGGGCAGGAGTTCTTTCTCAAGGGAGATGTATCCTGAAGAAGAGCGGTCTGCAGTGTGACGCATCTGTAAGTGGCCTATGGGCAGCGCCCATACAGATTATGGATGTGGTAGGAGGCCTGAGCCTGGACACCTGCATCACTTCTTTGGTTGCCAGCTCTACCCTTCTTGGTCCTCCCAGGCCCTGAGCACGCACTCTGGCTTCAGACAAAAGTCAGGAGATTTTTTTCCCTCCTCACCCTGTAGGCCCTGCTTCAGCCTCCTCCGAGTACATGCAGTTTGGGTTAATGAACCTGCCGGTCTTGAAAGGGTAACGCTCCTCATGTGTGTGAGGGTTGGGCTTTCTGTGGGTGGGAGATAGGATGGGTGTGGAGGCCAGTACCTGGAGCATAGGAGATTGAATGAGTGTGAATGGATGTGTGGGGGAGGATCAGTGAAACACAAGCGGATGTGTCAGTTCAAGGAGGCTGAGCTCAGTGGGTGGATCCCGGGTGGGTGGATCTGAGCTTGGGGAGCTGCTGAGGCTGTGGGTCCAACTCTGTTGTGGAGAGTGCTGGGTTGGGCTGGTCCCTGCTGAGCAGTGGGAGGACAGCTTGCAGCACAGGCTCCTCTGCTTGACTGTCCTGGGCTGAGCTGGGCCTGTTTGTGTACATGTGCATGTCAAGATCTCTGCAAGGTAGTGGCAGGACCTAGGTCAGTCTGGCTCTCCATTGATCCTTTGCACATCTGGTTCTGTGAGGCAGATACGTGCAACAAACATCCTAAAAATGTGTATTGTAGCAGTACAAAAATTGTAACAATTTTGATTCAATTTCAGACTTGAAAAGTTGCAAGAATATATAGCACAAAGAACTTTAAAATACTCTTACCCGACCTCAGCTCACATTTTGCCCCAATTGCTTTAATTCTGTCTCTATACACACTTTTTTTTTCTGATCCATTAGGATCAAGTTAGAGATGGGCCCTTTTGTTCCAAATATTTTATTGTCAGTTTGCTAAGAACAAGCATAACTGCAGATCAATGATCATAATCGGGAAGTCTAACATTGATATCATACTGTTACCTAATCCATAGTCCACTGTAAAATCTTGCCAATTTTCCCAATAATATCTTCCATAGTTTTCTTTCCTGGTTCAGAATCCAACCCAGAATTACTACATCTAGTTCTCATGTCCTTCAGCCTTCTTTCCATGTCTGTCTTGGAAAAGTATTGGCTGATTTTGTAGAATGTCCTTCAATTTGGGTTTGATGTCGGCTCACAATTAGATTTAATTGAGCTTTTTTGTGTAGGAATACAGATGGTCCCTGACTTAAAATGGTTCGATTTAAGATTTTTTGACTTTAGGATGGTGTGAAAGTGATATTATTCAGTAGAAACTACTTCAGATACGGAATTTTGATCTTTTCCCAGGCTAGTGATACGTGGTAGGGCTCATGATTCTGGGCGGTGGCAGTGAGCCACAGACCCTAGTCAGCTATGTGATCTCAAAGGTAAACCCAACAATACACAACTCTTTTTTTGTACCCATACAAACATTGTTTCACTTTCAGTACAGCATTCAATACGTGAGATACCCAATACTTTATTATAAAATGGGCTTTGTGTTAGATGATTTTGCCTAACTGTAGGCTAATGTGTTAGGACATTAGAAGTAGCCTCAGCTAAGCTATGATGATCAGTAGGTTGTGTATTAAATGTATTTGTGACTTAAGGTATTTTCAATCTACCGATGGGTTTATTGCAACATAACCCCATCATAAGTCAAGGAAGATGTGTACCACAGAAGAGATATTGTGTACTTGATGCATCATATTGGGAGGCACAGAATACTTGGTGAGTTTTAGTGATGTTTACTTTGAGCACTTGGATTAAGGGGCATCTGTCAAGTTTCTCCACTGTAAGTTATAAGGAGGTATTTCGAGGCTAAATATCCTGTTCTTCAACTTTTCACTCACTAGTTAATAGCATCTATTAATATTTTAAGTCCATTATTACCTTTATATTTATTAGTATTGTACAGTAAGGAAGAGCTTTCTCTTAAAACTTTTTCTTTCCATTTTTTGATGTGGAGTCGGGCATTCTCAGCAAATACTCTTGCCTTCTAAATACAGCTCCGTATAAAGAAGCCTTTCCTCTTGGTTTTTGGTGTCAGTGATGAGGAAAGGGGTGGGCTTTCTGTATGGGGGGAGAAATTAGAGCTGGGTTAAAATTACCAATGGGTAAGAAAATTAACAAAATGCCAAACCAGCAACAAGGCCGTTTGCTGTGATGTTTGCCACACTCGCCTACTAGGAGGCAGTGTCATTGCTATTCCACATCTGCCTGGCTCCTCTACCTCTAGGCCCTGTGCTCTAGATAACTTAAGATGAGGGATGGGAAGGGTTGGGGGAGGAGGAGGGAGCCGACTTGGGCTGCACGAAGAAGCTGTTTATCTTCCATCAGTGTTGAGGAGCTTCTCTAGGCCTTAGTTCTTTCATCTGTAAAATAAGACCTGTGCTCATTAGAACTTCCTGTGGAGCTTGTTAAAAGCAGGTGGCCAGGCCCTGCCCCTGATTTGGGCTGTGATTTGTGTGTTCAGGAGGTGGGTGGGGCCTGCGTGGGTGTTCCCACAGGTACTTGCTGGCAGTTCCAATCCCAGTTGGGTTTGGAAACTGCCAGCCTAGCAACTAGCACTGGCTGGCCCACGGTGCAGTCTCCCATGTTTGGGGTCAGATAATGCTCTTCGCATAAAATAGACAAGAGAGTCTTCTGCCTTCTGTGTCACAGATTCTGCTTCTTCAAGATTTGAAAGGCCCCAGGAAAGTTTTGGAGGTAATTATCTTCTTTTTTTCTATATTGCCCTTAGTTGTGTTGAAGTATAATTTTCAACAAAGTGAAATGGCTCTCATACAGATGGATATAAAATGAACACATGTTAAGCATTTTTAAAAACTCAAAGAACTGAGATGTTACAGTCAGTTCAAAGGAGAAGTCAAGGACAAATTTGGAGTAAAAGAACGTTGAAATGAATTTATAAATGGACACGAGACTGACTTCTTCCACAGGAGGGAAGTCAGCTGAACCTCTACCCAACAGAATTTATTTATTTGCCTTTGTCTATAGATAAGAATTATTTGTATTATCAGGTATCTATAACTTACAGAGTTGTAAAATAGCTCCAAGGCAGTGAAAGGTGCAGAGCCTCTCTATAGAATCCAAATCAAAACCCAGGTTGTTGCTCTTAACAGTTGAAGCACAAATTTCCCCCTCTATCTGTAAATTCATATTCTCTGTATTGCTTATGTTGTTAATATTTTTAATTTTATTAGTATATAATTAATTATAGTTTTCACATAATTAGGAAAACTCCGTTATTATGTGTCATTTTAAATGTTATGTTTGTTTTCTTTTCTAAATTAAACTTGTCAGATGTTTATTTTATCCATAGTTTCAAAGAACTAGCACTTGGAGATGTAACTTTCTTTTTACTTTACTTTTACTTTCCTCATTAGATACTGGAAAAAAACATGGATTCAATTGTGAGGAATGTGAGTAAAGCTCATTTTCTTTTTCAACTGCAGGGGTCAGCAAACTATGCGCAGCTGCCTGTTTATGGGTAAGCCATGAACTAAGAATGGTTTTTCACATTTCTAAATGCTTTAAAACAATAGCAACAACAAGAGGAGAATACTGTGGCCTGTGGAAACTATACGAAATTCAAATCAGTGTCTACATACAGAGTGTTATTGGGGTGCAGCCACATTCATTTGTTTACAAATTGTAGATGGCTGTTTTCCTGATGCACTGGCTGAATTAAATAGTTGCCACAGAGACAGTACGCAGCAGTGTTATCACTTTGCAGTACAGACTGCAGTTATACATTTATAACTCAGTAGTGTTATGAGGGCCATACCTATCACCATATCGTGACATTTAATTTTTTTAAAATTATTAGTGCATACTTAACGTTAAAGAAAAAAGAGCCCCCCCCCGCCCCGTCTAAGAACGTGCAGGGCGACGGCGGCCGGGGTGGGGGTGCGCATGTGCTCTGGGCCCGGGCCCCCCGGGAGCCATAATCCTCGAGGGACCCGCTCCCAGGAGTCATGTCCCTGCGCCCCGGCCCCCGGGAGACATAATCCATGCTCCCCGGCCGGGCCCCTAGGAACCGTGTCTACAAGTCCCGGGGGCCAGCGTGGCAGGGGCCGGCGTGGCAGGTGCTGGGCTCACTCCGGGAGGCGGCAGGCGCTGTGAGCCCCTTCCCGCAGGAGCGCCTGTGCCGCGGACCGGCGGCCGGGGATCGCGGGGATCGCGGGGGACAGGAGCGCAGCGGACAGAGAGGCCTGGGCGCCGCCGGTTCATGTTGCTGTTTACGCTGCGGGCGCGCAGTGCCCCCTGCCCGCCCGCCAGCCCGCTGCTCCCCCGCCCGCTCCAACATGCCCTCAGTGCGCCTGCCGCTGCGCCCCCGGGCGCTAGACCGCGCGGCCGCCATGGGGAATGGGATGAACAAGATCCTGTCTGGCCTGTATATCGGCAACTTCAAAGATGCCAGAGAAGAACAAGATGACACACATTCTGTCTCTGCACTACAGCGCCAGGCCAACATTGGAGGGGGTTAAATACCTGTGCATACCAGCAGCGGATTCACCATCTCAAAACCTGACAAGACATTTCAAAGAAAGTATTAAATTCATCCACTAGTGCCGCCTGCGAGGTGAGGGCTGCCTTGTTCACTGCCTGGCCAGCGTCTCCAGGAGTGTGAGTCTGGTGGTTGCATACATCATGACGGTCACCGACTTCGGCTGGGAAGATGCCCTGTGCACTGTGCATGCAGGGAGGTCCTGTGCAAACCCCAACCTGGGCTTCCAGAGGCAGCTCCAGGAGTTTGAGGAGCACCAGGTCCATCACTTCCGCCAGTGGCTGAAGGAGGAGTACGGAGAGAGCCCTTTGCGGGATGCGGAAGAAACCAGAGGCATTCTGGCCACCCCAGGAATTCTGAAGTACTGGGCCTCTCTCAGAAGACTGTAATGTACCTGAAATATTGCAAAGCCAGAGTTTAGGTGCTGCCCAGAAGAAAAGCAGACAGAGTTTAGGTGCTGCCCAGAAGAAAAGCAACCAGAGTTCATTTTTCAGCGTCCAGAAGTAATTTGTGAACTCGCCTGTTTTCATTTTAAACAATATATATGCAATTGTGTCATCAAAAGAAAGAAAAAGAGAAAACTGGGCTTTAAATGTTATGTTTTTAAGGTATGAGTAACCCATTCATTCGGTAGGCAAGGGAAGCTGTTTACCAATGGTGAGTTAATTTCTCTGGAAGAAACATGTGCAGAGTAAGTAAACTTATTTAAAACTATTAGCCTTTGGGTGAGAATGGTTGCTTAAAGGGGTGAGAATCGTTGCTTAAAGGGTTGAGAACATTGGGAGCAATATCAGTAGTCAATTCAAAACAAGGCAAATGATTTTGAATGGTTTTCCTTGGTTCTTGATGAGTCAAATGTTACCAATACTGCTCAGCTGTTATGCAAGGGTCAATGCCAACTTTGAAGAGTAAAGAATTAGCCTCTAGAATAATCTGCGTAGAACAGCTACAGGTGAGAATAATTTTAAAGATGAGAAATCACTGATTCAGTATAACCTGAAGTGGGAATTGGCTGAGCTAATGTTACAGCTGATTGTGGTAGAAATACATGCAGAGCAGAAAGGGCTTATTTGGACAGACTTCAAAGCTTGCAGAAAGGTAAAGTGTTTAAAACCTGTGTTATTCATTTTGTTACTCATTAATACGTATTCTGAAGAAAATATCTAAATTTCAATTATTGAACCAGTACTGTTAGCAGTGAATTTTACTCTCATAGAGTTAACCATCATCAGTTCCATGAATTTTGGTAGTTGTATTTAATTGTGGTAATGTTTTTTTAAACATATAATATTTGTTATTTTAACCATTCATAATTGTATAATTAGAGGCAATAAATATGTTTACGGTGTTATGGTAACCATCATCACTATGTCTAAAACTTTTTCCTCATCCCCAGCAAAAACCGTGTACTCGGTAAACAATAACTCCCTATTCCCCATATCACATTTTGTTTATCCATTCATATTTTGGTGGACATTTTGGTTGCTTCTCCTTTTTGGTTGTTGTGCAGAATGCTGCTATGAACATGGGTGTACAATATCTGTTTAAATCCCTGCTTTCAGTTATTTTGAGTATATCCAAGAACTGGAATTGCTAGTTCATGTGGTAAATCTATGTTTAATTTTTTAAGGAAATGCCGTACTATTTTCCACAGCAACTGCACTATTTTACATTCCTACCAGCAGTGTACAAGTTTCTCCACATCCTTGCCAAAACTTGTTACTTTCTGGGGTTTTTCTTGGTTTTGATTTTGTTCTTTTGATAATAGCCATCCTTGTGAGTGTGAAGTGGTATCTCATTGTAGTTTTGATTTGCATTTCCATAATGATTAGTGATATTGAGCATCTTTTTAGGTGTTTATTGGCCATATGTATATCTTCTATGAAGAAATGTCTGTTCAAGTTCTTTGTCAGTTTTTAAATTGGTTGTTACTGAGTTGTAGGAGTTCTTTGTATATTCTGGATATTAATTCTTTATCAGATATGATTTGCAAATATTTTCCCTCATTCTGTGTGTTGTCTTTTCTCTCTGTTGATAATGTCCTTTGATACACAAAAGTTTTAACTTTTGACAGAGTTCAATGTGTTATTTTTTCTTTTATTGCTTATGCTTTTGGTGTCATATCTAAGAATCCTTTGCCAAATCCACAGGCATGAAGAATTACTCCTATGTTTTCTTTCAAGAATTTTATGGTTTTAGCCCTTATATTTAATCCTTTGATACATTTTGTGTTAATTTTTGTATATGGTATGAGGTAGGGGTCCAACTTCATTCTCTTGCATATGGAAGTCCTGTTGTCCCAGCATCATCTGTTAAAGAGACTATTCCTTTCCCATTGATTGGACTTGAGACCCTTGTCAAAAATCAGTTAGCCATAAATGTATGGGTTTGTTTCTGAACTCTCAGTTCTATTCCATTGGTCTATAAGTCTGTCCTTCTGTCAGTCCACAGCATTTTGATTACTGTAGCTTTGTAGTGAGCTACGAAGTGTGGGTCCTTCCACTTTGTTCTTTTTTAAGATTTTTTTTTTTTGTCTACCTGGGCTGTATAAGTTTGCTAGTGCTGCCATACAGAATACCACAGACTTAAACGGAGATTTATTTTCTTACAGTTCTGGAGGCTAGAAGTCCAAGATGAAGATGTAAGCAGGTTTGATTTCTCCCGAGGCCTCTCTTCTTGCCTTGGAGCTGGCTGTCTTCTTGCTATGTCCTCACATGCTCTTAGCCCTGGTCTCTCTGTATCCAAATTTCCTCATCTAATAAGGACACCGGTCAGATTAGACTAGGGCCCACCCTAATGGACTCACTGTAACATAATTACCTCTTTAAAGGCCCTGTCTGCAAATATAGTCACATTCTGAGGTACTGGAGTTAAGGCTTCTGCATATGAATTTTGGGGAATACAGTTCAGCCTATTACATGGACTCCATGCACTGAATTTGAGAATCAGCTTTTCCATTTCTGCAAAAAAAGCCCACTGGAATTTTAATAGGAGTTGCTCTGAATTTTGTAGATGGCTTTGGGTAGTATTGACATCTCGACAGTATTAAGTCTTCCAGTCCATGAGCATGGGATCTCTTTCCACTTATTTAGATCTTCTTTAATTTCTTAGAGGAATATTTTGTAATTTTCAGGGAACAAGCCTTTCACTCCTTGCTTAAGTTTATTCCCAGGCATTTTATTCTTTTAGATTGTGCTATTGTAGTATAATAAGAAATACATATTTGGTCTTTCTCCCCAGTTCTTGGCATAAAATCTTCTAAAACCCTTGGAATTTCCTGAGTATTATTCATAATAAGCCCCTTTCAACCATACCTGAGTTTATGCTAATGAGGTGACTCTTGGTGGGCTGTAGATCACTTCAGGATGGGGGCTAGTTGCTAGAGGAACCAACCATGTGAATAGAGGATTGGAACTTTTTAGCCCCACCCCCTGACCTCTGTGGAGGGGAGGGGGCTGGAAATTGAGTTAATCACCAATAGCCAATGATTTAATCCATCACGTCTACATATTTGAACCTCCATAAAAACTCTTAAGTGATGGGGTTTGGAGAGCTTCCAGGTTGGTGAATGTGTGCTGGGAGGGTGGCACATCCCAAACTCCTTGGGGACAGAAAATCCTGTGCTGAGGATCCTTCCAGACCTCACCCTATGTACCTCTTGGTCTGGCTGTTCATTTGTATCCTTTATAATAAACCAGTAATAGTAAAGTTTATCTCCAAGTTCTGTGAGCTGTTATAGCAAATTACTGAACCTGAGTTGGAGTCATGGGAACCCCCAGTTTGTAGCCAAATCAGACAGAAGTATGGGTAACCTGGGGACTCAAAACTTGTGACTAGCCTCTGAAGTAGGGGAATTGAGATTTTAATCTGTGGGGTCTGTGCTAACTCTGGGTAGTGAGTGTCAGAAGTGAAATAAGTTGCAGGGCACCCAGTTGGTGTCTACAGAGAACTGGCGAATTGCTTGGTGTGGAAAACCCACACATAGATATTATTGTAAATTGAATTGATTTCTCAGTTTTCTTTTCTAATTATTCATCACTGGTATATAGAAACAACTGATTTTTGCAATTTTGCTGAATTTGTTGATTCACTCTAGTAACTTTCTTGTACATTCCTTGGGATTTTCCATGTGTAGGATCATGTCACCTGCAGATAGTTTTACTTCTTCATTCCCAATTTGGATGCCTTTTATTTCTTTTCTTGTTTAATTGCTCTGCTAGAATTTCTAGTACAGTGTTAAATAGCAGTGGTGAAAGCAGGCATTCTTGTCTCATTCATGAAATTACAAGTAAAAAGCTTTCAATCTCTCATCGTGAAGCATAATGTTAGCTGTGGTTTTTTTCATAAATGCCCTTTATCATGTTGAGGAATCTTCCCTCTATTCCTAGTTTTTCTGAGAGTTTTTATAATGAAAGAGTGTTGGCTTTTGTAAATGCCTTTTCTGTATCAATTGAGATGACAGTATGTTGTTTTTTTCTTCTACTACTGTGATATATTACATTCATTTTTCTCTTATGTTGAACCCTTGCATTTCTATTATAAATTCCACTTTGTCATGGTATATAATCCTTTTAATGTGCTCAGTTTGGTTTGCTAGTATTTTGTTGAGGATCTTTGCATTGATATTCATAACGGATTGATTTGTAATTTTCTTTTTTGTGATGGTCTTAATATGGCTTTGGTATTAGGGAAATGCTGACCCCATAGAACGAGATGGAAAGTGTTCTCCTAGTTTATTTCTTTGAAGAGTTTGAGAAGGACTGGTGTTAATTGTTCTTTAAATTTTTGGTAGAATTTACCAGTGAATCCATGTGGTCCTCGACTTTTCTTTGTTGGGAAATTTTTGATTACTGATTCAATGTTTTTACTTGTTATAGGTCTAGTGAGATTTTCTGTTTCTTCAGTCAATTTAGGTAATTTGTGTGTTTCTAGGAATTTGTCCGTTTCATCTAGGTTATCCAATTTTAGAACCCAAAGAAGGATTCCAGTTTTTTTTTGTTGTTGTTTGTTATATTTATTTTTGGCTGTGTTGGGTCTTCGTTTCTGTGCAAGGGCTTTCTCCAGTTGCGGCAAGTGGGGGCCATTCTTCATCACGGTGCGCGGGCCTCTCACTGTCGCGGCCTCTCCTGTTGCGGAGCACAGGCTCCAGACGCGCAGGCTCAGTAGTTGTGTGTCATGGGCTTAGTTGCTCTGTGGTATGTGGGATCTTCCCAGACCAGGGCTCGAACCCGTGTCCCCTGCATTGGCAGGCAGATTGTTAACCACTGCGCCACCAGGGAAGCCCTCCAGTTTTTTCTTCTGTTAAACCTTGGCTATTAGGAGCTAGGGAGTGAGAAAATGTGTATGTATGCATGGATAGTTGAATATAAATATATAAAAATGTATTTTTATTTATAAAAGTGCAATTTGATTTAGGACTTCAACCTAACAAATTCAGCTAGCAAAGCAAGATATTTTCCTTCTTAAAAGAAAATGAATTTTTTTTAATTTTTAAGATTGTTTTTAATTATTTGAACAGGCAGCACGTCACATGGTTCACAATTCAAAAGATAAAAATGAGCTTACAGTGAGCAATCTCCATCCAACTCATGTCCTCCAGCCTTCTAGTTCCCCCTTTGCACATGGAGCCCTGTTGTCAGTTTCTTTTGTGTCCTAGATATGTTACATGTATATGTGATGGGTTTTAAAGTGTGTCCACACATTATTAAAGCCCCCTCACTTCAAGAGGTGTAGGTTTCATCCCTCCTCTTGGTTATGGACTGGACTTAGTGACTCCCTTATAACTAATAGAACATGACAGAAGTGATAGTGTGTAACATCCAAGACTAAGTCATCAATATATTTTGTGACCTCCTCCTTGCTCTTTCTTGGATCAATTGCTCTGCGGCAAGCCAGCTGCCATGTTGCAAAGACACTGAGGAACTGAGGCCTCCTGGTAACAGCAATGTAAGAAACTCATCTTGGAAGTAGACAGACCCTTCAGCCCCAGTGAAACTTTCAGATGACTGCAGCCTGGATAACACCTTTTTTTTCTTTTTAAAGAGTTCCCGGGTTTCTATTTTATTTTATTTTTTTGGCCACGCCGTGCAGCTTGTAAGATCTTAGTTTCCCAACCAGGGATCAAACCCATGCCCCCAGCAGTGGAAGCATGGGGTCCCAACCACTGGACCGCCAGGGAAGTCCCAACATCTTATTTTTAAAAATTGAGATATAATTCATATACCATATAATTTTCCCTTTTGAAGTATAAATATAGTGGTTTTTAGTATATTCACAAAATTGTGCAACTCTCCCTGCTGTATAACTTCAGAACATGTTCAGTACCTCCAAAAGAAGCCTCAATTCACTCCCCATCTCCCCACCCCCAGCCCATGGCAACCACTAATCTACTCTTAATTTCTATGGATTTGCCTGGAAGTTTCATATAAATGGAATTGTATAATATATGGCCTTTTGTGTCTGGCTTCCTTCACTTAGCATAATGTTTTCAAGGTTCATCCATGTTGTATTTCATTCCTTTGTATGGCTGGATAATATTCCAGTGTATGGATAGTACCACATTTTGTTTATATATTCATCAGTTTATGAACATTTGGGTTGTTTCCATTTTTTAGTTATTGTGAATAATGCTGCTATGAAATGTATAAAAATTTTTGTGTGAACATATGTTTTCATTTCACTTGAGTATATTACTTAGGAGTGCAATTGTTGGGGTCACATGGTAACTTGATGTTTAACTTTTTGAAAAATTGCAAAACTGTTTTCCAAAGTAGCTGCGCCATTTTACATTCCAACCAGCAATGTATGGGGATTCCAGTTCCTCCACATTCTCACCAAAACTTGTTATTAACTGCCTTTTTTGATGACGCCATCCTAATATGTGTGAAGTGGTATCTTATTGTAGTTTTGTTTTGCATTTCTCTGGTGGTTAAGGATGTTGAGCATCTGCTCATGTGCTTATTGACCATTTGTATATATTCTTTGAAGAAATGTCTATTCAAATCCTTTGCTCATTTAAAAACTGGATTATTTATCTTTTATTGTTGAGTTGTAAGAATTCTTTATATATTCTGATTTCTACGACCTTATCAGATACATGATTTGCAAATACTTTCTCTCATTCTATCAATTGTTTTTTCACATTTCTGATAGTGTCCTTTGAAGCACAGAGTTCTAAGTTTTGATGAAATCCAATTTATGTTTTTTAAAGTTTTGTAGTTTTAGCTCACATGTTTAGGTTCTTGACCTGTTTTGTGTTAATTTTTGTATGTTGTGTGAGGTAGTGGGTCCAATTTCATTCTTTTGTGTATAGATATACAGTTATCCCAGCCCCATTTGTTGAAGACTGTTCTCTTCCCCATTGAAAGGTCTTGGCACCCTTGTAGGAAATCAGTTAATCATAAATGTAAGGGTTTATTTCTGGACTCTGAATTCTATTCCATTAACTTATGCCTATCCTTATGCCAGTATTACACAGTCTTGATTACTGTAGCTTTATAGAAAGTTTCAGGAACTGTGTGTATTCCAACTTCGTTATTCTTTTTCAAGATTGTTTTGGTTATTAGGTCTTCAGTATTTCCATATGAATTTTTAGGATCAGCTTGTCAGTTACTGCAAAAAAAAAAAAAAAAAAAAAGCAGTTGGGCCTTTAAAAGGGATTGCATTGAATCCATAAATCAATTTGTGGACTTTATTAGTTTCCTAGGGCTGCCATAGTAAAAACCACAAACTGGGTGGCTTAAAACAATAGAAATTTATTGTCTTATAGTTCTGGAGGTTAGAAGTCTGAAATCAAGGTGTCTTCAGCGCCATGCTTCCTCTGAAACCTATAGGTGAATCCTTTCTTGTCTCTTCCTGGCATCTTTTTATAAGGACACCAACCATATTGATTTAGGGGCACACCCTATTCCAGTATGACCTCATCTTAACTAATTACATTTACAAATGACCCTATTACAAATAAGGTCACATTCTGAGGCACTAGGGTTAAGATGTGAACGTATCGTTTTGGGGAGGACACAGTTCAACCCTTAACAGGGACTACTGTGTGCCTAACAGTATTAAGTCTCCCAATGCATGAACATGGGATATTTTTCAACTTATTTATTTCAGTGATATTTTGTAGTTTTCAGTATACAAGCCTTGTACTTCTTTATTCCTAAGTAATTTTATTCTTTTTGATGCTATTATAAATGGAATTTTCTTAATTTCATTTTTTGAAATTGAAGTGTAGTTGATTTACAATATTGTGTTAGTTTCGGGCGTACAGCAAAGTGATTCGGTTATACATATATATGTGTGTGTATATATATTCTTTTTTTCGATTCTTTCCCATTATAGTTTATTACAAGATTTTGAATATAGTTCCTTAACTTCATTTTTTGATTCTATAGCAATAGACTTGACTTTTTTTCTTTTTGGCTGCACTAGGTCATATTTGCAGCATGCGGGATCTTTTAGTTGCAGCATGTGAACTCTTAGTTGCCGCATGTGAGATATAGTTCCCTGACCAGGGATCGAACTTGGGCCCCCTGCATTGGGAGCACAGAGTCTTAGGCAGTGGACCACCAGGGAAGTCCCTACACTTGATTTTTATATTATTGAAATTGTATCTTGCAACCTTGCTACTGTTGGGGAGAAGGACATTTCCCCCCTACCCCTCTTGAGTTCTTCAGGCTGGTATAATAATTAAATTGACACAAAACAGATTAACAGGAGGAAAAAAAAATAATTTGTACACGTGGAGGTCTCATAGAAATGGGACCCTCAAAGTGACCAAAGCAGGCTGTTTATATATCATTTTTAAACAAAGAAACAATTATTTGTGAAAATTTTAAAAAGGGTCTTGTGCTTGGGGTTGCAGAGTAATAAAGAAGTAGCAAAATGTGTTTATACAGCTTTCTTAGCCTTGAATTCTCTAGCTCTGATGATAAGGATGCTTTCTATCTTCTTGGTATAGGGAGGATACTTACACATGGGAGATTTTTTCCCCCCCTTTCAGGGGGAAATAGGTCAGAGTATTTTTTATATCATTTTTTCCGCTAGCTGTTTCTTAAGTAATTTTAATTCAAAAAAATCAATATGCCGTGTGACATACCTTGTGGTGGCCTGCTCTGAGCCCCAACCCTAGCTCTTATGGGTTTTTGTGTGTGTGTATTCCTTAAGATTTTCTATATACAAGATTATATTATCTGCAAATAGACATAATTTTTCCTTTCCAATCTGTAGGCCTTTTCTTTCTTTCTTTTTTCTTTTTTTGCCTATTTGTCCTAGTGAGTACCTCCAGTACATTGCCTCAGAACAGTGTTGAATAGAAGTAGTGAGAGCCAGATATCTTTGATCTTAGGGAGAGAGTTTCCAGTATTTCACCATTAAGCATGATGTCAGCTGTGGGTTTTTTGTGATGCCCTTTATCAGGTTGAGGAAGTTCCCTTCTATTCCTAGTTTATTAGTGTTTTTATCATAAGAGAGAGTTGAATTTTGTCAAATGCTTTTTCTGTGCTTATTGAGACAATCATGTAGTTATTCTTTATTCTATCAATAAAATGTTTTACAATGATTTTCCTACATTGGACCAATCTTGCATTCCTGAGATAAATATCACTTTTTTGTATGTTGCTGCATTCAGTTTGCTGTTTTTTAGTAGAGGGTTTTTACATTTATATTCATAAATGATATTGGTTTATAGTTCTCTTGTGATATCTTTGTCTGGTTTTGGTATCAGGGTAATACCTCACAAAATGAGTTTGGAAGTGTTCCTTCCTCTTCTGTTTCTAGGAAGAATTTGAGAGGGATTGGTCTTAATTCTTTTTCAGGTGTTTGGTAGAATTCAGGGGTGAAGCCATCTGGTCCTGAGTTTTTCTTTGTGGGAAACTTTTTGATCATTCATTCTATCTCTGCTTATTGTAGGTCTATTCAACTTTTCTATTTTTTACTGAGTCAGTTTCATTAATTTGTATCTTTCTAGGAATTTGTACATTTCACCTGGTTATCTAATGTGTTGTTATATAGTTATTCATAGTATTCTCTTATAAAACTTCTTATTTCTGTAAGGTTGGTAGCAGTGTGACCACACACACACCCCCCATCTTTCATTCATGATTTTAACAGTTTACGTCTTTTCTCTTTTTTATTTGTCAGTCTAGCCTGAAGTTTTTCAATTTGTTCTTCTTTCAAAGAATCAACTTCTGGTCTTGTTGATTTTTCTCTATAGTTTTCCTATTTTTATTGCATTTACTTCTGCTATAATCTTTATTATTTCTTTCCTAATGTTTGCTTTGGTTAGTTTGCACTTCTTTTATTGGGTTGGCCAAAAAGTTCATCGGGGTTTTCCCATAACATCTGAATAAACTTTTTGGCCAACCCAAACACTAACGTATTAAGAACCTACTGAGTTGTCTTCTTTTTTATTGTATGATTTACAGCTGTAAATTTTTCTGTAAGCACTTTCACTCCATTCCATAAATTTTAGCCTCTTATGTTTTCATTTTCATTCATCTCAAAGTATTTTCTAATTTTTCTTGTGACTTATTCACTGATCTATTGGTGATTTAAGATTGTGTTAATTTCCGCATATTTGTGAATTTCCAAATTTTCCTGTTACTGATTTCTAGTTTCATTCCATTTTGGTCAGAGAAAGTACTTTGTATGAGTTCAATTCTTTTAAACTTATTGAGACTTACATCATGGCCTATCATATGGCATATCCTGAAGAATGTTCCATGTATAATAGAGAGGAATGTGTATACTTCTGTTGTTGGATGCAGTGTTCTATAGATGCATTCTAAGTGGTTGCCTTATAGTGTTGTTCAAATCGTCTGTTTCCTTGTTGATCTTCTGTCTACTCATTTTATCCATAATTG
The DNA here is from genome assembly GCF_963455315.2 of Globicephala melas. Lineage (NCBI taxonomy): Eukaryota > Metazoa > Chordata > Mammalia > Artiodactyla > Delphinidae > Globicephala > Globicephala melas. Next base: position 35,912,325 of record NC_083315.2, read on the forward strand.
AAAGTGGAGTATTAAAGACTCCAACAATTATTGTTAAATTGTCTAATTCTCCCTTCAGTTCTGTCAGTTTTTGCTTCATGTATTTTGGTGTTCTGTTATTAGGAACATATGTTTATAATTGTTATATCTTCTTGAGAGATTGTCCCTTTTATCATGATAAAATGTCCTTCTTTGTCCCTAGTAACAATTTTTGTTTTAAAGTGTATTTTGTCTGATATTAGTATAGCCACTTCAGTTCTCTTTCAGTTACTGTCTGAATGGTATATTGTTTTCTCTCCTTTTAGTTTCAACCTATTTGTGTCTGAATCTAAAGTGTGTCTCTTGTAGATAGCGTAAGGTTTCATTGTTTTTTAAAAATCCCTTATGACAATCTCCACCTTAATTGTAGTGTTTAATCCGTTTATATTGAGTGTACTCAATGTAAAGGTGGAATTTATGCCTTCCTTTGGCTATTTGTTTCCTGTATGTCTTATGTCTTTTTTATTCCTCTGTTTCTCCATGACTGCCTTCTTTGTGTTAAGTACATATTCTCTAGTGCACCATTTTAATACCTTGTCATTTCTTTTATTATATAATATCTTTTGAGTTATTTTCTTAGTGGTTGTTCTGGATATCTTAATTTATAATAATCTATTCAATAGTTAAGATTAATTTTAATTTCAGTAATATACAAAATTTTGCTCCTATATAGCTCTATTTCTCCCTTCCTTTGTGTTATTATCATCCACATTAGATCTTTATATATTGGATGCCCATCCACATCTCACTGCCATGTCATGTCACTGCCTTCTGGCTTCCACAGTTTATGATGAGAAATCAGCTGCTAATCTTATTGAGGATGTCTTGCACATGATATGTGCCATTTCTCTCTGGTGGCCTTTAAGATTCTCTCCTTGTCTCCAGCTTTCAATAGTTTGATTATAATGTGTCTTGGTATGGCTCTCTTTGAGTTTATCCTACTTGGAGTTCATTGAGCTTCTTGGGTCTGTAGGCAAATGTTTTTCATCAAATTTGGGAAATTTTCTGCCATTATTCCTTTAAATATTCTTTCTGGTCTTTCTTTTCTCCTTCTAGTATTCTCATTATGCATATGTTGGTACACTTGATGCTGTCCCAGAGGTCTCTGAGGCTTTGTTCAGTTTTCTTTATTTTTTTTCTCCTTTCTGTTCCTCAAGACTGGTAAGCCCAATTTACCTATCTTCAAGATCACTGATTCCTTCCTCCACCTGCTGAAATCTGCTGATGAACACCTCTAGTGAATTTCTCATTTCAGTCATTATACTTCTCAACTCTAGAATTTCTATATGGTTCTTTATTTATAATTTCTATCTCTTTATTGATATTCTCTTTGGTAATACATTTTTTTAATACTTTCCTTTAGTTTTTCAGATAGTATTTCCTTTAGTTCTTTGAACATATTTTAAATAGCTGATTTAAAGTCTTTGGTCTGGGGAATTCCCGGGAAGTCCAGTGGTTAGGACTCCAGGCTTTCACTGCCGAGGGCCCAGGTTCAATCCCTGGTTGGGGAACTAAGATCCCTGCAAGCCATGTGGTGTGGCCAAAAAATAAATAAATAAAGTCAGTCTTTGGTTTTCCTCAGGAACTGTTTCTGTTGATAGCTTCCCCTGCCCCATATGGATCACACTTTTTTTTCTTTGCATGTCTTGTAACATTTTGTTGAAAACTGGGCATTTAAATTGATATAATGTGGGAACTCTGGAAATCGGCTTCTTCCCTCATCCTCAAAGGTTTTCGTAGTTGCTGGGGTTGTTTGTTTAATGATTTTTCTGAACTGTTTTTGTAAGGTCTGTATTCTTTTTTGTGTGTGGCCACTGAAGTCTCTGCCTAGTTAGATTAGTGGCCAGCTAATGACTGGTCAGAGATTTCCTTTAATATCTGGAACCAGTAAATCACCCAGTCATTGCCAATGGGTTCTGTATGCTTGTTGTGGCATGCCTTCAACACTCGGCCAGACACTTGACAACTCTGCCTTAGACTTCACTCTCTCCTTGTAAGGAGCCTCAACGTCGGCTAGAGGTGACAGCATTCTCAGTTCTCTTCTGAGCATGCACACAGTCCTACATATACCTTAACCTTATAGGTTCTGAGGAGTATGTCAGATTTTCACAGCCCTTATGGGCATCTCCTTCCCTAGATCTAACTTTTAAGCTTTTTGGGTAGCCTGTTGTTTGCCCCAATTGTTATCCACTGCCTACAGCAGCCATAAAATCAAACAATTGCATTGAAATGTTTTTACCAACACCTCCAGGGAAAAGATTTTCACACTGGGCAAGCTCCAAGTCTAATCAGTAAAGACGGCCTTGCAAGTAGAGTCTTCCAGGGAGCCACCAGACAGGTCATATAATGACAGTTCTACGGGAATGAAGCTTTTAAGTAGCTCCAACCCTGATTCACCTCTTCTGTTGTCTGCCAGGCTGCTATTTTTCACTTGTGACTGTTGATTTTCAAGGCTGTCATGGAGCTGGAGAGAGGGGGATGAAAATAGGACGAGTTAATTGCCACAAAGCTCGCTGTTGTTATTGAGATTTAGATACTTTTCTTGATTAAAACTCCTCATATTGCTGCAATCTTTTGGTTAACTTCCAGAGTTCTGAAAAATTTGTTCTGACAGTTTTTGTCAGTTTTCTTATTGCCTTTATGGAGGTTATAATTTTTGAAGGTCCTTATTACTCCATTTTCACTGGTATCACTCACCAGCCAACATCTTGACTATAATCCCATGAGAGACACCTATTAAGCCACTCCCAAATTCCTGACCCACAGAAACTGAGATAATGAATGTTTGTTCTTTTAAGTTGCTAAGTGTTTGAGTAATTTATTATGTAGCAATGGATTATTAATACCATTAGCAAAAAAATACATATATTTCTCTCTTTTTAAATACATTTTTAAAAATAAATTTATTTATTTATTTTTGGCTGCCTTGGGTCTTTGTTGTTGCACGCGGCCTTTCTCTAGTTGCAGTGAGCAGGGGCTACTCTTTGTTATGGTGCGCGGGCTTCTCATTGCAGTGGCTTCTCTTGTTGTGGAGCATGGGCTCTGGGCACGTGGGCTTCAGTAGTTGTGGCACGCAGGCTCAGTAGTTGTGGTGCACAGGCTTAGTTGCTCTGCGGCATGTGGGATCTTCCTGGACCAGGGCTCGAACCCATGTCCCCTGCATTGGCAGGTGGATTCTTAACCACTGCGCCACCAGGGAAGTCCCCATATTTCTTTTTATTTAAAAAAATATTTATTTATTTTTAAATTAATTATTTATTTTTGCTGCACCAAGTCTTAGTTGCAGCATGCGGGATCTTTAGTTGTGGCATGTGTGCAGGATCTAGTTCCCCCACCAGGGATCAAACCTGGGCCGCCTGCATTGGAAGTGTGGAGTCTTACCCACTGGACCACTAGGGAAGTCCCTTAAATACATATTAGAGCACACTATACACAGTGCCCTACACTTTTTTCACTTAGTGAATACTGGTTTCTTTCCCATTCCTTTTTTTTTTTAAAAAACATCTTTACTGGAGTATAATTGCTTTACATTGTTGTTAGTTTCTGCTGTATAACAAAGTGAATCAGCTATACGTATACATATATCCCCATATCCCCTCCCTCTTGCATCTCCCTCCCACCCTCCCTATTCCACTCCTCTAGGTGGTCACAAACCACCAAGCTGATCTCCCTGTGCTATGCGGCTGCTTCCCACTAGCTATCTGTTTTACATTTGGTAGTGTATATATGTCCATGCCACTCTCTCACTTCGTCCCAGCCTACCCTTCCCCCTCCCTGTGTCCTCAAGTCCATTCTCTACGTCTGCATCTTTATTCCTGTCCTGCCCCTAGGTTCTTCAGAACCTGTTTTTTTTTTTTTTTAGATTCCATATATATGTGTTAGCATATGGTATTTGTTTTTCTGTTTCTGACTTACTTCCCTCTGTATGACAGACTCTAGGTCCGTCCACCTCACTACAAATAACTCAATTTCGTTTTTTATGACTGAGTAATATCCCATTGTATATATGTGCCACATCTTCTTTATCCATTCATCTGTCGATGGACACTTGGGTTGCTTCCATGTCCTGGCTATTGTAAATAGTGCTGCAGTGAACACTGTGGTACATGACTTTTTGAATTATGGTTTTCTCAGGGTATATGCCCAGTAGTGGAATGGCTGGGTCATATGGTAGTTCTATTTTTAGTTTTTTAAGGAACCTCCATACTGTTCTCCATAGTGGCTATATCAAATCTACATTCCCACGAACAGTGCAAAAGGATTCCCTTTTCTCCACACTGTCTCTAGCATTTATTGTTTGTAGATTTTTTGATGATGGCCATTCTGACGGGTGTGAGGTGATACCTCATTGTAGTTTTGATTTGCATTCTATAATGATTAGTGATGTTAGGCATCCTCACTTGTTTGTTGGCAATCTGTATATCTTCTTTGGAGAAATGTCTATTTAGTCTTCGGCCCAGTGTTTGATTGGGTTGTTTGTTTTTTTGATATTGAGCTGCATGAGCTGCTTTGTATATTTTGGAGATTATCCCATTCCTTTTTTATGGCTCTTTGAGATTCCACTGTGCATGCATCTGACTAATGATTTATGATGGATATCTGTCTCCACTCACTTAACGATGTATTTTAAGATTATATCCAGTCTTCTGCTCTTTCAGATAATGCTGGGATGAAATAGTCTTATTTATGCAAGATTTCTCTTGTGTGTCGAAAATTCCCATTTCTAATTCTGTATTTGCCCTCTAAAAATTGGGCTTTTACATTTTGTTTCCATAGAAATGAAAACCCTGAATGAATCTAGTGGAAACAAGATTCATGAACAGGAATGAACAGGATTCATTCATTCATAAGGACAGGCAATTATCTCACTGAACAGGTAGTCTAGAGTTTTGAGGGTTCCAGGAGTGGTTGATAAACACTGACCCAGGTTTCTTCCATCCTTCAGCACTGTCACTGTTGGAGGTGGCTTCATCCTTGGACTGCAGTATGGCTGCAGCAGTCCCAAGTGTCACATCCAGACCCAGCCCACCTAGAGAGAGAGGAGATGGTCTTTTCCTGTAGCTCTCTGGTGGGAGTGAGAACTTGATTCAGAATCATCCTTGTAGACTTCTCTTTGTGGCGTATTGGGCAGAATAGGGTCACCTGTCCACTGCTGGAGCAGTCAGCGGTAGATAGAGGGTAATCATCTGGTGGGAGAGGTAACCCCAGTGTCGGTGAAGCAGAGACGGTGGACTTCCTGCAGGCAGTGAGTGTCAACATTAAACCTGAACTTGGAGCTTTGTTCTAAGGTCTTTTTAAAAAGTGTGTGTGTGTGTGTGTGTGTGTGTGTGTGTGTATTAATTAATTAATTAATTAATTTTTGGGCTGTGCCAGGTCTTAGTTGTAGCATGCAGGATCTTCGTTGTGGCATTCAGGCTTCTTAGTTGCAGCATGTGAACTCTTAGTTGAGGCATGCACGCAGGATCTAGTTCCCCGACCAGAGATTGAACCTGGGCCCCTTGCAGTGGGAGCAGGGAGTCTTACCCACTGGACCACCAGGGAAGTCCCCAGTTCTAAGGTCTTGATGTCATAGTACAAGTACAGCATTTAGTCAGAAGTACCAGAACTACCTTACAGAGTATCCCACAGGAGAAATTTTCTCAAATCTCTAAGAAAAGACTTCCAGAGTTTCCTGCTTATTGTGTTGTTATCAATTTTGAACTGATCTTGTTCTAATTGTTACTTTGGCTGCTAGGAAACTCCAAGCTAAATTTGCTGCTACTTGTAGCAATTATGAAACATTGTAGCATGTTTTATCCTCCCTTTAGCTTGTTTTAATCTTCATTTTAATCTTGTGTGAAATTCTGGAAACTATACATTTTTGGAATGGAGCATACTAAAAAATATTTAATTTTCAATTTTTAAAAGTTAATCTTAAGGGAAACTTGAGTCTTTTTATAAAATCATTTCGAACATAAATCACTTTTTTCCTTCTGAAATCATTTTCTTTTTGAGAGTTCCACCCCGCCTACAGGCCATGGCCTTAAACCAGGTTTGTGGCCAAATTGCTAGGTACTTTGGGATAATTTGAGCTGAACAATAGAGTGAGAAACCAGTGCCTCATGTGAGGCCAGTCTCTCTGTCTGGAAGGAAGCTTATTTTTAATATCTGAAAATCCTCAGATAAGTTCTTAAACCATTATTTCTATTTTTATAAAAACACTGCCCAGTCCACCCTCCACATGTAATTTGCACTCGGGCCTCCTTTCTGTCTTAGTGACCAAAACCGCCCAGCTAAGCTGCCTTGATCCTCCCCACGCCGCCTCTTGCATTGTTCTCCGTCTGCAGTGTTGTTTTTGGCCCCTAAGTTAACGCTATTGCTTCCTGATGGCCGAGTGTGTTTCCTCCTTTTCTAGATTAAATAGGATCTATTCCATGGGACAAGAATGGGGCCTTTCAGCTGGGGTTTGAGGCGCTGGTGAAGTGGGGGTGAGAGGAAGTGGGAAGGGTGGCTTGTGAAAACACCTTGTTGCAGGGTGCTTTTCATTTTGCACAGAGAGCGTCTGTTAAACCACGCTTTTCAAAATCAGTGTGCTCGGGACCGAGGGAGACAGACTGCTGAAATGCAGGTTCTGGGCAGCAGGTCTGTGGGCCCAGAGGGCTGCGTGTCCAGCCAGCGCCCACACTGCCGGTGCACTGCCCCCACTGTGAGAGGTGAGGGGCTGAGGGCTTTGTTTTCTTGCGCATAGGCCTTTGGGAAGGAGTGAAGACATTCTTGTTTCTCTCGTGATTTGAGACCGTGTCAGTGGAATGAAAGGGCCTGTAACTGTACACACGTGATGGTTCTTAACTTTCCGAAATTTCCTCTTTTTATAGCAGGATGAGACAAATTGTTCAAAGTTTATTCAGCTTCTTCCTGAGCTTGTTGTGAACTGATGGTTTTAATAATTCCTTTCCCCATTGTTTCTGATCCCAATCCTTGGGGAAAAGGTTTCCTTGTGACTCAGAAACCAGTTCTTCCACATCAAATTATTTCTTTGAAGAACATGGGGGAGCAAAACTACTTCTTACTTTTCTTTGGCCTTTTTCTCTCCTTTATGGAAAGGTTCAGCTCAAACAAGGTGGGCACACAAACCTTCTCCTCCCAGGTTGGTAACTTTTGCTTCACTGCTTGGCCCCTCTCTGCCCCCAAGGACATGCTAGCAGAGCCCACTCGCCACAGTCCTCTGTGAGGTTGCTCAGACAGGAGGTGAAAAATCTGGAGCACTGTCATTGCTCTGCTCCTCTCCAGCCTTGGGAGGCCCTGGGGGTTCAGGCCTCATCTGTGGCTGCCCTGTGGACCCTGACAGCAGGGTTTACAGCTGTGCCCTTCAGCTGTTCCCTCCCCACCTTGCCCTTGACTACTTCAAGGCTTGTGTCATGTCCACAGAGCTAAAGACGACACAGGCTTCACTACAGAGTCCAGGCCTCACTTCCAGCTGGCTCCCTCCTTGGGTGTCCACAGGCCATCAGAGCGGTTACGTCCAAGTCTGGACTGGCCGTCTCCCCTCTTGAGTCCTAGTTACGTGACTCACACCACCTTCTCTGTCATTCAGATTTCAAACCTTAGGGCCTTCTAACTATAGAAATAATCACATGTATTAAGTTTGGGGAAACCCGGAAAAGCACAAGGTGGGCAATGAAGCCCCAGTAACCCCAGTCTCCAGAGGTAACAACCCTTGCAAACATGCCGGTGCATTTCCTTCTAGTCTTTTTTTTTTTTTTCTAATCACATGTATCTTCCCCTCTTCCTCCAAAATGGGTCATTCCATATTCTTCAACGAGTTTTCACTTAATAACACCGCCTTGAGTTTGCCCCATTTCACTGAATAATTTTCTAAATCATTATTTTTTACTGGCTGCAAAGATCTCCAGTTTGGAATCTTACCAAACTTTTCTTCTTAATACTCACCTATTGCTGGGCATTTTGGTTGTTTCCAAACTTATGAACAGCTGTAATGCACACCCATGAGTTTTCTGCATGGTGCCCATGGTTGCTTGAGTTAGTGCCGTGTGCCAACTTCACCATCTCTCTCTGCCCACTGCTGGCCCTGGCCCAGGGGCAGACTGTCTTTTCTCTTAAACGGGTGAAATTAGCAGGGTTTTGTTGCTTTGTTTTGAAATAAACTCTGGATTTTTTTTTAACGTCTTTATTGGAGTATAATTGCTTTACAATGTTGTGTTAGTTTCTGCTGTATAACGAAGTGAATTAAACTCTGGATTTTATATCATGCCTTTTCCACTGTGAGATGATAAAGATAGTTTCTTCATGGTTTTTTCTAATACTTCTATGTTTAATTTTCACTTCTAAAGCATTGGTGCATTAAGAATCAGTTTCTCAGATAGCCACGTAGTCATCCCAACACCATTTATTGAATAAATCCATCTTTCCTCCAGTGATGTGAAGCAGCACCTTTAATATTCTACTAAACTCCTGGGTGTGTTTGGTTATATTTCTGGCTCTATTCAGTTCCATTTACTCATTTGCAGGGGTCAGTGTCTCAGTGGTTTAATCATGGCAGCTTTATGATATGTTTGCATGTCTTGGGCTAGTCCTCTCTCTTTACTCTTCATTTTCAGAATTTTCCTTTCCTTCATACAATAGATGAACATTAGAATGACAGCTAGATTAAAAAGATTGTTTTAAAATTGGGAATCATTCTGAATTCATAGAATAATTTAGGGAGAAATTGACATTTTTACAAAATTAACTCATGAAAATAGGGTTTGCGCCTTTTCATTTATTCAAACCTTTTGTATTCATCAGGAGCACTGTTCAGAATTCACATATGGACATAGAATGAAGAGTCTTCCCCTAGGCTATGACTGCTAGTCACCAGAGGCAGTCCATGTCACTTGTTTCTTGTGTGCACATCCAGAGATTTTAAACTTATTTAGCATTTAAACAAATGCTAGCATATATGTATATTCCGTGTTATGCTCTTTTTCCACGTATTAATATATGTTGGCAATCTCTTAATATCAGCACACAAAGAACCTTCTCGTTCTTTATTTATTTATTTTTGGCTGCGTTGGGTCTTAGTTGCGGCACGCAGGATCTTCGTTGAGGTATGCAGAATCTTTTGTTGTGGCACAACTGCTTCTCTCTAGTTGTGCTTGTGGGTTTTCTCTAATTGTGGCACACAGGCTTCAGGGCATGTGGGCTCTGTAGTTTGTGGCATGCAGGCTCTCTAGTTGAAGCGCGCGAGCTCAGTAGCTGTGTTGTGCGAGCTTGGTCACCCCACGGCACATGGGATCTCAGTTCCCTGACCAGGGATTGAACCCGCCTCCCTTGCGTTGGAAGGCAGATTCCAGACCACCAGGGAAGTCCCCTTCTCATTCTTTTTCATACCTAAAAAAGCGTAGGGTTCTATTGTAGGGACATACTATCATTTATTTACGTAATTACTCTTCTTTAATGATAGACATCTGTTTCCAATCTTTTACTATTACAAGCATGGCTGTCATAAATAATTCTGTATACGTATCATTTCCCATGTGTGAGTATATCTTTGGAAGATATTTCTGGAAATTGATTTCTGGAAGTAGAGTTGCTGGGCCACAACACACATATATTTGTGATTTGGCTGGATTTGGCAACGTTGCCCTCCACGGAGGTTGTACTAATTTACACTCACCTGCCATGTATGAGCGTGCCTGTGTCCACACCTTTCTCAACACACTGTTATCAAGCTCTTTGTTCCTTACTAATCTTAAAAGTGAGAAATATCTCAAATTGGTTCTAATTTGCATTTCAATTACTATTAGATTTAGCATAACCGTTAAGAATCTTTTTATACTTTTTTCTATGAACTTTCTGTTCATGTCATTTCTGTTCATATCATATCCTATTTCTTCCTACTATTTATGTTAAAAGTTTCCAAAAATCAGTATTGTAGGGCTTCCCTGGTGGCGCAGTGGTTGAGAGTCCGCCTGCCAATGCAGGGGAGGCGGGTTCATGCCCCAGTCCGGGAAGATCCCACGTGCTGCGGAGTGGCTGGGCCCGTGAGCCATGGCCGCTGGGCCTGCGCGTCCGGAGCCTGTGCTCCGCAATGGGAGAGGCCCCAACAGTGAGAGGCCCGCGTACCAAAAAAAAAAAAAAAAAAAAAATCAGTATTCTAGAAGTAAGCTTTTTGTAGAATGAATTACAAACATTTCCCTTTTTTTTCTTTTTAAACAGAGAACAGGAGTATTTATTTAAAATTTTATTTATTTATTTAGGGCTGTGTTGGGTCTTCGTTTCTGTGCGATGGCTTTCTCTAGTTGTGGCAAGCGGGGGCCACTCACTATCGCGGCCTCTTTCGTGGCGGAGCACAGGCTGCGGACGCGCAGGCTCAGTAATTGTGGGTCACGGGCCCAGCTGCTCTGCGGCATGTGGGATCCTCCTAGATCAGGGCTCGAACCCGTGTCCCCTGCATTAGCAGGCAGATTCTCAACCACTGCACCACCAGGGAAGCCCCTCCCTGTTTCTTTTTTCTTTTTCCTTTTTTAAAGTTGGAAGATATTTAAATTTATTTTTACTTTCCCACATCACTAATCATGGGTATGAGTGGCTTGTATCTCCATCCAGAAAACATAGCACTATCAAGTTACTATTATATCCAGTGGAGAACTCAGTCTTTGGTCACATCCCTGTTTCTTTTATTGTGTTTGGTATCTAGAATATGTTTATTTTATAATTGAGTTCATTATTTTTTCATATGGTTTCCCTGTTTTGTATACTACTTAGACTTTGTCAAAGATAAAATATTCTCCTAGCCATCTTATCACCAGGCATGATCTCCACATTAAAAAAAAGACTATGAAATATTTCAACATTTAGAAAAGTATAGTGATATATTTTTAAAAAACTGATATACCCATCACCAGAATCACTGTTAATATTTTGCTGTGTCTGCTTTAGATTTCTTGCCTTTGAAACCAAAAGGTACAGATAGTTCCCTTTGAAGTCTCCCCAGTACCAGTGCCTCCCCTGCCCGAGGTAACTGCCTTCGTGAAGTTGGAGTGTGTGTCCTAGTGGTCATGGTCAAGAGCCTTTATTTTGAGACCGGAGAACCCCCTCTGGCTAGTTGAAGTGGAAGGGATTTATCAGTGGAAGGGCTAAAGAAACAGACTCGTGACTGAGTTTCCTGGAAAGTCTCCCTAAACCACACTTGAGGGCTGGGACGCCCAGGCAGCTGCTGCAGCCCCAGAGGCTCACTGCTTCTACTGCAGTCAGAGCTGCTGGTGGAGAGAAATTTCAAAACCCGATGCCTCTACGTGTGCTCTCCGTTGTTGACGCATTTCTAAATCAGAGCCTTGCATCTGACAGGGGAACCTAAATTAGATACAGAAACCTGGTGCAAGGGAGTGTGGAGGGAAATTTTGTGGTTTTCTAGTTTGTGTGTACACCAGGGGCTTAGTGTCGCACAAGCCAGTTCACAGTATTTGTAAACTCCCTGAGCATTTGAATGCTCCTACTATTAATTTTTCCATGAACTATAGTGTATTGTTTTGGGTATGCAAAAAATGGACGCAAATGCTGTCATAATGCAACTTAGCCTTTTCATTCAATATTATTATTAAGCCTTTCCCAGTTGACATCTGTAGCTCTGCTTCATTCCTTTTAACTGCTGTGTATCGTATGTGTATTAATTGTTACCCTGTAACAAATTACCGTAGTTTACTGGCATAAAATTAGCTGTTTACCCTCTCACGGTTTCTGTGGGTAGGAACCCAGGTGTGGCGAAGTTGGGTCCTCTGGCTCAGGGTCTCTCATAAGGTTGTGGTCAGTGTGTCTGCTGGAGCTGTGGCGGAATCTGCTTCTAACACACTCCTGTGGTTGCTGGCATATGACTCAGTTCCATGGTGGCTGTGGGCTGGAGGCTGCCCTTGCTTCCTTGCCATGTATTAGGCCTCCCCATGGGGCAGCGCGCAGCACAGCAGCTTGCTTCATCAGAGCAGGCAGCTAAGAACAGGAGTGTGTGCACAAGATGGATATCACCGTCTGTAACGGGCTGGATAGTGTCCCCCAAAATTCAGATACCCTGGAACCTCAGGATGTGACCCAGTTCTTGCTGTTATTTTTTCCCCCACTCAGATATACCTGCTTAGTTTTGTCTGGATGTTTACCAGTGTCTGTTTACCACTGCTTTCTATACCCTACTTCTTCTTTCTGAACTCATGTTAACGAAGTATCTCTTCCAGCAGTTTTTTCCACAGTGTATCACTCCTTTGTCTTTTGGTTGTTGCACGTGAGAAGAAGTCTGATGGCAGTCTAACACTGGTTCCTTTGTAAGCCATCTGTCTTCTCTCACAGCTTTTACTCTTGGAGCTCAATGCTCTGCAGTTTTACTGTGTTGTTTATTCCTCCTACTTGGGATTTGATGTGCCCTGTAAATACACGGACTTGCATCTGTCAAGTCCTGAGGGACTCGCAGGCTTTCTCTGGATAGTGCTTCTCCCCATTTCTTCTCCCCTCTGGATCACCTAGTTTCGACACATTTTGAAGCATTTCATTCTACCCTCCGTATTTTAACTTTGCTTTCACATTTTCCATTTTTAATCTCTGTGCTGCATGCTGAGTCATTTCCTTAAGTCTTCCAATTTACTAATTCTCTCTTTAGTTATGTCTGGTTTCCTGTTAAACCTGTACAGAAGTTTTCCTTTTTAAAAACAAACAAACAAACACATTTATTTATTTATTTATTCATTTGGCTGTGCTGGTCTTAGGTGCGGCATGAGGGATCTTTTAGTTGTGGCATGCGGGATCTTTAGTTGTGGCATGTGGCTCTTAGTTGCGATATGCATGGGGGATCTAGCTCCCTGATCAGGGATGGAACCTGGGCCCCCTGCATTGGGAGAGTGGAGTCTTAGCCACTGGACCACCAGGGAAGTCCCTCCATTTGTTTTGATGACTGTATCCTTCATACCTAGAATGTCTCTTTGGTTCTTTTTCAAATCTTATTTTTTTCAAAACTACTTTGGTTTACCTTATGGTTTCTATTGCTTCTTGTACCTCTTCAAACATGTTAAGATACTTAAAGTCTCCTTCTGATTTTTCTGTCTCTACCTCATGATGGTTGAGTTCCTTGTGGGATCATTTCCTTTTCTTTCCTGGCACCTAGAGGAGCGGAGAGGGCTTTCTTCCCACATCAGTCCACAGTTATCAACTTAGGTCACATGTCTCCACACAGGAAAAAGGGGCCTTTGTTTCTTTAGACAAAGAAAGAGACCCCTGAGGGGCTGGCCTTGTCAGACCTCCAGAGTGCCCTGACATCTCTGAATGGGCATCAGGTACCCAGGACCCATCCCTGAGAGCCCCTCCAGGGTGCATGATCTCTCTGAATGGGTACCAACTGGTGAATTAATTAAGGTATCTGAGAATTTGTCAACATACTCACCTGGCCCTTTGTGACCCTGAAAAGGTCATTTAACCATTCATCTTTTTTCTGTAAAATAAAGGTATCTTCTTTATTTACAGGGAGAAAAAAAAAGTATTTTAAGTAGTATAAAACTTCAAAGAAAAGGTGGCACATTTTGTCTTAAAAACAAATAGTTTAATTTCACTTTTATCTGGAACAAAACAAGTTTAAAAGGAAAGAGCAAGCGCTTTGACATGTCATCACGTGTCATTTTTTATGGTACTACTTTTGTTCAAAATGTGAAGACACAGAACCTTTATACATTTCAGGAAGCAAAATGCAGATGAAAACAGATTGGTTATAAAATGTCAATTCACTAAATACTGCATTTTCTCTGTTTTTATGGAGAATATTTCATAGAAACACTGTATAAAATAAGGCAGACTTTTGGAAATTCAATTATAAAATTTTAGGAAAAAAGTGTGAAGTCCTAGTTTCTTCCACTTTGGGGAGTCACCTGCAGAGCCCGTCAGACAACTAGAGCAGTTTCTGAGCTCTGGTTGCTGTACAGGAGCCCTTCTCCTTGAGTGCTTCTAGAATCAGACCCACCCACAAAACAGCTTTTCCCAATTAGCATCAATCAGGAAAGTTTAACATACACAAATATTTCTATAGTGCAGTAAAAATGTGTCATTTTGTATTTTAAATTTGCATTATGAAAATAAGTCTGTACACAAAGTAATACATATTTAATGAATATGAATCATGTAAATTTGGTTATGGCATTTAAAAGTTGGCTTTGGCTTTGAAGTATTTTTAAATTCATAGAAAATATTGAACTTCTAATAAAATAAATAAAACATTTTAATAATTGATATTAATAACTTCAAAATTTCTTTGCATTTTCTGTTCAATTTTAAAAGAGAAGTCATTGCACCTTCTACGATGTGAAAAAATCCGATTGCCATTGCCATCCGATTGTTCTTAAGTGCTGAACATAACAGAGAAACTGCAACAAGACACTCTCTGTCACTGGCAGGAAATCCATCACCGTCCCTCGCGGGGGCAGTCCCGAGCTCATGTTTTCACGGACGTGAATGCAAACCATGGTTCTCACGTGACTTTCTGAAGCCCCCCCGCAGCAGGCCCAGGTACCTTGAGTGGACTAAGTCTCACTTTATGGCAATGGCATCAGATGGTGGCTACAGAAGGTTGCCGACGTCCCTGTGTGCTCTTACAGGCTCTGCAGACCGGGGGACGAAAGGACCAAGGAAATCTGACTGCCCTCAGGAATCCCAAGTGACTGGAGGGACACAGCGTCAGGGCCCCAGGCAGTGCTGCCCACTATTCAGGAGGTGGGCGGAGGCTCCGCAGCTTCATTTCGTCCAGTCCCTTCCAGTATTTAAAATTGTTGTCAAGATGCTGCATTAACTCAGGCAGGTCTACAAAGGCTAGAGAAAAAAGATGGCACTGTGATACCCTTTCACAGCCTCAGTAAATTTAGACTTTGAGGCTTTCTAAGGAGAGAGCATTTTACGGAAGAGGGGCAGACAGGAGCAGACAACTGCACAGTGCTCAGCAGACACAGCAAACCCAGTGGCCGGAATGAACTAAAGCCAAGTCCTGTGCTCAGTGCCAGCAGCTCCTCTGTAACCACCTGGTGAGCTGACAACTGGTAGGTGAAGCAGAAGGGGAGCTCATCTGCATACTCACCATTTGATCAGCACCTTTGGGGCCCAGGGTGCCAGGAGCCAGGCCCTAGGCCCTGACTGGCTCTCCTGGGAGTTCTCCCTGCTCCCCCCGCAATTTATACCACCATCTTCCACCTGCAGCACATGCCCTAGGGCATGAGTGGGGAGCAAGTCATTTTACATATGAAGAAAATGGGGCCAGGAGAGGCCATGAATCTGGACTCAAGGAGCTGCAGAGCCTGCAGTCTGGCCCCAAAGCTGCAGCTCTTTCCACCGTCTGAGTCGTCCTTCCCCCACCTCCCAGCACCCTGAGATGGGGGTTTGTCTCCTGCCCATGGATCTGGACAGGGAGTATTAGTGGGGCCCCTTCCCTGAGAGTCCTTTACGTGACAGGCTCCTGCAGGCACCTGAGGTTAAAGAAGAGGGACGTGTACCCGTCAGAGACCAGCCTGCTCTCGGGTCGGCTACCACGTGAGGCGGGAGAAGCTGGGGGAGCGGATGGCAAAAGGGCTCCCACAGAACGACGTGGGCTTTGGAGTCAACGTAAGTGTTTCTGAATCCTGGGCTCTCCACCACCGGCTGTGCAGCCCCAAGTTCAATCCTCTCATCTATGAAACTGGCACAACAACGTCTAGCCCCTGGGGCCAGGGGCAGCTGAGGAGGAAGAGTACAGAGAGCACCCCGCCCTCACGGCCCTCGGTGTCAGCTCACTGCTTCTCCTCAGCCCTTCTTCAAAGTCTGAGCCCCCAAACATATATCTACAGTCAAAAACTACACTATGCACTACTTAATATGCAGTTCCCCGTTACTGAGGGAAATATGCTCAAAGCGTTCTTACCGTCCCAAGCAGCAAACATGTCTGTGATGAAGTAGTCAATGAAAGAGATTTGAGATTTGGGGATGCTGCAGGTATTTCTGTCAAAAACTGGCATCACCACAGGCAAGTCCTGTCGCTTCTCTTCATCAGTCTGCAAAGCAGAAAATGCCAGAATTACGAGGCTCCAGTATCTGGCTCCACTCCCCGTCAGCAGCAACCCCTCTGCCAAAAGCCTCTCCTGGCAGCCCAGGGTGCTCGTGGGGAGAAGCCGATCGCAGCACCAGCCAACAACCCGGATCTGCCACTACATACCACGTCATCCCCGATGGGGGCTGCTCTATGCCAGGGGCACCAAGGACACCCCAACCCAACCCACATTTTCAACACCTGGAACCCTCTTGCTGAAGCTCCTGAGGTACGACTGCAAATGGTACCTGCGGTGCATGAGCACACTAGTCAGCTCAGCCATCCTTCCACCCAGCAGGCGTTTCAAGGGCCTGATCCAGGGCGGCAATGGTGAGTGAGAAACAGCCCCCTTCACAGAGAAGGGACAAGTGGCTGCTTCTCATCTTGGGCCAAATTATTTTATTTGAAAAAGTTATGAACACGCTTGAGGTAAAAAAGAGCTCTGGGATGAGTTTTTTATGTACTTTGATAGACGCTTCCAGAACATCTTCAGGATTCCAGAAAGATTTATAAAAAACTGAAAATATAAGATCCTGGGGGGAAAGGCAAGTATATCTTGAAAGATATAAAGGAGTTTCTTGTTCTTTTTATTCATAAGGTTGCTTTCATCAAAGGGTCCTGGAGAAAAGGATGAGGGGATGCCTGGAGGATGATGATGAAGCAGGAGGTCTTCCTGGAACGAGGTGGGAATGAGGTGCGATTAGAATCACCGAGAGGTCCCTGCTGGAGCAGGCAACCAGGGCTGAGAGTTAAGCAGACGGTCACACGAGGGGCAGGATGAGGGGGACTGAGTGTAGGACAAGTAAGGCCGGGGTGGGCCTGGCTAGAAGGGCTGGAGCCATCCTCTGGTTCTGGAAGGCACAGCTGTCCTCAGGGGCACCTGGATCATTGTTCCTGATGGTCCGGGCAGGCTGCCCTGTTGGGCCAGGCATAGTGAGAAGATGACAGAGGGGTGGCGATCCTGGGACGAGATAAATTGTTGACCAGTCGTGGGCTGTGGAGGGCCAGTCAGTGAGAGCAAGGGCTGAGGACAGGAGGTACGTGGTGTGCTCGGCCATCTGCCAGAAGCCTGACTCTGGTGGCTGAACTCTGTGGGCCATCTGGGGCTGTGGGAGAGTGGAGGACATTTCTTGAGCGGCCAGCACTGGGACAAGAATTCAGGTGTTCAGCGGGACCAAAAGAAAACCTACTCTTGGGGCTTGGGAGCCTGTCCATCCAACTCTTACCCCTGGAACTGTTCTCACAGGGCAAACTGGGCCAGTCCCCCTTGTTGATCTTGACAACTGGCCAGCAGCTGCCTCCCCTGTTCCGTTCACTTCTGTTCTGCTGTCTTGGCCGAGGCCTGGCAATCACCAGCAGGGCCGCAGGGACTGGTTAGAAGCCACCTTGCCCTGCACAAAGGTGGATCCAAGGCCCGGGCGACTGGAAGAACTAGGCCCCACAGCTAACGGCAGGTGACTTTCCCTGGAAGTGACAATGACTCACTACAGCTCTCAACATGGAATCTCCACTTGGGGGCAGCAGGTAACCTTTGGGGGTTTTCCTAGGAGGGACTGTACCTAGCACTGTGCTGCAGAGATGTACTTATGCTAGGTGGGTGTTGAGGGTGCCAGGGACAGGGCTAAGAAAGAGGCCTGTGCTCCCTGTGTTCAGGTGGATGGTGCTAGACTATGGGTCAGGGCAGAAGCCAGCAGTAAGAGCCCCTGCCGCTCCAGGCCAGGGAGCCAAGTCGCACACACTTGACTAGGATTGTACAGGCCAGGGAGCCCTGAGAGGCAGGGCAGAGACTATCTACACCAGTTGTCCGGCCAGGAGCACACTCCAGGAGGTGTGGAAGGTAGGGTGAGGGTGCTCTGGGAAGAGACTAAGTAGGGAATACTGCCAAGTCTTGGCCTCTGCTGGCTGGTGAAGCCTCTGCTGTTAGGCCACAGGCTGGCAGCCCCGTCCCCCAGTGCTGTCGCAGAAAATTGCAGGGTTAGCTCTACGTGAGTCTCTGCCCTGGTGTGTATGGGAAGGGGTGGAGGGTGCAGGAATAGCCTCAGGTTCACAGCCCACTGGCCTGTCTGGCTCAGAGAGCAGTACCACAGGGTGGGTGCTCTCCTGGCACTCCCCCCCTGGTTGTGCTGGATAATGAACCAGCTCTCTTGGGAAAGCCATAGCAGAGGCTCACTGAGCTCAGCAGTTCATGGCTCCAGAGGCTTTTCTGTCAGTGCTGCACTCTAGGCCTGCCCTCCCCTCCACATGGAAGCAGCTGCCTTGTTGAAGGGCAATGAAAACGCTCATGCTTGTATTTCTTCTCTCTGGCCCAATGTGACAGGTACATGGAGCTTCTCAGGCCCTATTCGCTTTTGAAGACCACTGTTTGTTTGCCAATGAAGTCCTCCGTGCCCATGCCCCACTTCTAGGCCACCAATGAGATCTCCATGCCTGGGAGACAGTCAAAGATTCTACAGTAACCAAGTGAATCTCCAATCAAGAAAAAGCCATATTCAAAATGGTAGGAAGTGTCATGGTATTTTTACTCACCCTTGCCCCACTCCTCCCTAGCACAGTCTTGGTCCGGATGAGACAGCAGCCCAGCTCTCAACTGTTTAAATCGAACTGGAAGGAGTGTAGAGCTGACCTCATTTACAACATTACAACCTGTCTGGAGTTTGTCTAAAGGACTAGCCTCTATTTCACCTAATCCAGCTCTCAGGTGGAAAAGCAATGGTTACTGCCTGGGAAAGCTGCATGGAGATGACAGACACACAGATGCCTGGGGTAAGAGATTACAGGTGGAGACAAACAAATGCACCATTTAAGGCCCCAAGGAAAAGCCTCTTGGGGAAATTAAGATATTCAAAAGCAGCTGTATATAGAGGGGAAGACATGCTCAGAAAAGACCTGAAGAGACCATAAGCTTTCACACTGGGCTAACCCCAAGACTCAGAGCATGCCCAGATAATTAGCGAAAGACTTTCCTGGCACAGAGCCAAAGTGCAAAGACTGGGAGAGGTGGCTGTTTTTTCAAACGTCCAATTTTCAACAACAAAAGAAATCACAAGCCCAAAGAAACAGAAAAACATAACCCATTCAAAAGAAGAAAATAAATTGGCAGAAACCATCCCTGAAGAGGTACCCGCAATGATTTATTAAAGACTTCAAAACAACTATCTTAAATATGCACTAGTGCTAAAAGAAAACATGGATTAAATGCTAAAGGAAATCAGGGAAACGATATATGAACAAAATGAGAGTATCAATAAAGAGACAGAAATTATAAAGAAGAGCCGAATAACAATTCTGCAGCTGAAAAACACAAAAAGTGAATTGAAAAATTCACTAGAGGGGGTTCAACAGCAGATCTGAGCAGGTAGAAGAAAGAATCAATAAAAATTTGAAGATAGGACATTTGAAATTATCAAGTCTGAAAAGGAGAAAGAAAAAGAAATAAAAGTGACAAGACCCTAAGTAATTTACAGGAAACCTCAAACAAATACATGCATTATCAGAGTGTAGGAAAGAGAAAAGAGAGGAAAAAAAAAAAAAGGAGCAGAGATTATTTAAAGAAATAATAGCCCACTGGGCATATACCCAGAGAAAACCATAATTCAAAAAGACAAATGCACCCAATGTTCACTGCAGCACTATTTACAATAGCCAGGTCATGGAAGCAACCTAAATGCCCACTGACAGACGAATGAATAAAGAAGATGTGGTACATGTATACAATGGAATATTACTCAGCCATAAAAAGGAACGAAACTGGGTCATTTGCAGAGACGTGGATGGACCTAGAGTCTGTCATACAGAGTGAAGTAAGTCAGAAAGAGAAAAATAACGCATATATATGGAATCTAGAAAAATGGTAGATGAACCAGTTTGCAAGGCAGAAATAGAGACACAGATGTAGAGAACAAACGTATGGATACCAAGGGGGGAAAGCGGGGGCGTGGACAGTGTTGGTGGGATGAACTGGGAGATTGGTATTGACAATATATACACCAATATGTACAAAATAGATAACTAATGATCCTGCTTTATAAAAAAAAATAAATTCAAAAAAAAGAGGAAGAAATAGCCTGTAACTGCCGTAACTTGAAGAGAAACACACATCTACAAATCCAAGAAGGTAAACGACTCCAAGTAGGATAAACCCCAAAACAACCATATTGAAACACATTATAACCAAACTGTCAAAAGCCAAGACAAAGTGAGAATCTCAAAAGCAGCAAGAGGAAAGCGACTCATCACATACACACAAGAAGACAGTCTCAATAAGACGATCAGCTGATTTCTCAGCAGAAACCTTGGAGGCCAGTAGGCACTGGGATAATTACATAAGGGGCTAAAAGAAAAAAAAAACTGTCAACCCAGAATTCTATATCTGGCAGAACTGTCCTTCAAAAATGAGGAAGAAATGAAGACATTCCCAGATAAACAAAAGCAGAGAAAATTTATTACCACTAGATCTAGCCTACAAGAAATGATCAAAGGGAGTCTTTTCAGGTTAAAGTGAAAGGAAGCTAGATGGCAACTTAAAGTCATAAAGATATAAAGATCTCCAGTAAAGGTAAATACATAAGCACATATGAAAAAGAGTATTATTGCAATTTTGGCTTGAAATACCACTTTTTATTTTCTACAGGATTTAAAAGACAAGTGCATAAAAATTACAAATCTGTGTTAATAGGCACACAATATATAAACTGTGACATCAAGAACATATTTGTGACATCAAGAACAAAGTGGGGGACCTCCTTGGTGCCACAGTAGTTAAGAATCCACCTGCCAATGCAGGGGGCATGGGTTCGAGCCCTGGTCTGGGAAGATCCCACATGCCGCGGAGCAACTAAGCCTGTGCGCCACAACTACTGAGCCCGCACTCTAGAGCCCTTGAGCCACAACTACTGAAGCCCGCGCACCTAGAGCCCGTGCTCTGCAATAAGAAGCCACCGCAATGAGAAGACCACGCATTGCAATGAAGAGTAGCCCCCGCTCACCGCAACCAGAGAAAGCCTGTGCCCAGCGACGAAAACCCAATGCAGCCAAAAAATAAATGTATTAGAAAAAAAAAAAAAAAGAAGGTGGGGTGGAGAAACAGAGCTGTAGAGGAGTTTGTGTATACAACTGAAATATAGGCTGGTATCAACTTAAAATAAACTGCTAGAACTTCAGGATGTTATAATGTAATTTCTACGGTGACAGTAAAAAAAAGTTACCCATAGAATATCTGCAAAGGAAATGAGAAGTGGATCAAACATGGTGCCACAAAAAGAATCAAACACAAAGGCGGTAATGGAAAAAATGAGGGACAAAAAAGCTATAAGACATGCATAAGACAAAGTGGCAAAAGTATGTCCTTCTCTGTCAGTAATTATTTTAAATGTAAATGGATTAAACTCCCCAATCTAAAGGCACAGCTGGCAGAATTGATAAAAACACATGATCCAACTATGTTTTGTCTACAAAAACTCACTTACATTAGATACCAGGACATAGGTTGAAAGTGAAAGGATGGAAAAAGATATTCCATGCAGATAACCAAAAGGAAGCTGAGGTGGCTTTGGTAATATCAGACAAAAAAGACTTTAAGTCAAAAATGGTTCTAAGAGACAAAGGACATTATTAATAAATGGGTCAATTCACCAAGAAGATTTAACAATTATAAGCACATATGGACCAAACAATTGGAGTTCCAAAATATATGAAGAAAACACTGACAACTGAAGGGAGAAACAGACACTTCTACAATAATAGTTGGAGACTTCAATAACACACTTTGAATAATGGATAGAACAGCCAGATCAATAAGGAACTAAGGACTTGAACAACACTGTTAACCAACTGGACCCAATAGACATAGAGAACATTCACCCAAAAACAGAACATATTTTTCTCAAGTGCAGATGGAACATTCTCCAGGATAGAATATATGTATGTTAGGCCACAAAACAAGTCAATGAATTTTAAAAGATCAAAATCATACAAAGTACTTTTTCCAATAACTCGTCTGTAAATGTTTGATAGAATTTGCCTGTGAAGCCCTCTGGTCCTGGACTTTTGTTTGTTGGAAGATTTTTAATCACAGTTTCAATTTCATTACTTGTGATTGGTCTGTTCATATTTTCTATTTCTTCCTGGTTCAGTCTGGGAAGGTTGTACCTTTCTAAGAATTTGTCCATTTCTTCTAGGTTGTCGAGTTTATTGGCATATGATTGCCTGGAGTAGTCTCTTATGATCCTTTGTATTTCTGTGTTGTCAGTTGTAACTTCTTTTTCATTTCTAATTTTATCAATTTGAGCCCTCTCCCTTTTTGTCTTGATGAGTTTTATCAAGAAAAAGGTTTATCAATTTTGTTTATCTTTTCACAGAACCAGCTTTTAGTGTCATTGATTTTTTTCTGTTTTCTTCATTTCTATTTCATTTATTTCTGCTCTGATCTTTGTGATTTCTTTCCCTCTACTAACTTTGGGTTTTGTTTTGTTCTTCTTTCTCTAGTTGCTTTAGGTGTAAGGTTAGGTTGTTTACTTGAGATTTTTTTCTTGTTTCCTGAGGTAAGATTGTATACCTATAAAATTCCCTCTTAGAACTTCTTTAGCTATGTCCCATAGGTTCTGGATTGTCATGCTTTCGTTTTCATTTGTCTCTAGGTATTTTTTGATTTCCTCTTTGATCTCATCAGTGATCCACTGGTTGTTTACTAACATATTGTTTGGCCTCCACGTGTTTGTGTTTTTTAGTTTCTATTTCTTGTAGTTGATTTCTAATCTTATAGCCTTGTGGTTGGAAAAGATGCTTGATATGATTTCAGTTTTCTTAAATTTACTGAGGCTTGCTCTATAGCCCAGCATGTGATCTATCCTGGAGAATTTCCATGTGCACTTGAGAAGAATGGGTATTCTGCTGCTTTTGGATGGAATGCTCTGTAAATATCGATTAAGTCCATCTGCTCTAATGTGTCATTTAAGGCCTGTGTTTCCTTACTGATTTTCTGTCTGGATAATCTGTCCAGTGATGTAAGTGGGGTGTTAAAGTCCCTCACTATTATTGTGTTACTGCTGATTTCTCCTGTTATGGCTGTTAGCAACTTGCCTTATATCATGAAGTGCTCCTATGTTGGGTGCATATATATTTACAAGTATTATATCTTTTTCTTGGACTGATCCCTTGATCATTTTGTAGTGTCCTTCTTTGTCTCTTATAACAGTCTTTAAAGTCTATTTTGTCTGATATGAGTATTGCTACTCCAGCTTTCTTTTGATTTCCATTTGCATAGAATACCTTTTTCCATCTCCTCACTTTCAGTCTGTATGTGTCCCTAGATCTGAAGTGGGTCTCTTGTAGACAGCATATATAGGGGGTCTTGTTTTTGTAACCATTCAGCCAGTCTATGTCTTTTGGTTGGAGCATTTAATCCATTTACATTTAAGGTAATTATCGATATGTATGTTAACTGTTTTAGGTTTGTTTTCGTAGGTCTTTTTTCTTCCGTACCTCTTTTGTTCTCTTGTGATTTGATGGCCATCTTTAGTATTGTGTTTGGATTGCTTTTTCTTTTTTGTTTATCTATTGTAGTTTTTTGGTTTGCGGTTACCATGACGTTTTGATATAGCCGTCTATAGATATACAAGATTGTTTTAAGTTGCTGGTCTCTTAGTTTCAAATGGATTTCCAATATCCTGTGTTTGTACTCTCCTCAAAACCTCTTTGCTGGTTTTGATATCATATTTGTGTGTGGATGATCCCCTACCTTTACTGTATGTTTGCCTTTACTGGTGAGCTCTCCCATTTGTAATTGTTTGTAGTTGTAAATCTCCTTTAGCATTTGTTGTAAAGCTGGTTTGGTGGTACTGAATTCTCTCAGCTTTTGCTTGTCTGTAAAGCTTTTGATTTCTCCATCAAATCTGAATGAGAGCATTGCTGGGTAGAGTATTCTTGGTTGTAGGTTTTTCCCTTTCATCACTTTAAATATATCTTGCCCCTCTCTTCTGGCCTGCAGAATTTCTGCTGAAAAATTGGGGATTCCCTTGTATGCTATTTGTTGCTTTTCTCTGTCTTTAATTTTTGTCAGTTTTATTAATATGTGTCTCAGTGCGTTCCTCCTTGGGTTTAACCTGTATGGGACTCTCTGCGTTTCCTGGACTTGAGTGTTTCCTTTCCTGTGTTAGGGAAGTTTTCGGTTATTATCTCTTCAGATATTTTCTCAGGCCCTTTCTCTCTCTCTTCTCCTTCTGGGACCCCTATAATGTGAATTTTGGTGCATTTAATGTTGTCCCAGAGGTCTCTGAGATTGTCTTCATTTCTTTTCATTGTTTCTTCTCTTTTCTGTTCCGCAGCAGTGATTTCCACCAACCTGTTTTCCAGCTCCCTTATTTGTTCTACTACTTCATTTATTCTGCTGTTGATTCCTTCTACTGTATTTTTCATTTCAGTTATTGTATTGTTCATCTCTGTTTGTTCTTTAAATCTTCTAGCTCTTTGTTAAACATTTCTTGTATCTTCTCAGTCTGTGCCTCCATTCTTTTTCCATGATCTTGGATCATCTTTACTATTGTTATTCTGAATTCTTTTTCAGGCAGACTACCTATCTCCACTTCACTTAGTTGTTGTTCCAGGGTTTTATCTTGTTCCGTTGTCTGGAACATATTTCTCTGCCATCTCATTTTGTCTAACTTCCTGTGTTTGTGGGCTCCATTCCTTGGGCTGCAGGACTGTAGTTCTTCTTGCTTCTGGTGTGTGCCCCCTGGTGGGTGAGGTTGGTCCAGGGGCTTGTGCAGGTTTCTTCATGGGAGGGACTGGTGTCTGCCCATTTGTGGGTGGAGCTGGATCTTGTCCCTCTGATGGGCAGGGCCATGTCAAGGGGTGTGTCTAGAGGTGGCTGTGAGCTCAGGACAACTTCAGGCAGCCTGTCTGTTGATGGCTGGGGCTGTGTTCCCACCCTGTTGGTAGTTTGGCCTGAGGCATCCCAGCACTGGATCCTGCAGGCTGTTGGGTGGGGCCAGGTCTCAGTGCCAAAATGGCAACCTCCAGGAGAGCTCACACCAAGGAATATCCCGTAGGGGCCTCTGCCGCCAGTGTCCTTGCCCTGGCAGTGGGCCACAGATGACCCCCATCTCCTCAGGAGACCCTCCAAGACCCACAGGTAGGTCTGGCCCAAGCTCATATGGAGTCACTGCTTTGCCCTGGGTTCCAGTGGATGTGAAACCTTGTGTGTGCCCTGCGAGAGTGGAGTCTGTTTCCCCCAGTCCTGTGGAGCTCCTGCACTCAAGCCCCACTGGCCTTCAAAGTCAAATGTTCTGGGGGCTCCTCCTCCTGATGCCAGACCCCCAGGCTGGGGAGGCCTGACGTGGGGTTTAGAACTCTCACTCCTGTTGGAGAGCCTCCATGATATATATTTTCCAGTTTGTGGGTCGCCCACCTGGTGGGTATGGGATTTGATTATATTGTGAAAGTGCCCCTCCTACCATCTCGTTGTGGCTTTTTGTCTTTGGATGTTGAATATCTTTTTTGGTAGGTTCCAGTCTTTTTTTGTTGATGGTTGTTAAGCAGTCAGTTGTGATTTTTGTGTTTTCGTAAGAGAAGATGCACTCAAGTCCTTTCTACTCCACCATCTTGTCTCCTGTAATTTTTTCTACTGTCTGTTTTCTATTTCCTCATTTTTTGCTCTTATATTTATTATTTCTTTCTTACTTACTTTGGCTTTACTTTGTCTTCTTTTTCTAGTTTCTTAAAGAGAAATCTAAGTCATTAACTTTAGGGCTTTTTCTCTAATTATAAATGTCCCTTCTAATCACTTTTAGTTGCATCCCACAACTTTAATATACTTTTATTAACATTTACTTCTATATATTTTCTAACTTCCTTTATCTGACCTATGGATTATATAGGAATGTGTTGTCAGTTTCTGAATAGTCGGTGTTTACCTAGATACCTTACTGTTACTGATTTCTGATTTAATTCCACTGTGGCTGGAGAACATATTCTGTATGATTTAAATTATTTTATCCTCTACAATGCAATGTTATAATTTGTGCTTAAAATAGCTCTATGTATTTAGAGAAATTAAAAGGAGGAAAAAATCTTTTATAGTTACCCAGCTGTTTACCATTTTTTAAAGTGTTTTGTCTTTTTATTTTTATTTAGTTATAATTGACATACAACACTATATTAGTTTCAGGTGTACAACATAATGATCCAATATTTGCATATATTGCAAAATGATCACCATAATAAACCTAGTTAACATCTGACACCATATATAGTTACAGAATTTTCTTCTGGTAATAACAACTTTTAACATCTACTCTTTTAGCAACCTTCAAATATACAGTACTGTATTAACTACAGTTGCCATGTTGTACATTATAACCCCGTGACTTATTTACTTCATAACTAGGAGTTTGTACCCTTTTGACTCCCTTCACCAATTTTGCATCCCAACTCACTCATCTGGCAACCACCAATCTGTTCTCTGTAAGATTCCACATATAAGTAAGATCATATGGTATCTGTCTTTTTCGCTTAGCATAAAGCCCTTAAGGTCCATCCATGTTGTCAAAAATGGCAAGAGTTCATTCTCTTTTAACGGCTAAATACTGCGTGTGTGTGTGTGTGTGTACGTACGTACACACACACACACACACACACACACACATCTTCTTACCCACTTGACCCATCAGTAGATGTTTAGGTTGTTTCCAACTTGGCTATTGTAAATAATGCTGCAATGAACATGGGGGTGTGTACAGCTTTTGGGGTTCGTGTTTTTGTTTTCTTTGGATAAATACCCAGAAGTAGAATCGCTGGATTATAGGGTAGTTCTATTTTTAATTTTTTGAGGAACCTCTATACTGGCTGCACCAATTTACATTCCCACCAGCAATGCGTAAGGGCTCTCTTTTCTCCACATCCTTGACAACACTTGTTATTTCTTATCTTTTTGATAATAGCCATTCTGACAGATATGAGATGATATTTCATTGTGGTTTTGCTAGTTACCATTTTTGGTGCTTTTCATTCCTTCCTAAAGATCCAAGTTTATATCTAGTATCATTTCCTTTCAGCCTTAAGAACTTCCTTTAGCATTTCTTACATTGCAGGTTTACTGGTGATGAATTCTGTTAGCTTTTCCTTGTCTCACAATGTGTTTCTTTTGCCTTCATTCTTGAAGGATATTTTCATTGGATACAGAATTCCAGGGTGACAGTTTTCTCCTAACAGCATTTTAAAGATGTTGTTCCACAGTGTCTTCTGGCCTGCATAGTTTCTGACATGAATTTATAAAAGATGAGAATCACTCTTCTCTTTATAAGTAATCTATCATTTTTCTCTGGGTGGTTTCAAAATTTCTTCTGTATCTTTGGCTTGTAGCTGCTTGACTGTGACGTGCCTGGGCATGGGTTAGGAGTTGTTGGGTTTCTTAAATCTGTATGTATGTATCTTTCACTAAATTTGGAAAAATTTTAGCCACTATATTTTCTAATTTTTTTTCTGCCTCACAAGAAATTTTTCCTACCCAGAGAGACTATGAAGGGCAGACAACAGTGTAACTAACATCTTTAAAGTCCTATTAGGAGAAAATGTCAAATATCCAGTGAAAATATCTGGCAAGAATGAAGGCAAAATAAAATACATTTTCAGACAAGGGAAAACTAATAGAATTATAACCAGTAAGCCTGTAATACAGGCAATGTTCTTCAAGGACAGAATTGCATTTAGAACTCTACTTCCTAGTTTTAAGTCCATTACTTCTTACGGTCCTTATGGTGTTTCTCTCTCTTTTACTTAAGGAATTAAGAAGCTGCATCTTACCTGAGAAAAATATTCTTCTGAGATACGTGCGGCCCACTCAATGCACTGTTCCAGGGGTCGGCAGGGATTGGACACATCAGCACACTTAATCAGCATTCGTTTGATCAAACTGCGGTTGTCTGGAGTTCTGAGCATAGTGATTATGGCTTCTTGATTTTTATCAGTTTCCTAAAACATGAGTGGAATTCAAAGCAATCAAAATGGGGCCCCAGGTACCAAGCCGGTTTACTCCTGCGGTCCCACTGTAACCACAGTAAGGCACTGCCCAGGATCTACAAGTTAGGATCTCACAAACAGTGCGGAGGATACTCTGCGGATTGAGCTTGGCCCCTTACTCTACAAACGGGAAAACCAAGGCCTAGTGAGATTCCAGCAGGACCCAGAAGTAGAGGGTAGCGCTGGAGGTTGGCGTATCTGCCTTTCCTCTTCTTTTTGGCTCTTCCTCTCACTCTCACAGTTACCTTTTCTTTCTGTTCTATTATGTCTATCATGCTCCCTTGGTAAGCACTCAAAAGACTGGCTTTATCTTTTATTATATTCACTAAAAAACAGAGTGAACTGAAAAATAAAAGATTTCTCTGCCCTCATAACAAAGCATCTTATAGTCCACCAGGGGCTCTGCTTCTCACACGCCAATCTCCAGTCACCTAGCTCTGTGAGAGGTATGATCTTGGGAACTAGCTGTCCGTGTACCAAGGCTGTGTCAGATATAGTGATACGTCCTCAACACTGCCCTAACATTTTATGGTGTACAGAGGACTTAGTCATTCTCTTTTGGTCTGCACTCACAAAAAGGTCCTGTGGTAGGCATGAAAATCAGTATTATTTACACTGTTACATTTTACAGATGAGAACCCTGGGACCCTGAGAGGTGAAGAAACTTGTCCAAAGCTACCCAGCTGAGCCAGGATAAGAACCTAAGTTCTACCTTTAGTCCTGGATTCTGTCTATTCACAGTACCACATGCTATCTGATTCACAAGGAGCCCCTCTGGATATGGAATCTCAATCCAGGGTGTGAGGGACTCTCTGCTTATTGGCCCCCTGAAGCAAATTCAGATTGGAAGAGGGAGTCCTGGGGCAAAGAACGTGGTAAGAGGCATGAGCAAGCATCTCCTCATTCTGATCCTGTGCCCATCGGGCAACTTTCCAGAGGAGTCAGTCATGTGATTTCTGTGCGTAGTCACAGTAGTCTAAGAAGGCCTGATGATCCTGTCTCAGTGGGGACAGATCTACCATCAAGATGGGTAGGAGGCATCCCGAGCCCAGGCTGCCTAGTCTCCTGGAGAGCGCCAGAGTGGACACTGTGAGTGTCCTCAGTAGTTCTCCTTGTTTCCCACTGCCAACCAGGTTTGTGCTGACCCCTCTCTCTTCAGGTGTGTGACTACAGTACTGCCAGCTGGAAACCATTTTCTTTCATGATACTTTGTCCCTGCTCTGACCCACTGGATACTGATTTCCAGTCTCTCAGAAGTAACTCCAAGTACCGACAAAAGAGATGAGAAACGTTGACTGGCAAGTGGAATGGAAGACTCAGCTAAGTCTAGGAACTTCCCAGAACAGATGGAGGAAACCCAAGTCTACGAGGTATGTGGTTTCTTTCTGTGGGAACGGGGTCAGCCAGGAGCAGTAGCCCAGGCAATAACCAGCCCTCTCCAGGATGGCAGGGCATGAGTCAGTGAGAGGCTGGTGTGGGTGCCTCTGCTCTGCAAGTCCTTGGGAAGGGAGTGAAGTAAAAGGCAGACTGACAAACTGGAGAACAGGGAAGGGTGAAGGGAGCAGAGTTCTCAACAGGTTTCCAATCAGGTGAAACAGGAACAAGGGTGAAGGGTAATAAGCTAGAAAGCCAGGGATAGTCAAAAGCCATGGCCTAACACATGAGTTGCAGAAGTAGAGTTAGAATTCAAGGAGCTGTCATCCTAGCCTGAGGATAAGTCATCCCTGTGCGTGGTGACAGGCGCTGGGGAGGAGGAATGTGGAAAAGGCTGTGAGCTGATGCCGAGATGTTCAGTGCACATGGGGTGGTAGGGCAGGCACGTGGGCCTCAAAGGAAGAGGGTTCATGAGAAGAGCATGTTCTCTAGGTGCTGCTCTCACCTTGAATCTAGTATAACAGATACCATCTATTCAGTGCCTACCTTGTGCCATGCCCATCAGTCCTATGCCTTGAGACCTGTTATACCCATTCTACAGACGAGGAAGTGGTGAAGGAGAACGAGGATGAGAACTCAGACTGGGCTGCTTCCTCAGCCGTGGTCTCCTGCCTGGGGAAAGGGTTAATGTTCTCCTTGCCAGGAAGTTGTTCTGGGCTCCATGCCTCAAATCCAAAAATGAGGAGCAACGATAATGTCACCCTTGTGGTCCAAATACAGAATCCTTCCCAACCCCACCCTCCTCTGACACAGACCAACAGAGGACAGCTGCTGCTACCACAGAATATGCACGGCAGGGCGTGGCTGGTGAGAGACCTCATGGGCTCCAACGGACCCCAAAATGCGCAAGAAGAGGGGAAGGGGGCAACTGTTGAGAAAGGGCTCAGGAATGGCCCACCCAGCTAAAGGCAGTTTATCTAAAACCTGACCCTCCCTTCAGAGTTTTCATATCTATTTTTGTATATCCTATTTTTTTTTCCTTCCAAGTTTTTGTACTTTAACTTTTTAACCAATGGAAATTAAATTCAGTGAGCCCAATGGGGGTAATGATAACACTCGTGATATCCTAGGCCCATGCTTCCCCACAACACATAGGAATAAGGGCCCCAAACACAAGCTCCCTTTGCAACCAGCTCGCTTACCCCATCTTCCTCTAATGCTGCCAAGGGCTTGTTGATGCTGTTGACAAATTTGTTGACGTGCTCAAAGTGCTTTGTCATTTCTGTGGCTAAGACCATGTCGATAATACTCTGGCGCAGCATCCGGTAGTCATTCCTGTTTCAGACAACAAACGAGAGAGGCTGCTGCCGGTTACTGATCCAGACCAGACAGATGTTCCTGAAAACAAGCTATTATCTAGGACACATGTCCACTGTGGCTAAAATTCTAATGCACTGGAAGTCAGTGGCAGGGCATACTTTAAAAGAATGTGGAAGTTAAAGGTTTTACTGCCTAGATTGCTGTTAGCAAGGGGAACCTGAACAGAAGTTAAAATCAGAAGCTTATGGGTAAGACTATAGACACAATGTTCACGGTGTTGTCGTTCTGAAGTAAAAAGCACATAGTTCTTAAGATAAAAAAAGATGGAATGCAGCAGGGGTGACCAAAGCCAGCTCTCTGAATGAAGACGGAGGTCTGGGTTATGAAGAATGTACTCTACACAGAGGAACCTTGAGACCCAATAATTTTAGTGCCCAGAAACGTAGAGGGCAGACCTTCTGAAAGCTGAGAGAATCACAGGGCATACTTGATTACCTCTTCCTCCAGCCCTTGTTTTTATTTAATTACTTTAAAGTTTTTATTTTTTGAGGATGGAAATGATATAATTAAAAATTCAAAAGGTACATAAACTGCCATCTCCATTCAGCCCCAGCTGCCCTGCTCTCTTCCCTGGAGACAACCAAAGTTATCAGGGTCTTGTGACTTTTTCCAGAGGTAACTGATATATATACAGGCAACTACGAATAAGACCAACTTTAAGTCCACGTATGAAATTCTAAAACATGGCAAAAGGGAGTTATTTTTTAAATCCCTTAAAAGTTTAAAAGCCTTCCTTAAAAATCCAAATTGGTAAGTGTTCCTGACAGATCACTTCTTCCACCTAACAGTTATCAGGCCCCATACTAGACACTGAGGGCACAGTGAGGAAGAGAAGACATATGACACTGTGATCTTACAGCGCTTAACAGTCAAACCAGAATCAAGCAAACGAAGGAACCTGGGACTGAACAATTAATGTGAGGGGCAGGGAAGGCTTCCGCAAAGAAGTGACGTGTGAACAGAGACAACGACGAGACGTCTGCTGGGCAGAGTGGAGTCTTCCAGGCAGAGATGTAAGGTGACAGCTTCTCTGGGTCTCTCGAGGTGTCTGCCTTATACTTTGTCGTCTTGGAATGTCAAGACACAAAGGAACTGAACCTTGAAAACATCGTGCTAAGTGACAGAAGCCAGACACAAAAGACACATACTGGGGATGCTTCCATTTATGTGAAATGTGCAGAACTGGCAAATCTATGGAGAGGGAAAGTAGACCTAGAGCTGTGGGAGTTGAGGGGGGAATGGGGAGAGACTGCCAGTGAGCTCGAGGTTCTTTTGCGGGGTGATGGAAATGTTCTAAATTTCGACTGTAGTGATGGTCACACAACTCTGAATAGAAGAAAAACCACTGTACACTTTAAACGGGTGAACTGTAGAGTACGTGAATTATATCTTAATAAAATTGTTTTTTAAAAAAAGAGAGAGGAAACATACTTTCCAACTCGTTGTTCTTACCTCTCCATGTTTTTAAAGATGTTGCATTTATCATCACCAGTGGTCAGCTGGAAGGCCAAGGCCGCGTGGTGTCTCTCGAGCACAGCAGTGTCGTTATACAGAATGGCCAGCTCACTCCCAGCATTGCACAGGAAGGAGTTTGTTCTCCCGGGGTGGTCCAGGTCATGGACAGTGGCTGCAATGAGGGCAGTGACCTCATCAAGTGGATCTAAAGTTTGCTGAAAACAAGAGATCATTTAAAAATTGGGGCAAGGCATTGAAAGCAAGGTAGCCTTCTGGGTAGTAGTTTTCTTTCTGCCCTATTACTTTAAGGTAAGGATGTTTCGGATTTCTGAGAAAAGCATAATGTTGAGCAAACTCAGTTTTCCCATCTCCACTCAGACACAGTTTCATCTTTGCATGTTTATTAGGAAACATTATCTGATTCTCAGTCTCACAAGTTAAGGACTTACCAAGACACAGGTGTCCTCAACAGACAGGAGTCACCTCCTCAGAAAGTCTGTCTCTAGACCCATCACAAAAAAAGGCCTTTAGTCTGAGATATTGACTTAGACCAACATAAACTAGTATTACTGAATAAAAGAGAGAAATAATTTTTTAAGTTATGCATCTCTTACATTAACTGGGGATTGGTCTATAGTTTTCTCCCCCCTTCTGCTGCTACCTTTGTCAGGTTGATTTCAGGGTTTTGTGACTCTGTAAAATGATCTGGACGTTTTCCATCTTTTTCAAGACTTTGAAACGGTTTATGTAACATGGAAAAATTCCTTAGAGGGCTAAAGAACTCACCTGTCCATCTGGGTCAGGAGCCAGGTTTTGAAGAAATTAGTTGATAGTTTAAAAACAACTCCCATGGTACTGACCTCTCTCTTGGTTTTCTACTTCCAGCATTAATTTGATTTAAAACTCTAAGTACAGAAGTGTATGGTACTTTCTTCTATTAATCTCCATTTCAAATGCGTGTATTTCTGTGTTTACTGTGTTTCTGATTAGTTTGGCTAGAACTTAATTCTCTTGGTGTTTCAAAGAATCATTCTGGATTATCACTTTGCTCTTCCC
The DNA here is from genome assembly GCF_963455315.2 of Globicephala melas. Classification (NCBI taxonomy): domain Eukaryota; kingdom Metazoa; phylum Chordata; class Mammalia; order Artiodactyla; family Delphinidae; genus Globicephala; species Globicephala melas. The sequence continues at coordinate 35,945,674 of NC_083315.2, forward strand.
ATTTTACAGGTTTTGATACATAGGCTTCTCATTTTGTTGTTTTCTAAACTGTTATTTTTGGCTTTATTTCCTTGCTTATCCCTAAATTGTTTGAAATATTTTCTCATTTGTAGTGACTAACATTTTTTATTTAACTTTTAGTTATTAAATTCTAGTTTTTGTTGTGGTTAGAAAATACAGTCTATGAAATTTTGAAGTTTATCAAGACAGTAATTGTGTCCTAGTATAAGATCATTTTTGGAAATATTCTACAAACACTTGAAAACAAGGTGTATATCTAATAAATCAGTCTTGTAAAATTTATTTAAATTGAAATTCAACAGTTTTATCTTTAAATGGGTGAATTTTATGATGTGAATTATATCAATGCTATTAAAAATTAATAAGTTAGCTTTCTGAATATATATTTGTATGTTATCTATAGAGGAGTTCAAAATCAATAAATTACAGCAAAAGTTAGGTTGTCTTTATATGCTGAACCATATTGACACAGACATCTCTCCTCTGCCATTTGTCTTCATGCTTTATAAAAACAGCCCTCTCTCTGGACTCTTATTATGCCTACAGTCTGTTGTTATTAAAACAACAACAACAACAAAACCCGAAAAACCAAACTAGAGGGAAAGAGAAAGCGCAAATGGGAGACCCAGCTCTGAGAAGATAGGATTTCAGGGTGGGGAGTGACTCAACATGACCACGTGCTGGAATCATCCCCGCACGCTGCTCTCCTCCCTACAACTAACTAGTCGCAGGTACAGATGAGGTAGTGGGACCGGGATGCACTGGCCCTCACTCTGCTGACTGCCAGGGCTGGTCCTGGCCACCATGTGGCCTTCCTCAGATGCCAGGACATCAGGCAGTGATGCCTCGCTGTCTCATTCCTCACGAGGCCCTGTTTCCTTAGGTACAAAACCAACAGTTTGATTCAACTGCTCTCAAGTATACAATACTTCTGAAAGTGAAATGGCCACGCACTAGAGCTCCCTGGACCCTCTGTACCATTTTATGATGGATGCTGAAGGAAATAAACAAATACTTTGGCAAATCAGTGAAGGTCTAGTTGCTGCTTCGAAAATTTCCCCAATGAAATAATTGACAACGTGAAAAGGCTTTCTAAGGAAGCTTGGTTTGGGAGTGGGCAGTAACATTCCCTGAATGGAACCTTTCTCCCGTGACGCCCTCCTTACTGGGACCTACTCCCATCCCCCTATGGCCTCAAAGCTGGAGCTAAAGCTGCTACATGGCCCCCAGGCAGATCCTGGGCCAGTTGTGAACGGCCACCAGTAGGTGCCAGTGGCCACTGCACCTGATGCTAGGAGCCTCGCCCTTCCTCCCCTGCGCCGACGAGATGGAGCAGGACAGGCACTGGGCTACGAAAGGAGCCTGCCGTCCAAATGAAGTGGACGGTACAATCAGGAGGTACCCAGGAGGGTGTGGGGACACGGAGGAGGGTGCCCCAGGGAGGGCTTCCTAGAGGAATGAAGGCTGGTGTTGATTCCTGAAGGGCAGGGGGAGATGTGAGGGAAGCCGGCACCAGCAAAGGGAACGGCATGTCAAGGGCAGGAGCGTTAGAAACTAAAAGTGGCTCAGCACAGCCCAAACATGGCCTGTGTGTTGCGAGTGGTGCACACCACCTGTGGGGTTTGAAGCTTAAATCCTGTGGGAGATGGGAGGCTGCTCCTGGGACCCATATGGTCAGAGCGAGTTCCCTAGGAGGCCGGGCAGCCAGGAGTTCTTGTTTGGTACCATCTAGACGACAAATGACGGGGCCCTGACCGGGACGGCGGCAGGGGCATTGCGAGGAGAAGACGATTCTGAGAACACTTAGGGGTTGTAGTCAGCAAGGTCAGATGACCTACCAGGTGCTGGGGGCTGGAGGAGAGGAGAGAAGTGAAGATGACCCCAGGCTTCTGACGTGGGTATCTGCTTGGATGATGGATGGGACTCTGGGCCAGGCAGGTGACCCTGGGTGGGAGCAGTGCTGGGCAAAGATGATGAACTTGGTCTCAAACACCGCTGACTCTGAGGGATGCGGGGGGCCCTAAAGGGGCCATATCCAACCTTGCCTGCAGGGTCAGAGTAAGACCCCTCAGAAAAACAGCCTTCTCCTGTTCTTGCTGGCCTCCTCCCCGGAGAACAAACCCTGCTCCTTATTCTTCCAGGAATGGCTGGAGTCATGTCATGAATTCATTATCAACTCCCCAGAGCCACAGCGTGGCCTCCTGCCTGACTTCTCCTGTGGCCGCCCCTTTCCTGGGCCAGGCTGCACCCGTGCCGGGCCCTCCTGAGCAGTGACACTGCACAGCAGCCCGCCCCACTGCTCCTGCCTGTTAAGCGTGGAGCACAAACCCAGCTCACCTTTATCCTCTCCTTGCAGAGAAAATAGGCAGTGGCGTGAAGCACGTCGGCAGAATGTGTAGAATTGTGGTAGGGGTTAGAAGCATGATAATTGGCTTCGATAATTTGCAGCCAGGATCTCAGCGTTGTCTCAGAGCATCTTAAGACTTCACAGACTCCAAAGCGAGCAAATATTTTGAGACCAAGATAAATCAAAGGCCTACAGAGAAAAACATCCACAGTGTTAAAACAAAGCAAAGAAACAGGCAAAGTGTTGGATCTACTCAGATCCAACAAGCAAACCCGAGCCAGGCTTCAGAGAGTGCGCAGGGCAGAAGAGTGGAGCCTGTGCAGGTGGCACGTGGGTGGCACGCGGGTGGCGCTCTGTTGCCCTCTCTCCTGGTAGCCAATGCCAACCTTTGGGTGGAGCCCAGCTCCAATTCTGGGAGCATTCATTTACCTGGTGCGCCCCACTGGCTGGGGCGAGGTTTGTTCACCCTGCCCTTCCTGATGCAGACTCCTACTGACACTAGTAGAGTCTTCAAATCAACATGCTGCCAGGCTAAACCTGCTCCAGCTTAAACCCTATCCTCTCCTTTGGACCTGCTGGACCTATGTCATTGGCCAAATGTCCTGTGTGGGAGAAAACAACAGTTCCTGATGACAGCCTATGAGCCAGAGGCTGTCACATGTCATGTGACGGTCTCGACAATCTGGAAGTGGGTGTTACAGTATGAGGAGGTTTCCCCAGAGAAGCTGACGAACTGGCCAGCAAATCAGGCCCTTCCTTGAGAAGTCACCTTCATCCAGCACCTGGCCTTTGCTTGGAAGATCAAGAAACTTGGCTCTGCTGAGGCAGTATCCAGAGGTGGTCGGGCTCACAGGACTTGAACAGACCTGCCTTGTCCCAGGTTCACACGAATACAACGTACCAGTAATGTAAACCAGGTACCCAAAGCTCTGTTTGCCACGGGCATATTCTTTTCTACAGTCCTTGGCTGTGTGGGGTACCTGGACACAGAATGTTTTAGAGGGTCGACTCACTGTGAGCATATGAGCCAAGGGTAGGGGCTGGCTTGGGGACCGTCACCCAGACTGGGATGAGACCCGATGAGTTATCCCACGGCCAGCAGAGCACCCCTCTCCTGCAGTGGCCTTCTGTCTGCCAGGGTCCGGACCTCACCCTCCTGAAGGTTAACGCTGGCTGGCAGCAGGCCGGGACACCCTTTCCTGTGTGCCAAGCCAACCACACGCCTTTGCTTGACCGTTCTTCTCCAGCAAGGTACAAAACTGAAGGTAAAATCCCAATCCCACCCTACTCTCGGTGACCACGTTCAGATCAGGATGGCTGGAGTTTGGGGTGTCCCCATGCCTGTCACCAACACAGCAACCAAGATCTGGGGACAGCTCTTAACAACGTGTATGTCTGTGTATTTCTAATGTTTAGTTCTAGGCTCTGAGTGGGGCTCTTTGCTGCTATCTCAACATATCACTACCTACAGGAGAAATTAATAACCCTATTTTACAGAAAAAGAAACCTCTGCTATTTGGAGAGGTTAAATCACTTGCTCAATCTCACGCTTGCTCTCTCTGCGGAAGTCACCGCCAGGCAGACTCCCCTTGGCTTCTCACTGATCCCCTCGTTGAGGCCTAGGCCTGGTGACTCAGGGCACCTGCTGCCCTGCTGTGCTTTCCTGAGCCTCCTCCCTGACCAGGGACTGGCTCTGTGCAGAAACCATACTCCTTGGGTGGCTTTCTCCACACCGGCCCTTGGAATCAAGCTCTCTGTCTGCCGAGCTCCATGTGGACTCACCTTTTATGAGTGGCAGCCTCCAGTTCAAAAATATCAAAGTCCCAGGATTCCTCATTTTCCATGGCCTGAGTTATCTGTGATGGGATGTCGTGAAGGGAGGTGGGGGTGATCACACTGCTGGAAGCCTGCTGAAGGTCTGCAAAGTGATGTGATTCGGAGAACAAAATTAAGAGGCTTTACAGCATTAACTGTTCCTTAGGGAGAACAGTTCTGCTTCAGGGGGTGGTTGCTTTGTTTCTCATTTTTGATGATACACCAAAAAACTTCTTACTGATAAAAAAAAAATTATCTTAAAACTTTTACCTGAAAAAATTATTTTCATCACTTAAGCATGGCTATAATAGTAATAGTGGTCCAAAAAACTAAAAAGGAGAAACTTACTTTTTGTTGAAAGAACATACTCATTCCTGGATGGTCTTCGAAAAACGTCCTGATAAAAATCAAGGAAAGAAGAGAAAGGGAAGTCACAGCTATTCTGTACTCCCTGAAAAGCCCAGGACAGCGGGCCCCAGAGGACGCTGCGGGCAGCCCTCCCCATCAGTGCGTGCCGAGGCTTCCCTGTGCTCACCTCTGCGGCCAACCCCGAGCTCAGTCACTCACCCAGGAGCACACAGCCTGACGCTGCACGGACCTGCTCAACTCGGGGGTAGGGGCATCGCCAGGACGGCGAGCTCGGGAGACTCCCCAGAGCCCAGCGTCCTGCTGGCACTCAGGACCGGATGACGCCCCTCTGCCCTCAACCCTTTTCCCCCGTTTCCTGCCACCCTCCTCAACGCTCGTAGACACCAGCCTTCCTCAGGAACACTAGATTCTTCCCTGCTCTCTAAGCACCCTTGCTCTACCCCCGAGCCCCGGAGCAGCCCCTCTCCTCAGCCCTGCGGTGCTTTCTCCCCATGCTGCCTCTCTTCACCCCTCACCCCCGGGCACTATCGCACCCCGCCCCTCATCCTTTCTCCCCACCCCCTCACCTACAGGCTGGAGGAGCCTCTGTCTCAAACAGACAAGACCACAACTAGACATCATCATCGCTGGGAACCCTCTACCCAACTGATTTTTGCTTAAAACCTTATTTTTATGAAATCAAGTGACTTTAGAAAGCAGGAATTAGGAGGGGGGATGAATTTTTACTTCTGAATTTTGTCACCAAGACAAAAAAGGTGACAGATGGCAATGGAATGATCTGTTTTCCACAAGTTGTTCTTCCCCTGTAAGGCCTCTGTACTAGATGGGGTGGAGGAGGCATCTAGACCCCTCAAGAGCCCATGGTATAAAGCCTCCTTCTAATGAAATGGTTCCAAGGCCTTCCTTCCCATGAAGTCACCAAATCTGTATAGGATGCTCTAGAGGGAAACCACGCCCCATTCACTGGTGCCTCTTTTTTTGGGGGGGGGGGTTGGGGGGTGGCGCCACGCTGTGCGGCTTGTGGGAATCTTAGTTCCTGGACCAGGGATCGAACCCATACCCTCTGCAACGGAAGCACGGAGTGCTAACCACTGGACCACCAGGGAAGTCCCCCTGGTGCCTCTTTAGACATAGACAGTCATTCTGTTTTGTACTATGGTATGAAATATTTCATAAATTTTTCTTTTCTGCCCATCTTCAAAATCTTAAAACTAGCTAGCTGTCTAGAATGTGCTCCTCCCTTCTCTGCTTCAAGCTGCGGTCCCCCTGGGCGGCAGGCAGCAGGTGGGTGATGGCTCAGCCAGAGGGCAGCAATGGAGGGTTTAGGCCTTGACTGAGCCCCACACGAAGAGCGCTGTGTAGGCCAGCACGTAAACAAATAACCTCTGAGAAAACAAATGAGAACAGCAGGATCTAGCCAGCAGCCTGGTCAACTATACTTACAGACATTAAGCCCCCAACAAGGTCGATGGCATGAGGATCATCGTCCTTAGCATCGAATTGTGGTGAATATAATTCAGTGGTTCTTAGAATTTCCAGCACACGATCTAAGGCTTCTGTCACAGGCATGGGACTGCTTTCCTGGGCAGCACTGATGATATTGATTGCCTATAATACGGAAAGAAAACGACCTGAGTTTCATAATCTTAAAGACGATGGGAAAGCAATCCAGAGAGTCAGGCTGGCAGTAGGGCTCAACGCTAACTTAAGGCTGGTTAAAGTGCTCATGTCCCGCATCCTCTCTCTTCAGACGAGGCAGCTCCATACAACTAGGAGCATCGTTATTGTTGTGGGTCCCTTGGTGGTTCTTCTTGCTGAAAACAATCAACCAGGAGAACAAGGGACTCCCATGCTCAATGGAGACGGACCACAAACTGTTTCACCTTGGTGATGGGCGCCTCGATCTTCATGGAATGTATCCGGGCCGTGGAGGAGCGTCGTCTCTGGCTGGAAACTGTGGAGAGATCACATGATACAGAAATCAGGGTGTTCACAGCCTTGGGTATCTGTCTCCCTTCCCGCCCCAGGCCCCACCCAGCGTGCTCAGCTGCACAATGAAGGGGTAGGACCAGAACTACCTGGTCGCTGAGCTTCCTTCCCATCCTAACAAGCCTGGGATTCTGGCATCACCAACTCTGCTTCCTTCAGCTCTAGGCACTAGGTTGCACGTGCACCCACAGACTGAAGTTCTGAGGTCACAGGCCAGAGAGAAAACAGAGGAAACAATCTAGCAAGTCAGGGCCAAACAGTGAGCCTCTTTTTGTGTTTCTAACAATAAGGCTTTATAATTATTCCGCTTGCTGCTCTCCAGGAGTGAAAATGTTCTGAAAGACAAAGCCACAGAGGCTCCTTGTTTCATATATGGCGGGAGCAATAAATACAACTCAATTAACTGAAATACATGAATTTCTGGTTCAATTTTTCAAGGCATCCTTTGGTGCTTTCCACTGTTCTGCTCAATCTAGACGGGTTAGGTAAATATCTTAAGTGAGGCAGGCAGCAAATCTCAGACTCTAAAGTTTGTTAATTTTTTTGTTGCTCCTGTCAAGATCCAGTTCCTTTGGGGTGGGGAGAAGCCTGGGCAGTGAACTGGCAGGAAAACATATTCACATAGTGTTCTGTGTCTCTCCCTGAAAGCCCCACTGTCAGGCCAAATGCTGTTTACCAAAGGTCTTAAAGGACCACAGACTGTTCCACAGCCTTATGCGTCAGCCTTATTTTACCAAACTGGGGCCCAAGGAGAAACAACCAAGATTAACCGACTCAGGGGCTCTCAAATGCTCTAAATTTCAGAGACCAACAAAACTCCTTATATCTAATTTTGGTGATCAGCACATGGTTGCCATCTTTCCATTTTACCCAACAAGGTCATTAAACCAAAAATAAAAACCACTCTTCTATCACTATGTCATAAAAAGACTTGTTCTCATTTAAAAATATAATGCAAGTGACATATACTTATAAAGACCAAACAATAGTGTGAATGCAATAAAGTAAGAAAAAGAAATAAAAGGTATAAAGATTGTCATGACTGTGTGTGCAGAAAGTGAAAGAATCTACAAACGCTACTCTTATAATCAATAAGCTAGTTTATCAAGGTTACTGGGTACAAGGTCAATACATAAAAATTCCATTATATTTCTATATACTAGCAACAAACAATTGGAAACTGAAATAAATAAACACCATATGACAGCATCATAAAAATCAATATTTAGGAATAAATCTAATGGAAAGATATGTAAGATTTATACCCTGAAAATGCAAAACATTGCTGAGAAAAAATAAAAGGCAACCTAAATAAAGACAAAGAGCATGTTTACGTTTTGGAAGACTCAGTGTTGCCGAGATTTCAATTTTCCCCAAATTGTTCTATAGATTTAAGACACTCCCAAATAAACTCCCAAGAAGCTGTGTGTGTGTAAACTAACAAGCTGATTCTAAATGTTATATGGAAATGCAAAGGACCTAGAATAGCCAAGATAATCTTGAAGAACTTTATACTACCAGATATCAATACTTACCATATGACTGTAGTAATCGATCGTGGTATCAGTGTAAGCAAGGACTAACAGAACAATGAAATAGAGTCCAGAAACAGGCCATATATTTATAGTCAACTGGTTTACAATAATGATACTACTGCAAAAGATGGTTTTTCAACATGGTGATGGGCCAGCTGGGTTTCCCAGTGCGGGGGGGATATTAATCTTTGATCTCTACCTTCACTAGATGTAAAAATTAATTTGAAATGGATCACAGACCCCAAGTGAAAGATAAAACAATAAAGCTTCTAGAAGAAAACATGGGGGAATATTCTTCATAACCTTGGGATAGAGAAAGATTTCTTAAACAGGACACAAAAAAGCACTAGCTATAACAGAAAACACTGATAAAATGAACTTTAAGATTCATTAAGAACCTCTGTTCATTAAAAGACCATTAAGAGAGTGAAAAAGCAATCCACAGACTAAGAACAGTATATTTGGAATACTTATATCCATATCTAGAATATAAAAAGAATTCCTACAAACCAACAAGAAAAAGATAAACAACCCAGTGATAAAAATGGGCAAAAGGGGCTTCGCTGGTGGTGCAGTGGTTGAGAGTCCGCCTGCTGATGCAGGGGACACGGGTTCGTGCCCCAGTCCAGGAAGATCCCACATGCTGCGGAGCGGCTGGGCCCGTGAGCCATGGCCGCTGAGCTTGCGCGTCCGGAGCCTGTGCTCCGCAACGGGAGAGGCCACAGCAGTGAGAGGCCCACATACCGCAAAAAAAAAAAAAAAAAAAAAAAGGGGCAAAATATTTGAACATTCACGTCACAAAAGAGGATATCCAATGGCCAGTAAGCATATGAAAGGGGTGCTCAACCTCATTAGTCATCAGGAAAATTAAAGTTAAAACCACATCCAGTAGAATAGCTAGAGTTTAGAACACTGGTATAACCAAGTGTGGGAGGATGCAGAGCAACTGGAACTCTCATAGGTTAGTGATGGTACATGGTACAACCCACAATGGAGAATTGTCTGCAGCTGCACAAAGGCCCAGCTATTCCACTCCTAGGTAGGAGATGAACACACATGTCCACACACACACAAAATACTTGCATAAAAATATTCACAGCAGCCTTACTCTGAACAGCCCCAAAGTGGAAAGGTGAACAGAAAGGGCCATTAATAACAGAATGGATAAGCAAATTGTGGCACAGTCATACAGTGGAGTACTACCAAGCTATAAAGAAGAACGGTAGCACCTAGCAACAAGGATGAATCTCAAGAACACTAAAATGAGTGAAAGATGCCAGACACACAGACAGTGCATACTATACGACTCCATTTCCATGAAGCGCAAGAAGAGGCCAAATTAACTTATGGCGCAAGAAATCAGTGGATGCCTCTGTGTGGTGAAATACGTGTGCAAGTGCAGGCCCGCACGTGTGCATTTTCTGTATCTATTTTGAGCTGGGTGGTTACAGTCTACACAGTTCAATGTACAGCACTGTCAAAACCTATTGAACTCAACACTTAATATGAATTGTATTATATGTAAATTATAAGTCAATTAAAAAGAACAGTGGTTAAAACCCACAAACATTAAAAGAAAAGTGTTTTAACTCTCAAAAATACAGAAATGGACAAAGTAATCCAAAGGATGAACAGAAGTCAGAGTGTGGCGGTAAAGACAGTTTGGGGCACGAGTGACCTCGCCTCTGCTCTGCTGTGCCCGAGGGCCATGACCATGAGGGCCACAGTGAGGACGGTGACAGCTGCTGCCACGACGCTGGCCAGGCACCACGCTCACTCATTTCATCCTTACGTGGTCCTCTGTGGACAGCATAATGATCCCCATATGATGATGAGGAAATGGAAGCACAAACGTCTACCCCCAAGGTTGCACAGAAAGTAGATGAAGCTGGGACCTGAATCAAAGCAATGCTGAGGCCGAAGTCCATACTCTTCCCTGTAACACCACTTTGCTCCCTGCCCTTGCAGCAGGAGTGGGATCCGTTTCGTCTTTTCAGTGCAAGGGACACACGGCATATTTTCCGGTCCTCACGACCAACCCATGAGAGAAGTGAGGCACTGGATCTCCACTGTAACATCTGCAAAGTTTTCGCTGTTAATCTAGTAACAATCAGCTCCCTATTGCTTCCCAATTCATCTCTGAGTCAAAGAAAGTACATAGCTAGCAGTAATATTTGCCTCCACACTATCTATAGATAATTTTCATTGCATTTTTAAAACTTCTAGATCATTCAGGCCACATATCTACATAACCGTTAAAAAATTATATTCCACTTACAACTTAAATAATATTTGCTTATGAAAAGTCTTTCACATCCCCAAATGCAGCTCACTTACTTCCCCACCAAAAGGTAAGCTTCCATGGCAAACTGCAACCCACAATGGAATATATCGCTGAGAACTTCCAAATGCATTACTCATACAATTACAACAGATAAACTGACATCTGCTGTTACAGTTTAGAAAATCAACTAGAGGACTTCCCTGGTGGTCCAGTGGTTAAGAATCTGCCTGCCAATGCAGGGGACACGGGTTCGATCCCTGGTCTGGGAAGATCCCATATGCCACAAAGCAACTAATAAGCCCGTGCGCCACAACTACTGAGCCTGCGCTCTACAGTCCTCGCGCCACAACTACCGAAGGCCCGGTGTGCCTAGAGCCCGTGCTCCACAACAAGAGAAGCCACTGCAATGAGAAGCCCACACACCGCAACGAAGAGTAGCCCCCACTCGCTGCAACCAGAGAAAAGCCCATGCAGAGCAGCGAAGACCCAACTCAGCCAAAAATAAATAAATAAATAAATTTAAAAAAAATCAACTAGAGAACAGACGGTAAAATGTATCTTTTTCTTTTTCTTTATTCCCTGACTCCATCAAAAGGGTCAGAATGGAACCCACTGGCAAAGGAGTTGGGGGTGAGGGAGAAATGGACACAGACTGCTAGAGGGTCCCCTTCCCTCTCCTGAGCTGGAGGGGGGCAGTGACCCAGAGATCAGACTGGGGAGGGAGTGTCACACGTCTCCATGGGTTCAACACTCACAGGACCATGCTTTCTCCTCTTGTCTTTGTCACCTACCTTTGCTTGTTCGAGAGGCAGCAGTTCTGACATCTAGTGAGCTTTTCCTCCTGTCGTTATGTTTGCCTGACTGATGATCTGTGGAAACAATTAAATTATACATTACCTCTGCAAAGGGATTTTAACAACATATTAGGAAACTTACCAATATAAAGGTTTTAAAAAACAAAATTTAAGCATTAGAATACCATTTAGGAAGCCACAAAAATCAACGGAGTGCACAGAGATAAAGGCTGTGAACAATTACGTTTTAAGGGACGCTGACTTTCTCAAAATGTCCCACCTGGTGCAGTCATAAAGTAGTGCTTTTCAGTTTCCAGATTATGTAATCACAGAGTCCCACGATGCAAAAACTAGCAGAAATGAACTCAAGAGAATTTCACCTATTATATTTCTATGTAATTGAATAAAGTGGTGGGAAAATTTTGATCTCTATCCACCCTTGCCCCAAAGGGAAAAAAAAAACAAAAATCTTTTTTTGTATTTTTTTTCTACAATACAAGCTCTAAAATGTCCCTGGGAGGAATGTGCCTCTCTCTGGGAGGGTGGCACAGGAGCACTAGTCCGGGGCGCACTTCTCTGCCCCTCCTCCCGTGGATGGCACCACTGCATTTCGAGGCCCAAACAGGGCTTGTCTTTGACACCTCTCTCCCTCACTCCACGCCAATCAATGACAAGGCAAAGCTGACCTTCCTTCTCGTGCCCTCCTCTGTGCACCTGCCACGTGTCACACGTGGTGGCAAGCCTCCCCAACCCGTCCCCATTTCACAGACGAGGAGACTGGGAGCCGCTGTGCGGACAAGTGAGCACACAGCCGGCGCTCGAGCTCAGCTCTCCGCACCTGCAGCTGCTTCTGTCTTCTCTGCCTTCTCCCGGCTTCCTCATCTGGATTCCTGCTCACAAACAGGATCCAAAGGCAGGCCCTTGGTACTCCTCCCCACCATCCGGAACCTTCTCCACTTGCTATCTGCTACCTTCTCTTCCATGTGGGCACTGGCAGTGACCTTGTCAAGGTCACTGATGACCTCCCTGTTGCTATATCTGAAGGACACCGTTCACTTCTTACCTGACTTGTGGTACTAGACACAACTGATCATGCTTCCTGGAGACTCCTGGTTTGCACAAGTCCAACGCTGGCTTTCCTTGCACCTCTTACTGTTCCTTCCTAGTTTCCATCACGATTCATTCTCTCTTCCTCAGCACCCCTGGTGTTCCCAAAGGTTCAGTCCTCTTAGCCCTCCCTCTCAGACAACGCAATCTCCTCAGGAGACCTCATCCTTTTCTACAGCTTTTCCCAATTCCTGTGTTGCTGTCTTAATGCCAGGCCTTTCTCCTGAGCTCCAGACTTACATCTTAACTGGCCACTCGTCACCTCCATCTGGACACCCTCGGGAATTTCACACGAGCTCACTACCCAGATGAACTCAGTATCTTCTCCTAAATCACTGCTTATCCCAGGCTGCTGAACGGCATCTACCTTTTTGCTTAAGTTGGAGACAAGTCATCCATGACTCCTCCTTGTTCCTTGCCCTCAAGTGGTCAGATAAATCTATGGATTCAACCTCCTAAACACCTCTTTAATCTACCCCTGTTCTGTCCCTGTCCTGGCTCAGACACCTGTCATCCACCTCTGGATTATAATGACAGCCTCCCCTCATTGGTCCTACCGGCCCCCAACTTTGCCCCCTTCAACCCATTCTCCATAGGCAGCCAAGTGATCCTTCTGAAACAAAAATCTGATCAGATCACTCTCCCAATTAAAACATTTTAATGGTTCATCACTGTTTTTAGGATCAGATTTAAATTCCCCAGTGTGGCACCCAGAGTCCTGTGATATCTGGACCTCCTCTCTCCAGCCATCATGAACTATTTATGATGTGCTAGTTCACCTCCCAAACCTCTCTGCCTTGGTGCAAACTGCTTACCCCCACCTAGGAAGGCACCCCTCCCTTGACGCCTCCTTCACCTGGTTAACTCTCGATCCTCTTTGAAGATGCAGGTAAGATGCGGCTCAGGTATCATCACCTCTGGGAAATCCTGCCCTAATGCCTCACCCCCAACATTGCTGGTAACCGCCTGCTTTACTGACTTGACTGACTTTCTCACTAGCTGTGAATGACACGAGGGCACTCAACAAACATTTACTGGGCACCTACCACGTGTCAGGCTCTAAGCCAGGCACTAGGGGTGTGAGGATGAATATAGTAGGGTCCATGCCCTCAAAGGGGGTAGTCGGAGGGGAACAAACACGGGTGAACTAAGAGTGACAGTCGTGATGCTGGGGAGCAAAAGGAGCCCCAGGAGGAAGGGGCAGGTCTCCTCTGGGAGGGGGGCAGAGAGGAGATGAGGCATGTTTTGCAGCGGGAGGCCGGCAGAGGAGGAAGGCACTTCCTGGAGGAGGACGCTGCCTGCGCAGACGGGGCAGAGCTGGCTGGAGGGAAGCAAGGAGCAACGTGTCCCAAGGCCAGGGCTGTGGCAGGTGTGGAGGGAGGCGAAGCAGGCTTGAACTTCTACTCAGCGTTTAAGTGACTCCCCTAAGGCAAGACCAGACCTTCCTGTGACCGCCGTGTTCAGCCCGCTTCTCTTCCTCTGTCTGAGTCCCTGCAGAGCTCTGCAGCTGGTTCTTAAGGTACCTCCACCTGCTGGGCTGCTGCTCCTGCAGGGAGGGCCGAGGGGCTCGCAGCAGGGTGACCTTGACCTCTCAACCAGCCCACAGCCTGAACGAGCCCGCGCACAGGCCCTCCTGCCTCGAGAGGGCTCCACGCCCACGAATGACCCGAGACCTGAGGCAGCCGCGCGCCGCAGGAGGGAACGCTCAACAGGTCTTGGCCACCGAGCCAGCTCAGGCTCAGCACCGCCCGCGACTTCACGTGTCTGCACTCGGCTTCCTGTTCCAGAAAATTGCGATCCTTCGCACTGCCCATCTTTTTAGGAGAGGAAGGTTAGCAGGGTTTCCTTGGCCTGCTGGGCAAATCCAGGAGACCCTGGAGAAGCCGTGAGGAGCAGGAACCATCCCGCAGCCCCGCGAACGGGCAGCCTCCATCCCAACACCAACACCGTGGTCCCCCGGGGGGAGGAAGCAGAGAACCAGGTTTCTTGCATGACTTGCCCCAAAGTCACTCTGCTGGGAACAGACTTTCAGAGAACTTTCTCAGACACTCTCAACTGTCCAAGCCTTTAAGGAGGGCCTGCCCTGCACCGGGACACCCCCTCCCCCCGCCTCGGGGTCTCACCGACCCCACACTGCCAAGCCTCCAGCAGCTGCCCAACCGCGGGTTCCCTGCGGCCTCGCACACGGGGAGCTCCCTCCTCCTGCGCCTGAGAAAGCTCACTTTCTCCAGAGCCAGAGTAACACTCCTTTCAGGTCTGCCCAGCCCCCGCCCTGGCAGCACACGAGGACACCTGTAAAATACGCTGAAGCCCTGCTCCGCACCACCCGACCCGGAACCTGGCACGTTGCTGGCAAGGCCCTTCCGGACCCCCTCCTCCTCCCCTGTGCTACCCATCCCCCTGCTAAGAAGCACAGACGGCAGGCTTCGCCAAGCAGAGACAGTCACTTGGCCTGGCACGTGGTGCCCGTGCACTGTTTTGGGTGAATTATGCCCTGGCCTGTTTTCTCTCCTCTACACGATGGCAATGCTGGTATTCTCATCTCTGGTCCCTCCTTCCATGTAATCTGTTACATACAGGCTCTAAAAGCTTAGAGCTCAGGCGTCATTATACTATTCCCTTGCTCAAAAATCCTCAAACTCCCACTGCCTACCGATGAAAATCCTGATTTCCCACCTAGCATCTAAGGATCCTTCACGATCCCAACTCCCTTCCACACTGACCTTTTTTTATACCAGTCAGAATTCTAACCCTGCTCTTGCTCTTTCTAGAACACACTCTGTACTTTCCCTGTTCAATAACTGTATGTATTTCTGGAATGCTTTTCCTCTCACACCCATCTTCTTACTCAAATCCACCTCTCCCTGTCTGGAACGTCCCCCTCCCTCTTCCTCTGCCTTTCTCACCCACTAATGATCACTTCTTATCACTTGCTATGTGTCCCTTCGTGTCAGTATGTCTCTCCTCTTTTCCGATTCAAGCCTGATTACTCTTGGGGCGCCCACAAGAACTGTTCCAGCATGTGCTTCAGAGCTTCTGGAGTTGGCCATCTGGATTTGAGTGCCAACTCTCCCACTTCCTAGATGGATATCCCTGGGCAAATTAGGTAGCCTTTCAGTTTCCTTATCTGTAAAAAGGGAACTTCATCTATTAAGCGTCTATCCCTCTGGGTTATTGCAAGGCTTCAACTAAATACACCGTAAGTTAAGCACTCAGCACAGTGCCTTGTACACAACAAACACTCAGAAAAACTTGTGGGAAACATTCCTAGAATGAATGAGTGAACTGTGCCGGTACTGCTGAAAGCACACCATCAACAGCTGACGGTATGGAAGACAAAGTCTTCTCCTTGGAGGCTCTTACAGACCAGCTGGGCAACCAGAGCACTGCCTGGGCATGGCAGGGTGCTATAAAGCACCCACACAGGCTGGATGGAGAACCTCTGGCATGGAGCCGGAGAGGACCTGCACCATCACAGGTAACGGCCAGAGTAGGAAAGTGGCTTGCTGAAGCCATGATACATGCTGGAAGGAAACAGGTGATTCCAGGCCAGGGAAAAACATAGACATGGGGTGAGCGGATGGTGTCCAAAGCACATCAAGTCCTCACGAGACGGATACGACGTGAGGCAGGTCTGATGGGGTCCACCTACCTCCCCGTAGGCTGGTGGTGAAAGCATCCCTGCTAAAGCACTGTAGTCTGAAACCAACACAGTTGCCTCTTCGAGCACAGATCATGCCAACAGACCACACTCCACTCAACACATCTTCACAAAAGTTCATGCAATGGAGGTGACCAGTTCTCTCCCCACAGGCTGAGACCCACCCCAGGACACCTGTCATATCGCCCACCTGTGCTCGGGTCCTCTGACTCATAAACCAGCCTGGGAGTCAGGGAGAGAAATGCTGCCACGGTGCTAGGAAAATACAGTCCCACCTACGCAACAGACAAGCTCGTCAGAGGCAGGGCCTGTTTTTATTTTTTTATTTTTTCAAAAGCTCAGTGAACCCTAAGAATGAATATGGGGCACCATACCTGTATGAGTGTCAGACTGAACACATTCAGCTATTTTCGTAGCCTAAAAATGAATTTTAGAAGACATTAGTTTTGAGTGCCTAGTTATACGGTAAGGGAAATCTTGCTGGGTCCCTGGGGTCCCAAGGGCTCTCCTTACATACCTTATTGTTGCCATTGCATGCTCTGACAATGGACACATAGTGTCTAATTTTTCTGCAAGTAGAAAACAATGTATTATTTCTCTCCTGGCTCTCTATTCTGGTGGATATCTAGCTAATTTTTCATTAGGAAAGGAGCATCTCTCTTTCACAATACATACAATGCTTGGAGGACAGCAGTTCTATTTGTGTGTGGCCAAGGCCACGAATAAACAAACAAGAGTCTACAAGCATCCTCTGGTGTCTCTGTAGAAGAGAAGTTGACTCTTCAGTAAAAACAACAAAATCCTTCTGAGTCATCACGACACACAATAAAAAGTACCTAGGTTTTAAAAATGTACTACATGTTAACCAACCCAAAGCCTCTAATTCCTTAACATGTTTTCACAGTTTCACAGCCCTCTCTTTTGATGCTCTTCTTGAAGTTTCAGCAAACAATCTGCTCACAGTCATTCATGGAAACAGCCACAGGCCACACTGGGGCCGAATGTGCGAGTCTAGAACAAAGCAACTGGGGCTTATCTCAGAAGATGCTGACTCTCCTCACTTATTTTCGATTTTTCAGCTTTTCCCCTTGATAATCCAATCCCTACAGTTATCCTCCCCCAATTTGGAAAGGCCAAAAAAGGCAGAGAATCAGAACAGAGAGCCCACACAGAGCCGTCTCCCTGAGGCAATCGCCAGCCGGCAGCAGAGCCTGGTGACCAAGCACGTGAGCCATGCGGTCAACGCAGAGGCCTGCAGCCCAGCTCCGCTGAGCGCTGGCGGCTGGACTCTGCGCCAGCCTCACCTCTCTAAGCCTCAGGCTCCTCGTCTGTCAAACAGAGACGGTCACAGTGCCGACATCATGGGGCTGTGGCCAGGATGAAATGAAGTGACACCTACCAGGCACTGAGAGCCTGCCCAGGGAGGGAAGGGCTCACGGACAGCGGCAGTTGTTACAACCATCATCGCTACACCTCCTCCTGGTCTTTTTGTCCCTCGTTCATGTTCATGACTGAGAGCGTACACTAGGTACGATTTTACATTTTGACTTTTGCATTTATCAAAAACATTTTCCCCTATAATTTAATTTTCTATGATCACCATTTCTAATGGTTGCATATTTTATCGTTGGGTATTCTACAGTTCACGTTCATAATTTTCCACTGTTTGTATTATTTAAGATAGATTCTGAGACAAACCATATGACATTTTCAGGCTCCTGATATACACTGCCTTCCAATCTGTGGTCACATCTGCTTCATGTGCGTTTCCGTAAATGAGAGTATTTAAAATACTTTTATCTAATTTGATAGTTCTGTGCAGAAATAACACATAGGCTATCAAATTAGATAAAAATCTTTTAAACACAGGGAGTCCACCAGTGAGTGTTCTTAGCACACAGCTCAGTAAAGTGGCATTCAGATTGAAATACTTTAGTCTCTTATGTGTTCACACAGCTTAAGACTGTCGGAGTGTGGCGGCTCTGGGTCACCAGCTGGAGGGTCAGGCTGTGACTATGAGGAAGCCACCCTGGAAGGCCATCCTTTGATGGTACCTGACCTTGTTACAAGTCTTTCTTATAAATTTCTGCATGCAGTTCTCAACTTACTCAAGTATTCAAAACACATTTTGCAATAAGCCAAACATGGTATGTTGATTGAAGTACTCGTTTTTTCCACTTACCCCCCCTGCCCGATGACAGGTAGTATCTTCACATTTTGTTGTACATTATCTCCGTTCTTCTCTTTGGCAGAGCAAATTCCTTGCCATTCCTATAAATGGAATGTAGACATCATTATACATTGTGTTCAAAACATAAACCCAAGAGCATTTTCCACCTCAGGTTTCCACACCTTTACCATGGCCACTAAAGCTATTAGGATAATAAAATCATCCCAACCCCAAAGGCAATTTTGGGTAATCGGACATTTCTTTCTCAACCTCCCAAGTCCATCTCCTCCCTAGACTGACAACAAAAGCCAGGTCACCACAGTCTAAATGGCCATATGTTTTCAGTGGCTTTCTGCCGGCAAGAGAGGCCCTGGGCCCATGAATGAGGAACACCCTTCTCGTCCAGGTTCCTCCTCTCACAACTCCTACCTGCCGCAGTGGAGGGGGTAAGTGTGGCCTCTGCCCCTGCATTTGGGAGGGGGAGAGTCTCAGACTGGGGCAGAGAAGGAGCCACCCTCTGTGCTGTGTACCCTCTGCAGGTAGGGTGGGGATAATGAGGTAACAGCCAGGACTGGGCTCAGGCAGAATAACCAAGTGAGACCTTAGAAGCCAGAGCTGCCATTCCAGAATGGAGCTGCACTGGGAGAGCAGGTGTGCCCAGGCTATGACCACAGTGAGCAGACAGGGGCTACAGGTGGCTCCCCTACTCTGAGGGTGGTGGAGACAAGCGTGGGACGGAGCTGGGTTTTGTGACCACCTAAAACGTTCTGAATTTCTCCAAGAGTCACCAAGGTCCTTAAGCTAGAAAAATCCCTAAAACCCTCTGTAGGACCTTGAACTCCCAGGGCGTTTCATACCCTTCTCGACCTTCCAGAGTCCCACAGGGGCTAAAGCTGACCCAGGTGGGAAGGGGAACACCATGGCAGCCTGGCTCAAGTCTCCTGTCCATACTCTTACACAAAGTCAATTCTGGAATCTGTGCTTGGGGCGTGGTGACCTGCATGCAAATGCTAATGGTAAAATCCCATCTTCAGACTCCTCTGGCAAAGTGGATCCAAGAGAAACCAGGACACTGACAGAAGCAAAGGATGGTTACTGGGGCTTCCCGACGTCCTTCTGAAAACAATGGGCGCCAAGAAAGGACTAAATTAAAAAACAGCCCAAGAGCCCGCTAGGTGCTTACTTGCCCTGGAGCAGAAGGGAGGTGTGGGCCTTCCTCACTCCAGTTCTGAGGGGAGAGTGGCCTGGGCCCGAATCGGGCAAGGACTAGACAGGGATCCCTGGGCAGGAATCTGGAGCCTGTCCTCCACGTCCACAGCCCCATGCAGCCACCAGAGAAGGCTTCAGCAGACAGGTCTAAGAGTTACTTCTGAAGCTCACTATCAAGAGAAATACGGGAAGCTGACTGAGGTGATATTTGCAAAACTCTGTGAACATACTAACCACCACTGAACTGTATACTTTAAATGGATGGAGTGTATGGCATGTGAATTATCTCTCAACAGAGCTGTTACATAAAAAGAGAGGGAAAATACGGGAGACCGATTCGGTCAATCAATCAGCACTTCAAAACACATATTCAGGATTTTCTCCTTCAATCCTTTCTGAACAGAGTGGGTGGCTGCCGGACCCCAAGTCAAGGTGTAAGAAGCCACGTCAGCCAGCGCTGGACGGTCCAGCTAATGGAGGACAACTTAGCCAATGACTTTGCTTAGATAACAGAGTTGCCTGTAAGTCTTCCAGTCAACAATGGAAACAAAAAATATTCACTTAACACAGATCATATTTCTTATCAAAAATACATCAAAAATCGAAGTTTCAGTTCCTAAAAATAGTAAAGTCCTACCTAGCATGCTGTTATGAAGAATAAATCTGGTAACACACATAAATTCTTAGCCAAGTCCTGACACACGGCAAATGTCCAGTACGTGGCCTGTTTGGTTTCGCACAGGTGTCTGTCTGTCTCTCTCAGGCTGAGCTCCTCTCAGAACTACACTGAGGCGTGCACCTCCCTTCTACTCCGGGGCAAGCTCAGCACCGAGCTGGACTTCGCTGACTACTGAGACAGTTCCTTCTTGGTGTGTGCCCACTGGCTTAAGAATTAAATCATCATCATCCAGCTGTCCTACCCCAGGGGCTAGCACTGTGCTGGCAGGTGGTAAACAGTCAAAGAACACTTGGGGCTTTTGTTTACTGAATGGAAAAGTGAGGCCAAAGTCAGATCATGGAATCCTGGCACCCAGGATAAGGGACTTGAGCTCTACACAGAGGGAGTGACATGATCAAAGTGGTGATCTGGTGAGACAAATCTCCAGTAGCGTAGGGTGGAATGGCCAGAAGTGGAGGGTCCTGGGACAGGGAGGCCTAACTGCATTCAGCCACCGCAGTCTCAGGGTGTGGGAAGGGGGCTCTGAACACGGTCAGGCCCAGGCAGTGGACCCTCAAAGGCAGGGGTTTAACAGACATCAAGCCTTGGTGATGGATTTGATGGAGGGGGCTAAAGGGTAGGGAGAAACCAAAACTATTCCAGGAATCAAAGTCCAGGCAACTGTGTGGACGGTCAACGAGCAGTAGACAGGAGAGGTGGAGGGGGATCGGGCTTTTTGTTAATGGGGGATGAGAGAAAATCACCGTTATATAAGGTGATACCAAAATGACAGCAGGATGTTGAAACAGACCTTGGAAAAGACACTGTGGCTAAAACTGGGAAGGTGGGAGACATCTATGCAGAGCAGGAAAGATGCTCAACAACAAAGGGAGCTTTCTGAGGAACCAGCAGGGGACAAAGAGCCCTGGTAAACCTGGGAGGAAAGAGATGGGGGAAAAGTGGGAGAAGAGGGGAGGCGGCGAGGGAGGAAGGCTCCTGGCTTCCCAGGAGCTGGGGAAGGTAAAAGGTGCGAAGAGCTAAAGGGCTCTGCGACTGCACATCATTATCGGAGGCAGCCAGCCGAGCAGCCAACATTCCTTCAGCACCTGCAAGACAGTTTCTGAGGGGAAAAAAATGCAAAATTTCTAAAAGAGAAGAGGCAATATAAGGCTCAGGTATCTGAGAAGATAGGAGGCCAGGGGTTCTAGGGCCCTGACAGAGAAGACCTGGGGAAGAAGAAACAGGAGGAGAGCCAAGAAGGATACATAAAGGGAGGAAGGAAGCAGGAGTGTGGGACTGAAAATCAAGGTGCCTCATAGTATCAGTTTTACCTGAAAGGGGAGCCAGTGGCTGAGAACAGCAGGCAGAGGAGGTTTATAGAGAGTGGTGTTCGCAGTGTTCTCTGTTTGAACGTCATCAGAATTTCTCCTCTGCCCCCAAGAATATCCAACTGGCTGGACACCTAGAATCTGACATTCCAAAGCCCCTCCCGGTCATCTGACCACTTCCAAAGGCTCCATCCTGGTTCCCAGCACGTGTCTGAACTCTCTCCACTGACCATGGTACCATTGTTTGCCAAGGGCTGGCTGATTCTCAACAAGCCCTTCTTCTCCCGAGGGAGACTTGATTAGAAAGGCCATATATCTTTCTCCTCAAAAAATTGCCCAGCTAAGTGGTCTGTCCTGCTGCAGTGTTGCCCGTGAACCAGCAGGGTACCAACAAAGGACAAACAGCAGCTTTTGCACTCTCCCCAAGAACTTGCAATCATGCAAAACAAATGCCCTGGTTCCTTTTCTTTTTCTTTTTTTTTTTTTAAACATCTTTATTGGAGTATAAATGCTTTACAAGGGTGTGTTAGTTTCTGCTGTATAACAAAGTGAATCAGCTATACATATACATATATCCCCACCTGGTTTCTTTTTGAAATAAAGCAGTACAGAGGCTGACAATGCGATAACCTTTCAATTATTCTCTGCTCATAGCAAATACAGACTTTAGAGAGCAGGTGTCCGGCTGTCGAGGCCCTTTGCACCTGGTGCCCAGTGGCATACCTCAGGAGGCAAGATGCTGCTCACAGGGATCTGGGTGAATCCCAGGGCCTACAGCTAATCCACTGGGTGCCCCCACCCCCATCTCAACTTGCTCTCCTCACTGCAAGGGCAGCTGCCAGATCAAGGAGCATGAGAGCCACCATCTGCTTCACAGCCTGCTGAACCTCACAGCAGAACTGCTGGCTGACCCAGTGGCAGCACTGGACCAAACCGCCAGGACTGGGGAGGCCATGGTAAAGCCCCTCAAAGGCGGCAGGGGTCTGGAATGGCTGCCGTTCTGGAGCTGCCTTCCGAGGACGCCCCTCTCGGCCCAGGCAGGGAACACTGGTGGGCCTGAACACCTAAGGGTCTGTCTCTTCATTCATCTCAGCCTTCATTTCTCTATCCAGAGGACCTGCCACTCTCTCTAGCAAGAAAATCATCATCCGGACAGAAAAGCTGAAGGCAAAATAGGATTCAAGCAGTGCCCATTTTTGTGATTCCCCTGAGAGTGCATCACCGGGCCCCGCCGCTGGCCTGTTCTTTCCCTGTTCTCACTGCAAAGCCATCTCGTGTGCTCAGAGCCGCGGGAAAGCAAAGGACAGCAGCCCACTCACGGTGTCTTCGAGGGGCCCAAGCCAAGTGGGGGTATAAGCTTTGCATAGCCCTTCTGCCCCCTCTGGCAGACTGCCCTTGTGTGCTAAGGGAGAGGCACCAGAGAAAGGGCATCACTTCCACAGGGCCTCCAGACAGCCAGCAAGAGAGCAGGTCACCAATTTTTCAAATGTTCCGAATAATCAGATTCACAGTCCCAACTTCTAAAAGTTAAAAAGAGCCCAGCAGAAAAGCCTAAGAATGACTATGGAAAGCAGTAGCCTTTTCCTTCTCATCATATTTTAAAACCTAATATAACAGTGAGGTGCTGTCAGAAGCCACAGTTCAGAGAGAGAAATAACCTTTCAGACTGAGCCTGCCTTGCTTTGTCTACCCCTTCAGCACCAGGGTGCTGTAACTTCTCACATCACAATGCAATGACTACTTTTATCTGTCTGTTTTGCACCCTGGAATGAGTTCTCTAAGGGATTTTTGTTTTGCCCTTCTTTCTATACCAGAATCTAGCACACCTGGCATTCAAAAAATGCTGAATGAATGAACGAGGCTCAGAGAACCGATGGGCTCCAATGTGCTCTGAGAATGTGTTAACTCACTGGCAATCCTTTACCCAGACCATTTGCCAACAGCTACCACTTAGAAGATCAATTATTAGAAAGATCAACTTAACTCACTTATTACAAAAATGAAAACAATGATGTTAAGTGTCAAAGTTACTCTTATTGGCTGGTCAGGTTTTATATACTTTCTTGGCCTCAATTTCCTCATCTGCAAAATGGGCATAACAGAGATAACACTACCTACACTTCCCCAGGCTTCTGGGAAGAGTGAGACTGAGATCACCTGGCTCTAGCAGTGCTCAGTGAGCGCTAGGTCTCCTTCCTTCCCTCTTTGTTATGTGAGAGTAACAAGGGTAGTGACCTCTTACTTACCTTGCCTATCCTGATGCATGAATTTATAGTATCGAGCAAATCAGCCTTTTTTTCATTTACAGGCACTTCTGCTAAATCCTTCCCTATTAATTCACCTGACTCATAGCCC
Organism: Globicephala melas; assembly: GCF_963455315.2. Classification (NCBI taxonomy): domain Eukaryota; kingdom Metazoa; phylum Chordata; class Mammalia; order Artiodactyla; family Delphinidae; genus Globicephala; species Globicephala melas. Next base: position 35,969,316 of record NC_083315.2, read on the forward strand.
ATTGTTGTTTCAAATGCTGGATTTGCATACTGGGGGGAGACAAAGGAAAAAACATCATGTGAGTTAAAAGAAATTTTGAAAAGAGGACAATCAAAGATGTTCAACCTAAACCATCATATTTTTCCCCCAGAAAGCCCAGGGGCCTGGCGCTCACTACGACGGTTCTAAAGCCACAAGAGCACAACCCCAGAAAAACCCTGGAGTCTGGAGAAGCCTCTGCTCCGATGACACCGGGCTGGGCTTGCTGCCTTGTTCTCCTGAGGCTGCAGGGAGGGCAGCAGGCCCACTCCACTTAAACACCAGCAGAGGAAAGAAGCTGCATGGAGACAGACCCAGGGCTGCTACAAAAGGGCTGTTGAGATTATGATACAGTGGAAGAAAGCACCAGACTGGGAGTCTGCAAACCCAGGGGCTACTCCCACAAGTCACTTAACCCCTCCAAGTCTCAGTCTGCACATCCGTTTAATGGGAATGAAACACTTATTTCGCCTCTCTCATATGATGCAAATGAATAATGAGTTTGGAAAGCAGGCTGTGAACTAGGAAGTGTTTACAAATGCAAGGCTTGATGGTTAAGTTTCAAATAGGGCTGTAAGACTAGAAGAAAATGTATGGGAAAGCTGTGCATGTGCTGATAGGAATAACAAATAATGACGATGATAAAACAATAATCATACTGTTTAAGGTCTGTTTTCCTTGCTAGGCACTGTAGTAAAAGCACTTCACACACAGTAACACATTTAATCCTCAGAACATCCTTACAAAAGGTAAGTCATTGTTAGCGTTAATATTATTCCCATTTGTACAAATGAGACAGCAAATTCAGACAGATTAAGTCACCTGCCCAAAGATGCCCAGCTAGGAAGGGGCCGAGGCTGACTGGAAGCCAGGCCTGACTGATACCAAGCCTGTGCCCTCAAGCACTGGCCAATGTCGCCTGTCAGGGCACCATCCTGAATGCTAACATCATCAACTCTTTACCAAGAAAGTCACTAGTTCGATTAAAGTGAAGAACTGGAGTGCTCAGAACTAAAATCAAAGTGGGGCTCATTCTCAGACAAAAGGCACATTCCCCTGGCACAACTCCCTCTTTTGCTGTTATATGAAAATACATGTTACCTGTTTGCTGTTATCTGAAAGCCATGTTATCTTCAGTCACTTATATGAAGCCACTTTTCTAATAATGGATAATTTGTGAAGTAATTGCTAGTTTATTTTTGAAATTTTGAGTAGTTTCTAGTAAATTCCTATAGGTGTAAACTATCTTCAAAAACAGTAAGAAAGGTGAGAGCGTGCAGCCCTTATGGGCAGAGCCTCTCCTTGCTCCAACAGTCTCTCTCTACCCCACTCCGCCGCAGAAACCATCCTCTGGATAAAAGTCCCTCCTTGCTAAGTAAATAAATATGCAAAAAAGTGAGAAATAGCAAATGCTAATTGCATTTACAGAATATTTTCTAGCACATTAAGTAATTATTGGAACCTTTTCTCACCTATAGGGAACTTATTTTAAATTATATATTTTATAGATTTTGTTCTGATAATCCTCTAAGGAAAAACTGGTCCCTTGAACTTCAAAGAGAGGAAAAGAACACAAAAAAACATACTGAAGGGGTTCAATCTTAAAAATGCAAACAAACCAGAAATTCAGCAGGACAAGCTTCCAAAACAACAAACCTGTACAATGTGGTCTTCACTTGTAATTTCAATTGCTTCTTGACTTTTCTCTAATGCAGTGAACGTTGAGTTACAAGCCCTTTATGGGTGGAAAAGAAAAAGGACTGCTTAATGTAAATATTATAAAATGTAATACAATCTTGGAATATTACATTAACTTACTTAAATGTGTTCTTTGATTATAAAGGTAACTAATGCTAACTCAAGAAAAAGTAGGGGGAAATACTAAAAAGCATAAGGAAGAAATAAGCACCTCCTGCCACCTCAGTACTTGGGATCATGACTACGCACAATCTGGTGCCTTTCCTTCATTCTAAGGACAAGTGGACCCGGTGGAACACACCCCAGGGTCTGATCACAGCCCTTCGCTGGCTGTGGGACATGACTGAACCACCCTGGGTCTCTGCCTTCTCACCATCTGAAGGGTCCGCGTGAGGACTCAATGAGAAAATGGAGTCAAGAAGCCCACACGAAGCCGGGTAGAAAGGAGGCGGCCCACCATCTGTAGCTATTATCACTTTCAACAAATCCTTTGCTCAAAACTGGGATCATCGGGATCATGAGCTTTGTTTTCTGCTTCCACTTAGCCTTATATTGCGAGCATTCTCCCTTGTCCTCAGTGTTTGAAAACATTTTTAAATTGCACAGGTAACTAAAGGTTTATTTTTTAAAAATTAGAAAATAATAATAAATGAGATACTACATCATACCCACTAGGATATCTACAATCAAAAACAGAGATAAAAACAAGTGTTGGTGAGGAAGCCTCATACACTGCTGGTGGGAGTGTAAAATGGTGCAGCTAGCTGCTTTGGAAAACAGTCTGGCAGTTCCTCAGGCTGTTAAACATAGAGTTACCATATGGCCTAGCAATTTTACTCCTAGGTAGATACCCTACAGAAATGAAAACATACATCCACACAAAAACTTATAGCCCACAGGTGGAAACAACCCTAAAGTCCATCAACTGATGAATGGATGAATAAAATGTGGTATAGCCATACAATGGAATACTATGCAGATATAAAAAGAAATAAAGCCCTGATGCATGCCAAGATATGGATGAACCTTGAAAAACATTATGCTAAGTTAAAAGGACCACATATTGTATGATTCTATTTATATGAAATGTCCAGAAGAGGCAAATCTATGTATAGAGAGAAATTAGATTAGTGGTTATCTAGGGCTGGGGGTAATGAAAATATTCTAAAATTGTGGCAGTGGTTGCACAACTCTGTGAATACATTAAAAGCCATTGAACTGTGTACTTTAAATAGGTGAACTGTATAGAATGTCAATTTTATCTCGATAAATCTGTTTAAAAATAAGTGAGATTAAATCATCTGAAATCCCAACACCTACGCATATCAACTGGTGTTCTAGGCAATTTCTTGTGTAAATATACATGTAATACATATACTTATAAAAATAGGATCATAGTCGACAGTTTTATCATCTGCTTGTACCACTGAACCATATACATTAACATCTTTCCATATCAATAATTAGTTCCTTATCATCACTCTTAATAACTATATAATATTCTATTGTAAAATTATACCATAATTTAGTCAAACAAATTCCCCATAACTGGGGAATGCTTTCAGTTTTTTTCTTGTATATGCCTCAGAAGATGAAAAAGAGAAAGCAACTGTCTACTTGCTCATAAAGTGCAGAGATGACATTTATAAAACCAATAATTACAATGCTTTTACTTTATTCCTGGTATTACTAAACTGTCTAGCTAAATAAGACAAAGCAGCTTTAGCCAATAAAAATTAGCTCTTCTTTCTTGGCATATAAAAATCAAGTGAATTACCTCAATAAAGCTGTTATTTAAAAAAACAAGAACCAAAAAACAACGAGAAGTAAGTTCCCACCTCTGATATAACAAGTTTGGAGGAGATGGATCTGTGAGAAGCCCTACTGGGTTTTATCACTCTTTTTTAATTTTTGCAGATGTGGTAAATATAAAATGGTACATCATTTTCATTTCTTTGGTTACTAGTGAAGCTGAACATTTTTTTCATGTTTATTGGCCATTAATATCTCCTACAAACTGCTTGTTCACAACATGTCCTTTTAAATTTTTTCTACTGGGTGTTTCCATTTTTAAACTGATTCATCAAAGCTCTTTACGTATTTAGGATATTAACCTATCTGTCCTGTATGTTAAGAATGTATTTTTCCCAGTTTGTTATTTGTCTAAATTTTTAACATTATTTAAGGTATACTTACTGAGACAAGCTTAACATTTTTATGTTGTCTAATCTGATTCTCTTTCTTTATAAAATCTGGCTTTCACACCATGCTGAGTTTAAAAAGACTTCATTATCCAAATACATATGCTCACTTACATTTTTAGTATTTATGTGGCCACACTTTTTAACATTATGCACACTGGAATTTATTTTGGGACTGGGTGTGAGATCGGGATATAACTTAATTTTCTTTCCAGTTAATAAGTTGTCACAATTCTATTCATTGAAAAGTCCACCCTTTCCTGTGTGGATTTAAATTGCCATGTTGAACACATATACTTATGTTCCTAATTCTTAAATACATGCACGTCTATTTCTAGACTTTACATTCTAGTTTACTGATCTAGCAGTAACACAAAGATGCTTGTTATAGCTTTTTAGTGCATTTTAATATCTCTCAGAACAAGTCTTTCTCTACTGCTCCCAATTCTCTAGCCCCACATTTACCCCTTTTCTTCATTATCAATATTTTCATATCTCCCTTCATAGTGGACATCTCCCTTTGGCTGTCAGCTGGCACACAGAGAACAAAGTAGAGCATGAGGAGAGACCATGAGTGCAGTTTTGAAAATGGGGGTTACAACCTAAAGGACTATCTTTGCCACGTGACGCGTGGGAGATCTTGGATGTAAGTCAGTTAACCTCCCTGGGTCTCGGTTTTTGCATCGTGATTCGTGATTTGATGAAATAGGCTCTAACATCACCTCCTGCTCCACAGTTCCGCTCTCCTCTCAGAGAGGGCAGCAGCCCAGCTCACTGTGGGAGTGCTGCAGCCAGGCTGCGGAAGACCCAGGAATGAGAAGGAGGCAGGCCCAAGGCCAACCATCCATCTCAAGTTTCCCTGAAAACTCTGGCAATAAAAAGGAGCTCTTCTGTAGACCTCACTAGCCCTGAAACATCTCTGCTCAGCAGCACTTCTTTGCTACCTCACACTTCATTTTGTCTATGAAGTATTTTCTTCTCTGCATGTGATACCCTGTGCTGGTCCCTACCAACATTAGTACCCCAAATTCTAATCCCCTTATCTCTGCCTTGGGCACATACGAACAGAATGATTTCATTCTCTCTTTGATCCTGGTAAAGGAAATGTTAAAGAATAGTAGACCACCCAAGGAAGAGACCTAGGATGATACAGAGAGACTGACATTTTTTTCACTTCTGTCAACCTCATATAATTTTACCAATTTTTCTGCTTTTCTCACTCTACAAAGAACTAGGTTTCTACTCATCAGTTAAAAAAAAAAACAAAAACTGCTGAGCAAGAGCAAATTACAAAATGCTTATTGTAGAGAAGAAAACATGTCACCTACCAGAGATAATAATGTTAACGGGTTGGGTGTATGTGTACATTAAAAGTAATTTTTTAATTAAAAAACAAAACAGATAATTCAGTATATATACTTTCGCATCCTGCTTTTTCATTTGCTATTATTTTGTTGCCCCATCCTTTTCTTTCTTTTTCTGGCCACGCCATGTGGCTTGTGTTATCCTCCCCAACCAGGGATCAAACCCAGGGCCCCGGCAGTGACAGTGTCAAGTTTTAACCACTGGACCGCCAGGAAGTCCCCCCACTGGAGCCCCATCTTTAAATGCTGAGTCTCCAATCACTAACATAACCACCTATTAGACATCCAGGCAGACTCCGAAAGCATTTTGTGAGGAGAGATGCCTTCCCACCACCCCATCCCATTTTAGCAGGAGGTCAGTTACAGCCAAAATATAGCCGCCCACAACCGAAGTCCTCACTTGCAACAATGCTCTGTGTGGTATGGTCGGCTTACCAGAAGCAGCAGAATTACCTGAGTTTCAGCTGTGGGCGCACCAATCCAAACTCCATCTGGAGCAGTTCATTGTAACAGGCCATGGCGCTGGGGTTTTCTACATACCTCTACAAACAGAAAGAGGATTTTGTGGATAAACAAATGTGCACCTTTAAATGATTAAATACTTATATAAAAAATAATTCTTTCCAACAGGCTTCTCAACTTGGTACCTGAAATCTAAAAAATAATTTATCTTTCATGATGAACAGGAAATGAGAGATGAAAACTTATGGGTACCAAATTAGCTTTTAAAAAATAGTACTTGCACATATCTGAGAATATATTAAGAAACCACTGAGATGTACACTTTAAGTGGCTGAATCGATCAACTATACCTCAATAAAGAGAAAAAAAGGCAGAAAGAAGGAAGGAAGGAAGGGGGGAGGGAGAGAGGGAGGAAGGAAGGAAGGGAAAGAAAGGCAGAAAGGGCAAGGTATTTGCTGGAAAGAGAAAAAAATAAAATAATTTTTTAAATAAATTAATGTAAAAAACTATAGTATACTATAATATAACCATTTAATAGAACAGCATGCAGCTATTACATGCACTTATATGGAATGATGTACGAGACACACTGTCAAGTAAAATGAGGAAATGGAAAATTGCATTATAATTATTTTACATTTTTATAAAAATATTACATCAAGTTTAAAATAAATAAATAAATAGCTGAATTACATGGTATATGAATAGTATCTCAATAAAGTAGTAAATAAATGGAATTAGAAAAAAATAGGCCTCCATTCCTGGGCATATATCCAGAGACAACTATAATTCAAAAAGATACATGCACCCCAACATTCATAGCAATACTATTTACAATAGCCAAGACATGGAAGCAACCTCCTATTTCTGTGACACCCCTATTTCCATCGACAGAGGAATGCATAAAGAAGATGTGGTGTGTGTGTGTGTTTATATATGTACAGTATGTACAATGGAATGTTACTCAGCCATAAAAAAGAATGAAATAATGCCATTTGTAGCAACATGAATGGACCTAGAGATTATCATACCAAGTGAAGTAAGTCAGACAGAGAAAGGCAAATATCATATGATATCACCTATATGTGGGAATCTAAAAAAAAAATACAAATGAACTTATTTACAAAACAGAAATAGACTGACACACATAGAAAACACACTTATGGTTACCAAAGGGGAAAGGATGGGGAGAGGGATAAATTAGGAGTTTGGGATTAACAGATATACACTACTGTATGTGAAACAGGTAAACAACAAGGTCCTACTGTATATCACAGGAAACTATTCAATATCTTGTAATAACCTTTAATGGAAAAGAATCTGAAAAAGTATAAATATGTATATATATACATATGTATATATATATGACTGAATCACTTTGCTGTACACATGAAACTAACACAATATTTAATTCCACTAAAAAAAAAAGTTCAAGGAAAAAGAAGAGCGCTTAAGAATGCTTTTCTGGGCTTCCCTGGTGGCGCAGTGGTTGAGAGTCCGCCTGCTGATGCAGGGGACACGGGTTCATGCCCTGATCCAGGAAGATCCCACATGCTGTGGAGCGGCTGGGCCCGTGAGCCATGGCCGCTGAGCCTGTGCATCCAGAGCCTGTGCTCTGCAGCGGGAGAGGCCACAACAGTGAGAGGCCCGCGTCCGGCCAAAAAAAAAAATGCTTTTCTTTCACTGCCTTGAAGTAAGAGGATTTTTGATGTCTACATGTTACTAGCAGAGCCTAGAATATACAGGAGGAGGAAATTTATTAACTAAAGTCCTACCTATATTAACTTTCAGAGTCTATTCACCTATTCAAGAGCAATATGTTGTCCTCTTTCGAGCTGTACAAGCTCACGGTAAGCAAAAATATGCTTGCACATCTCTTTGCAGCTGAGTTTCACAGAGGTAACTCGCACTCAGGCAATTCTCCTACAGTCACTTCAAACAGCAGCTCAACTAAGCTGACAAAGGATTACCCTCCACGGCAGAGGTACTGGCAGAGCCATGGCTTTGCCCAGTCTCTCTTATTGCTGTGGACAGTAACTGTTTTGTATAATAACCTTTACAATAATGGAAACATCTCAACAAAGCAAATTTACATGGGAATGGGAAGCCTGAGCACCACCAAATTATGTATTTCATGAAGACATCTTACAAGTCGCTACGTTCTGTCACGTAGTTACATTCAGATGTAAAAAAATATTTGTGAACATTTACTCACCCCTATTTCTGTGAACAGCTCTTGCTTTCACCTGCTCAATACATGGATAATACTCTATCTCACCGAGGAGGAAGCTGAGGCTAAGAGGCAGGGCATCTGCAGGCCACTATCAACAAGCCAAAGCCGGACCAATCTAGGGGACAGGGCCCCTTGTGGAGCGCCTTCTACTGCCAGTGAAGGCAGATACCCCTGTATGGACAGTGCTCAGGGTCTTGTCTTTGTGTCAAGAAACCTAAAAATCCAGCCCCAAGTTCATGCCTTAAAAGCTGTATGATGCTCCATGAGGCCCTTAACCTTCCTGAGCCTGCTTCCTCACCTGCAAAACAAGACACCCTGCTCCACCACAGACGACCATGAGGAAGCACTCTAACTTGTAAACTGTTGCACAAACATAAAGCACAGTGACTGCCGTCCCCTGGGAGGGAAGGCAAGGCCTGCTGGCCATGGACATGATGGTTCCCGGGTCTGCAGGCCAAACACAGCCCTTCTTACCCACAGAAGTCTGAGAGAGGTGACATGCCTACCAGCTCCCCGCTGCTGAGAGGGGAGGAGAGTGCTGGCCCTGCCGCTCCCTCCTCAGTCAGCCATGACCCCTCAGGCACATCCAGGAACACTGCCCACCTGCAGAGGTGCCCACTGCGGACCAGGCAGGAATAGGGAGGAGAGATTTCCGGGTATAGTGCTTGTGCCACTCCAGGAGACAAGAGGTGGGGGACAGGTGTCTCCAGCTGTCCACGCACTTGCCTGGCTTCACCTGCTCTGCAGGCGACATCTTGGGACACGGAGCCATGTGTATTATGTGTCATGGCCTCCCATGCACGCAACCAGAGTTTTCACTGGGTGTGAATGTACATATCCAAACTTTTTTACCCCAAAGGTGGGCATCATGGCTAAAAACAAGCACATGTGACTAAAAGTACAGCATCTTGCCCCTGCTACCTGCCCCTCCCCCTCGCTACCTCTGCTTTGTTCTGTGTATCTAAATACCCTGTCTTTCCTGCCCTTCTCCACCTTTCATTCATGTCCCAAGGATTCCACAGGGCATGGAGGGTGGAGAAGGGCAGCAGGTCCAGGGATCTTCAGGCATCAGGCTGCTATTCCCTCTGCTTGAACAGCAGCTGGTCTCCCCTCCCCAACCCATCCCACAAGAGGGGCCGGGGCCACAAGTCCTGCAGACTCCTGAGACAACTGGGCCTTGCTTTCTCCAGAGCATACCACACCCACCTTGCTGGGCCCCACCCAGTGGTTCTCAACCCTTGGCTGCATATTAGAATTCCCTGCAATCTTAAAAAATAATACCAACGTGCAGGCTCCTCCCCACACCAACTGAAACAGGGTCTCCGGGGAAGCCTTTCGGGGGTTCTAACGCACAACCAGTGTTGAGAGATACCAAACCCTAACCTTCGAGATTTTAGTCAGCAAAAGCTCAGCTGCCAAGTCCACCTGAGGAGGCAAGTAGGTCTCCATCCATCCATCCTGAACTCCTGAACTACGGCCAATCCACAGAATAGCTGACTGCCCCCTGAATCCCAGAGTTCTCACTGTGGTGATGGCTTTCAGGTCCAGGGCTGGGTTCAAGCATGGGCCCCACTGCCTCCCAGCCATGAGACTCTGGAGAATCGCCTTCCCTCCAGGTCTGGATGCTCTGCTCTGTCTCCGTGCCCTCTGTCACCTCACTATCCTTTTGTTACCTGAGGGTACAGGACTCTGCATGAGAAGAGTTAGCACGTGTAGTCTCTGAGGACTGGTCACTGACTTGGATTCGTCACTTATAAAGTGGTGAGGCTGCTGCTATCTCCATACTTCCTAAGTCACAGACCTCTAAAATGACTACTTTAAATTAAACCCTTTGTGTTTTTTGCATGGGAGTGTTTTCGCAGAGACATGCACTTAACCGTGGTTCCCAGCAAACGCTTCGGGGGGACACCTTGATTAAGTTGTACGGGTGAGAGGGCAGGCAAAGTGTCTATGTCGGTTACTTTTGAATTTTCAAATTAGTTTCATGATAACTCAATTATACTAGGAAAATACAAAGTCCATGGCTAACTAGACTTTCTACCAGGACACGCTTCCCAGTCCACGAAGCTGTGCTGATGGACTTCCTTGTGCAGAATTTCAAACACACAATTTCCAACACTGCATCTATGACCTCGTACAAATAAAAAGCTTAATGACTGCTGGTGGCTGTAGGTAAGCAAACAACCCAAGGCAAGATGAATAATCTATCCCACAAGTTTCACTAGTTTCACTGCAAAGTGGAAGCATCGAAGGTCTTTGTTAAGAATAGCCAGTTCTGGGCTTCCCTGGTGGCGCAGTGGTTGAGGGTCCGCCTGCCGATGCAGGGGACACGGGTTCGTGTCCCGGTCCAGGAAGATCCCACATGCCGCCGAGCGGCTGGGCCCGTGAGCCATGGCCACTGAGCCTGTGCGTCTGGAGCCTGTGCTCCGCAACGGGAGAGGCCACAACAGTGAGAGGCCCGCGTACTGCAAAAAAAAAAAAAAAAAAAAAAAAGGATAGCCAGTTCTGCAGCTTAAGAGTAATAATATAAAGATCTTCAAAGTTATCTGGGAAAGTTTTTTGCCTCTTGTGAATGCTTCCCTAAGCAGTTTAAGGAGGGACGACCTAACGATTCTTGGGAATAGGTGATCCACAACTTCTAACCTGGGATTCTTAAAGGAATGCTCACCTTCACGCTGGCTGATGTGGTTTTTCTCATACTAGCTCACATGGATTAGTGGAGGTCAGGGAATGGGGACAGGCACTGATATGTGTGAATGTTGTCGGAGTGTCAAAAAGGGAGAACCAAAAAACTATGTAATAATAATAATCTAAAATTTTTATATAAAATTATGTGTGTACAAAACAAGGTCTTAAGTTCCACCTTATCTGATGTTAATATTGGAATTCCTGTGTTCCTTTTGTCTGCATTTATTTGCTACCTCTTTGTTTCTTTATTATTAAGCTCCTTTTATCACTGTCTTATAAACATCATATAATTGTACTTTTGTAACCCAATCTAATGGCTTATCCTTTAATGGGAGAATTCAGCCCATTCCCATGCACTTGATTTTACTCTTATCTTAGTGTTTATGATTGCTTTCACACTGTTGTTTCCCCTTCCTTGGATCTGCCAATTTGATCAAGTTGCTATAAATTCCATATGTTTTTTTGTTTTGTTTTTTGGCCGCGCTGAGCAGCTTGCGGGATCTTGGTTCCCTAACCAGGGATTGAACTCGGGCCCTCGGCAGTGAAAGCGTGGAGTCCTAACCACTGGACCCCCAGGGAATTCCCGCAAATTCCATATTTTGTTAATTTGGAAGTTTACTTAAACTTCTCTGTTAATGGTTACTTTCCTTTTCACCGATCTCAAAAGCAGACATAGATTTCTTTACTATTATTTGAAAACAAGATACCAATTACCTCCAGAACAAAGTATCTCCCACCAGCACATTTCCCATAAAGAAGCAAACTTCAGAATACTTTCACTGCCCACCCCCATTCCCTGTCTGCTAGGTGAGGTCACGAGAATCCTTTTACCTCTACTTCCTCCCCCGAAACCTTGAAGACACCTAGGGTTTGTTCAGATAGTCTAGAATTTAAATACTGAGATATTATTGGATGTTATGTAATAATAATTACATATAAACATATATATTCTACATTGCACACACATACCCGTACCTGTGTATGTACACACGCAGACACAGAAAGAAGGAGGGCTCGAGAAGGAGGGAGGAGCAGGGGAGCATGTGCGCAGGGCAGGCTCACCTCCCATCACTTCTCTCTACTGCTCTCTCCCTCATCTTAGAGTTTCTGTTCCAGTTCATTTGTTCTATGGTTGAAGTCCTTACTCAATTATTTTCCTCAGACAGGGCTACTGGGGAAATACATCTCTGAATTTTATGTATATCCCCCAAAAGGAATATCTCTTTTGCCCTAAAGGGCACGAACAATAACTTAGCCGGGTGTGTGACTCAGGTTACAGTCCTTTTCTCACCGTAATCTCTAATCAGATGAGACATTATTACTGTTTTGTACAGTAAATATGTGTTTATAATGACCCCACATTCACATTTTCTTGTTCCTCATCCCTTCTTGCCTTTCAGGCCTCCCACTTGGGATTTACCTTGCTTCTGTTTGAAGTACCTCCTTACGAATTTCCTTGTGAGAATCTGCTACTTACAAACTGCCTCAATTTTCATATTTCTGAAAGTCTTTATTACACCTTCATTTTTGAAAGTATTTAGGCTTGGTATAACAATCTAGGTTGGCAGTTATTTTCTTTTATCACACTGAAAATATTATTCCACTGTTTTCTATCTTCCGTTTATTGCTGCTGAGAAGCTAGCTGTTAGTCTGTTATTCTTTTGAAGGTTAATCTTTTTTCTCTGGCAATTTTAAGATCTTCTCTTTGTTTTTTCACTATGATGTGTCCTCTCTTTTTATTTCCTCTACTTTGGAATTTTGGAATCTGTGGACTAAAGTCTTCCATCATTGCTGGAGAATTCTCTTCAAATACACTGCCCCATTCTCTCTCCTGTCCTTCTGGAACTCCAGTTATATATATGCTAAACCGTACATTCTACCTCCACATTTCTAAACCTCTGTAACTTATTTTCTATTTTTTTAACTTTGTGCTACATGCTGGATAACTTCTTCTGACCTACTAAGTTTTCAAATTTTCAGTTATTATATGTACACTTCTCAAAATTCAATTACGTTCTACCTAAAATGTACTGTCACTTTTTATACTTTCTTATTCCTTGCAGATATTTCCAAGCTTGTCTTGTCTTTATTTCTTTACATATAATAGGCATAATTGTTTTACAATTCATATCTGATCATTCTAATTTCTGAGGACTGTGAGGGTCTGTTCCTGCTGTCTTTCTCCCCCCGCTAGTTCTCACTTGCAATGCCTTGTCTCCTGGTGGACTGGTTAATGCTGAGTGCTGCCTGCTGCCCCTGACTGATTATTTGCAGAGATTCTCTGAGGCCAAAGAAGGAGGTGTCTTTCTCTGGGAGGATTTGTAATTTGCTTCTTCCGAATACTTGGGAGTGCTACCATCCAGAATCACCTTATTTATTATTTTTTTAATACATTCATTTATTTTATTTTATTTTTAGCTGCGTTGGGTCTTCATTGCTGCGCACGGGTTTCTCTCTAGTTGCAGCGAGCGGGGCTACTCTTCATTGCAGTGCACAGATTTCTCACTGTGGTGGCTTCTCTTGCTGCGGAGCACGGGCTCTAGGCGTGCAGTCTTCAGTAGTTGTGGAGCACAGGCTCAGTAGTTGTGGCTCACAGGCTCTAGACGCAGGCTCAGTAGTTGTGGTGCACGGGCTTAGTTGCTCCACAGCGTGTGGGATCTTCCCGGACCAGGGCTCAAACCCATGTCCCCTGCATTGGCAGGCGGATTCTTAACCACTGTGCCACCAGGGAAGCCCCAGAATCACTTTAAACTAAGTTCAAGGCTTGAGGTTTCTGGACTACGTCACTGATAATATTAATTTGGGCTACAAATCTGCCCAACAATCAGCCTTACATAAGCTCTCTCCATCATGATTCCCAAGGCTCATTGCCAACCAGCTGACCAAAGCCTTCAGAAGCTTTTTGGCTTAAGAGAAACCAACAGACTGGAGCCAGTGGTGGAAAGAAAGGGAGCCACGTTGGGGAGGTCTTACTTCCAGAATCCTTAAACTGGCTTTAAAGTTGCATGTATACATGTAAGCATTATAACAACACATCCTATGGTATAATTTTTAATGAGTAAGCCATTAAAGGAGATTTTAGTATGTTTAGATGACTTTAGCAGGCATAATTTTGAGAGACTAAGAAAGCAAAGTGTTGTGGATTATGAGATTACCAGATTATAAAGTTAAACCAAACTGTAACACAGCATAAGGACAATTTTTTTTCTTCAAATTAATTCAAAACTATTGCTGGGCTCTAAACTGAGATAAAATACCTTCTCATGCTGAATTACACTTGTATAACAAAAAAGTGGGTACCTACCCTTGTAAAGCCAGCCTCAATGAGGGACATTACAGATGACTCTTCTCTAACCGCCCTTCAAAAGAATACAGTAAATGGTTAGAGACAGTTTTTATCAATTACATCTCACATCTTTAACTACTCATTAATTTACATAATATTATAATTGTCACATAATGAGCCCCTTTAGATGAATTAGATTAACATACAAATCAAACGTATAAAGTTGAAAACAGTTTTCTGTTTTAGTTTCACACTAGGCTTTTTGGCAGTGTGTATTAATGCCTGAAATACAGAGATTACACTAACAGCCAGGACACAGGAGTGACTGTATATCTATTTGATACGTAAAACTTTTAACTTAAACTAAATTACTTCTGTTCTTTCCTTACCTCCAATTTTAAAATGAAATATAAGATTTCCCCCAATTATGTATAATTCAAATCTGCATAGATATTTGGAGTTTGAGGTCCCTAGGAAATACGCCTGGAAAACATTCATACTTTAGGAATGGAATTCTCTCGTGGTTTGCCTATTTCTAAAGGGAAAGGCAGTCCAAAATCACAAAACCTAGTATGAGAGTACAAACTCCAGCCATGAATTTAACTGCCAAAGTGAAAGAAAATAAGAAAGAGTAAAGAAAAAAAAGGCCCAACTAAAAAGGGTGAGGCCTGTCACGGCCCACAAGCTGTTATTTGGGCCTCTGTTAAAAGCAAACATTACACTGACACCTGAATTTCAACATCAAAAAAGAAGGAAAGAAGGAAGTATCTTACCTGCGTACTACACCAACAATAACTGTGTTTTCTGAGAGTTCTGATGATCTGATAGACCTTTAAAAAAAAGTTTTAAAATAAATTTAAAGCAATTCTTTAAAAACTAAATATACCTAAACGATTTTGGTAGACCAATTAAAGTTGGGGAGAGGGAGAAGGAAGAGCAAAAGATCCCTTCATACGCTGGAGTCACCTTCTTAGCTACTTGATCTTTCTCTCTTTGGAGGACAAACTCCTAACCAGTGGCCTATGGTAACCCTGACAATTATGGAGTGTGAAGATAGTGCAAATGATGTGCCTTCTACTTGTTCTGCTCTTTGTTAACCTAAGCTGTTTCAAGCGGAAAATTTTCCCTACCTGGGGCTTACATGAAAGGGGTTACTCATCTCTTCCTACCAAAGGAAAATGCAAGTTTATGTATATTACCACTAGCTGATGGCGACAATTCCAGTGGGGGTGAAGAAGCCCAAGGGTCAGCTCTCCACTGTATTCTAAGCAGTGCAAAGAAGGGTTCCCAAGTAGAATGCAGGCAAAAACAGTAACAATAAATATTCAAAGCTTGGAAATGCAAGATATTCTTATCAGTCAGAAAGAGGAGAATCAACACCTGACAGGAAAAATTAAGAATGGAAGACTGGTTGAGAAAAGTAGGAGACACTGCTCCACTTAAATGACCCACGGAGTATGAGTCTGCCCGCAGGGACTGAATTTAACCTTCCGGAGAAGCAGCTTCCCAGAAAGTCACGGGGAATGAAAATCCAGCCAAAAGATGAGAGAGGGCAGAGATAAATGTGACAGAGAGGAGCAGGAGGAAAAGAAGTTGCTCCACTGGAGATATGCAATGGCTTTGACCCATCCTACCCTGGGGAAGAAAGCTGGCCTATCCAGAGAAGAAGAGCCAGGACACAGGGAGGGAGGGAGGAACTCGGCCCCTGGCCGGGAAGGAAGAGGACTCACACCGGAGGGTGACTTCAGACGGAGGAGATGGAGAGGACTGGATCCAGACTGCCCCAGCCAAGTCAGAAGTGCGCTGGCCCCTGGACAATGTGTCCGGGATGAGACAAAGAGTAGCCCAGACTTACTGCCTTACTTCAGTTCTGCTGGTTCAAGAATCACTTGTGTCACTTCTGAATCACTAAACACGGAAACTGATTTGAGTGACTATTTCTCAATTCTCCCAAGGATGGTTCATAACATAACCATTCCAGATGCATAAGAGAAAAGTCAATTCATCATATACAACGGATGCCTCAGTTTTGGCAAAATTTCTCTGTAAAGGGCCAGATAATAAATATTTTAGGCTTTTTGGGCCATACAGACTCTGTCACAACTACTCAATTCTGCCATTGTAGCACGAAAGCAGCCACAGACAATACATAAACAAATGGGCCTGACTGTGTTCCCCTTTGCCTATCCCTGCCTCAGGGCACTGAGGCTTAATTTTCTCATGGAGCTCAGGGTGAGAAAGGCTGAAGTCCAACGACAGATGCAGACTAGCTCTGGGGTTGGGAAGTTGCTCAGGGATGGAAAAGCAGCCCTAGGGACCAGCCAGTCTCTCTCCTGGACCACGTAGCTCGTAACACTCTCTCTCTCGCTCTCTCTCTCTGTGTCAACACTTCTGCTTCTCCTAAGGGTCCACTGTACTCCTCCAGCTTCTATTTGCCTACCATCTCCAGAGGGAGCCAACCTAAAGGGCACTGGCTACCTGGTTCTACCAGAAGAGCCCTCTTGAAAGGTCGCTGAAGGGCTTGCTGACCAGGTGCCAGGCCCTGGTTCAAACATGGTCTCCCTGCCTAGAAAATAGCCAAGCTCACCTTCCTGGAGAAGGAGCCATGGGAAGGGCTGTTTCGGCTCAGGAGGGTGACTGGCATGGCAGACCCTCACACAACAGACAAGGCCAGGTCACTTTTCAAACCTGTTGGCTAATACTCACCCTAGCACTAATCTTAGACAGGGAATGAAAGACATGGACTCACGAATGGTATTTCCATGACTTCTTAGGACACTGTAGTTGTTCTTACATTTATACTTCTATCATATCACGAAGATTTAGAGGGAGAAAAGGCAATTTAAGTATGCAGCCAGCCATTTCAAACTAGCTCTCATCTTTTTACAAGAAAAACAGAGATCTGAGTGGTATAATAGCAAGTACGCAACCACGTAGATGGTCTCAGTTAAGTAGATTTGAATACACAGATGAGGGGCACTGGGCTAAGGACAAAGTAGAAGGAAAGACCATGTTTCCTGGAGACAAGCAGATCCCTGCAAAGGAGGTCTAACACGGTATGAAAAGGCAGAGGTGTATTCTTAACTTTCTCTGGTCCATAAGAAGGAAGAACTGGCTAGAAAATAGAAATGTCAGGAACCCGGGTTGCAAAATAACACCCTTTACTTTAGAATTCATGAAAACTAAGAAAGAAATGACATGGCGTCATCAAAATATACACCCGGACATTCGGAAGGAAGATTTCAAGAAGTCAGAAAAAAAGATGGGGCGTGAGGGACTTCCCTGGCGGTCTGGTGGCTAAGACTTTGCCTTCCAATGCAGGGGGTGTGGGTTCGATCCCTGGCCAGGGAGCTAAGATCCCACATGCCTCCTGGGCAAAAAATCAAAACATAAAACAGAAGCAATATTGTAACAAATTCAATAAAGACTTAAAAAAAAAAAAGGTCCACATCAAAAAAAAATCTTAAAAAAAGAGTAAAAATAGAAAGATGGGCCGTGAGTCTACAGCATGAGATTCTGAAAGGCTGCACAAGCATACTGGGAAGCTCTCAGAACCATGCTACCTGGTGAAACATTTGCATTTGATTTGGTTATGCACAACAGAAAACTCCAGAGAAAGTGGCTTAAACAAGACTTGTCTCCCACATGCAAGGTGTGCAGAGGTGAGCAGTCCAAGCTGCAATGGCACTCTGCAGCATCAGGAACCGGGCTCCTTCTGTCTTACGTTCCTCTATTATTGTCTGTACGTGGTTTCTTCCTCATGGTCCAAGACAGATGCTGAGCTCTAGCCATAACATCCATGTTCCAGACAGCAGGAAGAAGGACATGCATATTCCCTTCATGGACACTTTTCAGAAGATGCACATGACACTTCCATTGGCCAGCTGCAAGAAAAGCTAGGGAATGCAGTATATTTTCTAGGTGGTCGTATTCCCACCTAAACACTAGATATTCTGCTATTAAGAGTAGAAATGGATATTGGGGGGCAACTACCAGTCTCCAGATACACTAGGAAACTACAAGTAATTCTGATGATGGTCTTGATACAAAACTAGAAAAAAGGCCACATGCTGGAGGCTTACTGTATGAACATAGCAAAGCTCTTCAACGACTTAAATTTTACAAAACCACAACTCCATTACTTGTACTATGCCACTGTTCCCTCTGCCACGTGGAATGAGTTTCACATTGAAAAGAATGGAATTTACGATAGTAAAAAGGATGTTCAGACCAAGGTAAATCCAGAGATTGTTATGAAAGCACCCAGCACTCTGCGTTCAATCTTGCTTCTGCATTCAACACAGACTTTTTTTAAAAAACATCTTTATTGGCGTATAATTTCTTTACAATGTCGTGTTTCTGCTTTATAAAAAAGTGAATCAGCTATACATATACATATATCCCCATATCTCCTCCCTCTTGCGTCTCCCTCCCACCCTCCCTATCTCACCCCTCTAGGTGGTCACAAACCACCGAGCTGATCTCCCTGTGCTATGTGGCTGCTTCCCACTAGCTATCTATTTTACACTTGGTAGTGTATATATGTCCATGCCACTCTCTCACTTTGTCCCAGCTTACCCTTCCCCCTCCCCGTGTCCTCAAGTCCATTCTCTACACCTGCGTCTTTATTCCTGTCCTGCCCCTAGGTTCATTGGAACCTTTTTTTTTTTTTAGATTCCATAAATATGTGTTAGCATACGGTATTTGTTTTTCTCTTTCTGACTTACTGCACTCTGTATGACAGACTCTAGGTCCATCCACCTCATTACAGATAATTCAATTTCATTTCTTTTTATGGCTGAGTAATATTCCATTGTATATACGTGCCACATCTTCTTTATCCATTCATCTGTTGATGGACACTTAGGTTGCTTCCATGTCCTGGCAACTGTAAATAGTGCTGCAATGAACATTGTGGCACATGACTCTTTTTGAATTATGGTTTTCTCAGGGTATATGCCCAGTAGTGGGATGGCTGGGTCGTATGGTAGTTCTATTTCTAGTATTTTAAGGAATCTCCATACTGTTCTCCATAGTGGCTGTATCAATCTACATTCCCACCAACAGTGCAAGAGGGTTCCCTTTTCTCCACACCCTCTCCAGCACTTATTGTCTGTAGATTTTTTGATGATGGCCATTCTGACTGGTGTGAGGTGATACCTCATTGTAATTTTGACTTGCATTTCTCTAATGATTAGTGATGTTGAGCATCCTTTCACGCCAACACAGACTTAATTCTGTTAACTTATGTTGGGTTTCTACGCAGTGCTTTACTTCCTCCATCTCCCTTTATAAAAATCTTCCCTTTCATTACAGAGCCCTGCTCCTGTTGCACAGAGGACTAGCTCTTCATTTCTTCTGAGTACACTAAGCATATGTCTTCTAAAAGGTTCTTCAGTTTCTTATAGAAAACAATTTTCTTTGTCTTCAGGCTGTTCTTTCCCCCTCCATAATTTGGCAGCTTTTTGGTCCCCTTCTTTATCCTTGAACGGGAGCAACATCCACCCAGGCAGACTGTCTGCAGCAGAGATGGTCAGAGGAGTCTCCCTTGCACCCCCCTTGGGGTTAGCAGCCGTCCTCCTCTGAGGTCTGGACCTGCAGATCAGGTCAACAGGTGCAAGTTTGTGCTCAGAGAGCGCTGCCAGCAGGCATGAACGGCTCTGCTGCACAGAGGGGACTCCTGGCCTGCCCTCTGCCATTCTCTGGCTAAACCTGACAACTGATGCAGTTTGCTGTTTTGAAACTGCAATATGTGAAGGAATGTTCCCAGGCTCCTTATGCCTCTGCCCCTTCTTACAACATGGTAGGAAAAACCACGTCTTTGTCCATCTCCCTCTGCTCCCTGTCTTGGGTTCCTAGTGGATGTAGAAAGTAAATCACAGAAGTGATGGTGCTCGGCTCTGGTCGGTGCAACTCCAGCTTCCCAGGCTCAGCAGGACACAGTGGGAGTAAAGCAAAGCCTCTTCCCACTTCCTTCCTGCAGGGCCATTGGAATTTCAGCTTCAGAGGCTGAAGTATGCAGAGGACATTCCAGGAACAGGCTTCTTTATTGGTCCCCATAGCACAAGAGATACAGTGAGAATCCCTGTCCTTTTCAGTCTCCCAACTTCTGACATATCTGTCATCTTATCTTTGGTTCGTTCATTGCTGTGGTCAGTTTTTGTCTCTACAGAAAGTTGGGAGGAGGCCCTGACCTCAGCCTCACAGCTGGCTGAGGCCTCCACTCCTTCCATCTTCTTCTCCACTCTCCAGGCGGCAGCCACAGTGCTCTGGCAGTGCACTCCGGACACTCCCCTGCATAGAATACGCAGACTACCCCAGGGTCTCAACTGCCTACAGGGCAGACTCCAAAGCCTTTGGCTCAGCACACAAGGCCCTCCAGATCAGGCTCGTCTGCTGCTCCAGCCTCACCCTGAGGCAGGGCCCGTACCTGCTGGATCCAGCAGCCACCTGACACCAGGTAGAGGAGCCCTGGACACCCTGCCCGGTCCTACACATGCTGCTTCCTCCACCCAGAATGTTTTCTCCACCATCCTTCCTTTCAGAACTCCCGCTTATCCTTTGGGACTCAACTCAAACACCCCCTTGTGAAGCCCTCCGAGACACAGGCACCCGCAGCATACCTCCTCTGTGGGCATCTATGAGCTGTGCTGAAATCGCTCGCTTGCCCCTGCCAACAAAAGCATTTGTTCCTCAGAGGCAAGAACGATGTCTTATTCACCTGTGTAGCTCTGGTAACAAGCACAGTGTCCTGAACCAAGAAGACCTGCCAAGTAGGGTTCTCTCAACTGGTGAGTTTGAAAATATCGCAGACACAGAATATCTAACCTCTAGGAAGGCATCTGATAAGGAGTGTAAGGAGTTCCACATGCCCCCAGTAGAGAGATACAGCTGAATGCTAATCATTTAGACACATCAGCAACTGACGAAAAACCCTTCACAGGGGGTGTTGATCAGGTATCCCAAAAGGAAGAAGAAGGGACAGACGGGGCTCTGCCAGGGCTAAGGTCTCTTAGGGAGCAGTGTAAGTGGAGAGAGAGGGCGAGCAGGTTCAGGAGGGACGGCCTGGAAAGATTCCTTGAAGGAACAGTCCACAGTGGGCAGGCACCCTTAAAAGGGATGATCTTAAGGGAGATAAACCAGGTAAGGGCCAGAACTGAGATGAAACTGACTAGGAAAGTAAATCAGGGCCCACTCCTGCCTCTAGAAAACTCACTACAAATGGCACAAGGACTCCCCCCGCCCCTTGTCCTCCAAATCCTCAGCCAACAAGACAAAAGTGACGTGGTAGAACACAGCTAGCAAGAAAGACTTCCGATTCCTGGCCAGGGCTGTGACACAGCTGTCAGGAAAGGAGCGTGACCGGGGTGCCTTTGTAGAGGTCTGCTCTCTAGCTAACACAGCGGGGTGACGGCTCTGCTTACTCTACGCTCACCTACCCAAACCCGTGAGCTTCTCGGGTCGGGAGCCACGCCTACAAGAGATCTTGATTGGAAGAAGGTACTCAGAGGAGGCCTCCTTGATGGGGCTGGAATATGAAACCACACTCTGTGAGAAGCCGCTGACAGCAGTGAGGATGTGCTCCAACCAGAAAAGACCACTCCTGTCCTCAAATGTTGGAAATCTGGGGCCAAATATGGACAGAGCTGGACTCAACATGGAGGAGAACTTATGAAACTCAGAACTCTCCCTTGGGAAACCCTAACCCCCATCAGAGGCTGGATGGAGGGTGGTGGGGACTTGGTAGAAGGCATGCACTCATGACAGTCTAAGCTTCTCTAAAACCGCATGTTAAGCAACCCAGGTCACTTTCTCTGTTTTAAAACTGTATTAAGTTGTAAATTTATAAATTTGCTGAATGAGTTACCCTATTTGTTTAGAATATTCCCAAAATGTGTAACAACAGTACTTTCTCCTCCTTCAAAAAGTGGAGCATAATTGTATGTTATGTGTACCTTACCACAATAAAAAAAAGTAGACCATAACTACCACAACTTAGTTTTTCTTTTATAACACAGGACGGTCTAGCAGAGCCATCTTTATGAGTATGAATGTCATTGTCCAGCACATACCTGTGGCCAGGACAAGACTGTGAAGGAAGCCAAGTTGTCCTCAGCACCTCACCCCCCTTCACCTTTTCTGTTTGGGCTCTTTGGCTCTCCTTAGATATTTCTCCGGCCTAGCAGCAGTCTACCAAGACTAAAAGCACCACGTAACTAAGATATTTTCTTCCCTTCCTCTGAGTGCTATCCATCAAATGCTAGAGAGAGAAGGGATCGTGGAAACCAAGTGTTCCAAATTTACAGCTGAGAAAACACATCCTCAGAGAAGACAGAGAGTTACCCAAAGGCAGCTGGGCAAGGGAAGAGCCGAGCATAGGACCCAGGGTCAGAGCTCTCTCCACATCTCCACATCCCTCATGGGTGTGCTGTCAGATAACACGTCAAACAAGTCTGGGCTACAGTGACAATGGCTAACTGCCATCAACCAGACAGAAACAGGAAAGGAACACAGGCAGCATGGCAGGCAACACAGAGCAAGGCCCGAGCGAAGCTTTACTGGAGGTGGATTGCACCTGGGTAAAAGCTACCTCATCTTGACTACCTGAAAGGTGAACTCTCAAGTACATGGAAATCACCATGTACCTGTAAACAACCTTCTGAGAGGATGTCATTTTCCTGTCAGCTCAGTTTTTAACTCCTGTTATATTTGGTTTTCAACCTTTTCTATCTCCTAAAAGTCAACATTTAAATGTCCTTAAAATTAATACATTATAAAATTTTACATTATATTGAAATTATCATTTGTCTTCCCCAACATAAAAGTTTTCTTTCAAATAAAATTGATATTTCACTTTCGCCTTGCTTCCATCAGCAGCAAATGACTTTCTTTAGAAAGTACTTTTCTTAGATTTATGTCTGCTACCCAAATTCTCTCATGATATTGATATTCTGCAAGTATGAGAAACAAGGCACATACACCTAACATTAGAAGACAATTTTCAAAATTTTTATAACTTTAAAAACATCTAGAAAACTATAATAACTCTTGTTGCAGTACTATGCAGGTGACAGTTGTGGTTAATTACATACAGGATTTCATCTTAACCCTTAACGGTTCACATTCAGATTTTCTTACTGTTTTAAGCAAAGCAAAACAAAACAAAAGAGATAGAGATCCCTCCCAGAAATAATAATATTCTAATGTCTTGCTTATTTTATTTGCATGGAAGGCAACTTAAAAGACACTGAATTTAACCTAATGTATTTGGGGCTGCGTTTACTGTCACAAATGCCAGCGGGACTCTTGAGGCCTGAGTCTCAGGCTTACCTGCACAGCACCTCCCCGTCCAGCTGTTGGGGATTTCTGTGGTCAATGATGATGATGTCATGATGTTTGTCCAGGAAACAGGCAAAGGCCGTCTGAGCCTCCTTGATAACTGTACACTTAAACCCTGCTTTTTCACATGCCCTACAGAATCCATTACACTGCTTATCTTCTTTGGGAAACACTAAAAGTACCTGAATCAAAAAAGCATGAACACTTTTAAAAAAAAAAAAAAAAAGAAAGGTGTCGTTAGAATTGTCATTTCTTAACAAGCCACAGAAAACTCCCAAGTGTTTTCAAGGCAAGTACACAGATGTGAGCATAACGATGTGCTGAGTAAATCCTTTTCCTACATGTAACTCTGGGACGTTATCACTCAGCTCCCTGAAATGAGTGCTATCCTATCTGTTCTTAGTCTGGAAGTCAGTGCATGGATCATAGGCTTATTTCTTTTGCTAATAAGCCCACTGGAAGAACTCAACAAAGACTTGATTAAGTACTTTATCTTAAAACTGAATCAATTAAAAAACACAAATATTTATTTTAGTTAACAGTAAGTTAACTAGGTAAGTCCTTAGATAGCAAACACCAATATTTCAGTCAAACTCCCAGAATACTTAATACTTTAAATAATACATTTAAGTATTCTGACTCAAGACTTTATGTAATTCCTCCAAGTTAAAAAAAAAAATTCCTTTGATTATAAGAGAGGAAACTTAAAGTAGACCAAAACGTTACAACTCAAAAACTGCCCGTTTAGTGACACAAAAATAGAACCAGGTGCAAGAGACAGCTGGCTGTCCTCGCGCCTGGCCTGGACGGGCGAGGCCTGCGTCTGCTGCCCTTTCCCCTGCGCAGCCAAGCCGCCACGCCAAACCTGGGGCAGGAGCGCACTGCTCCATCCCTTCACACTCAGACTGACTAACGGGGAAACTGTGGTACGTTGTACAGTCAAGGTGGGACAGCCTAAGGGAAAGAGACTGCAAAGCTGACAGAAACCCCATTCCCCAAGACTCAGTCCCTCTAAGCTTACCCAGGTGCATAAATACCACAAGTGCAAAGAGTTAAGAGAGCACATTTCTTCTGTGCTGCACAGCATGTGGGATCTTAGTTCCCTGACCAGGGATCAAACCCAGGCCCCCTGCATTGGGACCGTGGAGTCTTAACCACTGGACCACCAGGCAAGTCCCAAGAGCACATTTCTGCCAGTCCTTTTCACATTTTAAAAAATGTAACAGTGAGCATGCGTTTGTGTACAGGAAGCATCAAGTAACGCTGGAGCTAAATTTCAATTGGTTATTTTAATATTTTGGATTAGAAAATTTATAGATATTTTCTCTCTGCTAAAGCTGACTCAGTAACAGGAGACCATGCTTTTACTCTCTGTATTGGAAAATTTCAAACCTACAAAAAGTCATGAATGACAATAAATGCTAGAACACCCTTCTTCTAGTTTCATCAATTGTTAACATTTTGCCACCTTTGCTTTCTCTCTCTCTCCACATACATACTACACACGTACGCACACACACAATTATACATATTATTTTATTGCTGAACCTTTTAAAGTAGGTTGCAGACATTTCACCTCTAAATACCTCAATGTGTATTTCTAAGAAGAGTACATTCCCTGATATAACTGTAGTACTGCTATCAAGTTCAGGGAATTCAATATTGATCCAATATTTTATCTAAAACAGAAGATTATTTTCAATGTATAACTTTAGATCCTCTCCCTCCCCGTCTTTAAAGAAAATCAAGGTGAAAATTACAGCATGGTATATTATTACCTGGAGCTGATCTGGATGAAATCTCATGGGGCCAAACTGTATATCAGCTACTGCTACCTGCAAGAAAAAGATCTGCTTAAAAATGAAAAGAGAAAAAAAAAAAGACAAGCTTGCTTAAATTTTTCTCTCATCAGTGCCACAGATGAAAATGAAATTTCTACTCTAGAGAAAAATTATGTAAATACTTATTAGACACAGGGATCTCAGTTATCTCCTTATAAACCCCAGGAAAGGTGGAGAGCAGAGGAGGACACATAAAATGAGTCTGATCCCGGCTTTTCTTTTCCTAGCTGTGTGTAAGTAATTTACCCAACCTTCAGCCTCAGTTCCTCATGTGTTAAAGAGATCACGTGAGATTACAATATAAAGAGCCCCCAAAGATTAGACACTGAACGAACATTGGTTTCTTCCATCTTTCCCCTGATGGACAATGAAATCTTACATCTAAAATGGCACACACACAAAAAAGAAATCCAGCTATCAGAACCATGGGACCTCAAAGACTCCTTGTTGAGAAACGGTTAACACTTTCATTTTACAGACAAGCACGGTGCTTATCAATAAATGCTTATTGGGAATTTCCCTGGTGGTCCAGCGGTTAGGACTCTGTACTCTCACTGCTGGGGGGCCCGGGTTTGATCCCTGTTCAGGGAACTAAGATCCCACAAGCCTCGTGGTGCGGCCAAAAAAAAAAAAAAGCTTATCTATTTGAGAACTTAACACCAACACACAAAGATAAATACAGTGTCATAACCAAACCCCAACAAGTAATAGAATCATAGCGCCAATGGAGGGCTCAGCATATACTGGGCACTGTGCTAAGGGCTGAACATACGTTATCTCGCTGAACCTTTGCAACATGTTGAGAGTTTACTTTGGAAAGCTGAGGTTCCAAGTACTTTGTTCAAGGCCACACAGCAGCAAGTGGCATCTGGGATTCCACTGACCAGTCTGTTTAGTTTTATAAACCGTGCTGCAAACCCAGGGCCACTGGAAGGTTTGGGAAGTCTGTGCACTGCACAAAGGAGCACAAGGGAGGGAGAATGGAGAGCTAAAATCCAGCCCCAAGCCATGAACCCTGGCCTTGGGTTGCTACCTGGAGGAAGAGACACATTTTGCAATTTTTCCAGAAACACTGTATATATGTGTTGAGGGGATCCCTACCCTACTCCAGGCCGCTGGGTGACGGGTGTGATTTCATACCTAAAACACAGCAGCAGCAGAACTAGATCTATAAACCTTCCCACAAGATACTTCCTAACTGCCTGCCACCTCCCGTCTCTCCCCTCAAGCAGTGATCTCTCCTACAGTAAACACGTGCAACAAAACCTGCTTAGTGATGGAGGAAGTCCATGTATATTTTTAACTGCTAGAAGCTGATGTCTACTAATTATGGGACACTGGCTCAGTTTCTGATTTGCTTTGTAGTAACTTCATCTCTCAGAAGGTGTAGAATGAGGGTCGCTACTACTCTAGACCTGAGACTGAGGAGGAGGGCTTTGCAGTAGGGTGGAAGGGTGAGCACAGACATCCCACAGCACCGTCTATCCTCCAGAGTTGGGCAGTCACCGGCCTCATCAAGAGGCACAGCTGGATGCCAAAGCCAGAATTTCTGACGGAATATGATCCAGGAGGTCCAAGAGAGTCTTAAAAGAGAGAGATGTGCTCTACGTAATCATACTCCCACAGTGCAGTGAGAAGGAAGGCAAGAGGCACCGAGAGAGACCAATCTGAACAATGACTATTTTGTTGGTTTTTATGAACAAAGTTTAAAGAAATGAATGAATGAAAGAACAAGAAATGATACAGGCCTACTGCTTGGAGAAGACAGTGAAACTACTCAGGAAAAAGAAAGAGAAGGAAGAAAATGACAGGAAAAAGAAGGGAAATCATTTTGCTGATTTTCTACAGTGTTGGGGCAGGGTGGAGTTGCACAAAAGAAACCAGAAAACCCATCAACAGGAGCGCTGTGCCACTGCCTAGGATGAAGCGGTTGCTGGACAGCACTTGGGTCCTCTGTGTGAAACGGCGGCTGCAGCCTCTCACAGAGGATACTCATGAAATTTGCTATGAAGGATCAAGGAGACAAAAGATAAAGTCTGAATGGACAGAAAGAAAATATTTATAAATATCGTAAAAACATATACTAGGTCACAAAGAAAACTTTAAAACATATTCCTTGTACAGCCTTTATTTCCAACCATAAGGCAATCAAACCAAAATTAAAAACAGAAGAAATACCCCCTCCTTGGAAATTTTTAAACTCATGTAACTGCCGGATCAGAGAGGGAAATGCAAACTATGCCTACAGATTGCTTGGAAAATAATAAAAATGAGAATGTCATGTAATAAAACCTACAGGATACTAGTAAATTTTACTCAGAGGCAAAATTCACAGTCTTAGATCTTTCTGTCATGAAACAAGAATTAATATACTAAGCTTTCAAATCACTAAATTTGAGAAAGTCAACAGTACAAACTTAAGGAAACCAGGAGGAGAAAAATAAGCTAAAGGCTATAATAATTAATAAAACTTTAAAATGTTAACGACTAGCTTGATTTTAAAAAACACATACTATATAGTGCCGGTCACAAGCTGAGGGACGAGATAAAAGAATGGACAGCTATATGCTAACACATATATATGCAATCTAAAAAAAAAAAAGTGGTTCTGAAGAACCTAGGGGCAGGACAGGAATAAAGTCATAGATGTAGAAAATGGACTTGAGGAAACAGAGGGGGAAGGGTAAGCTGGGACGAAGTGAGAGAGTGGCACTGACATATATACCCTACCAAATGTAAAACAGATAGCTAGTGGGAAGCAGCTGCATAGCACAGGGAGATCAGCTCATGCTTTGTGACCACCTAGAGGGGTGGGATAGGGAGAGTGGGAGGGAGACGCAAGAGGTAGGGAATATAGGGATATATGTATACGTATAGCTGATTCACCTTGTTATACAGCAGCAACTAACACAACAACATAAAGCAATTATACTCCGATGAAGATGTTAAATAAATTAATAAATAATAAATAAATAAAAAGAATGGACAGCTAAGGGCAAAAGTCTCATTCTTCCTGGGAAAACAATTCTGAGTACATGGTCTACACCCAAAGTGGGTGAAATAACTTTTACAAACAAAGGACAGAGTAACTTTATGATCTCAACTTGTAAAAATAACTCACCGCCGCATTAATTCTAAGAAATAAAAGAAGATATAGATTAATTTTTTTAAAGAGCATGGATTCTACTTCAGTATAATTTTAGCAGTATCATTTTAAAACATTAATGTTTCAGCAACTCTATTTTACCATTGAATACTTTCTTTATTTACTTAACTAGATTGCATTTTAACCTTACATCCTGTCTGCGGGGTATATCCGGCTCTCAGGACCTCTGTCAAGCGGTGTCCCAGCAGAGCCGGACAATTACTTACACCACTGCCCCCCCCAAAATAACCACCACCAGGAAATCTGATGACATTACTCAGTGAGCAGACGTCAGCAGTGGGCCCTCAAAGAGTAAACAACTTCCCAACTGCTCTGGATAAGGGGATCGGAACTACTAGAACTCGTGCATTCATCCTTTCTTTGTGTATGAAAATCAGAATCAAACTGACCTAATGCTTCAGGCCATAGCCCTCTTAATAATTATTTATTTTTCACATTAATATTTAGAAGGGAATAGTCATTTTCAAATCAGTTTTAATAACAGCTTTCAGCTTCAAAAGCAACTGATATTTTTAGGTAACACAGGAGCAATAATATATTCATGAACTGATATCAGTAATTATACAAGTTGTTGAATTTAGTCTTTTGGGTTTTTAAATATTTATATATTTATTAAGATTTATTGTTAAAAAAGACTGTTAAACTGGGATATCAGATAAGAATGATGTCTGTTTGTATTTTATTATTTTAAAGTAATTTTTTGTTAATGGCTGATGGAAATCTGAAATACATTATTATTAGACACCTTGATGAACCACCTATCAGTTTTCTTTTGTTTGCCTAACTGACCTAACTGCGGGGCAAAGTTACTATGTTACCAATCTTGATCACCAGTGGGGGTAGGAGAGGAAAGAGATATATAATTCCAACCTGTCTAAATATTCTACTCCTCTGACCCTCCCTTATCCCTTGCCTGCTTTTTTATTTCTGCAGCTTTAGTTACCATTTGCCCCACTACATATTTTATTCTCTTCTTATTAAAGGAGTGTCTCTCCCATGAGAATGCAAGTTCTACAAAGACAGGGATTATCTGCTTTATTTATTGCTATATTTCCAGTACCCAAAACAGTGCCTAGCACATGGCAGACATTCAAAAAATATTTCTGAATGAATGTTTGCCCAACAGCTAATCTTTTTTTATCTCTGTATTTAAATTTTTATTTTATTAAGTCTTTTGAAAATGTAATATATTTATTTTTTAACATCTTTATTGGAGTATAATTGCTTTACAATGAGCTAATCTTTTTGAACCAATCATTTATCTAAAAATCATACTCATACCAGCTTATACATATACACATGTATATAATACAGCACTTCCAGTTTTCAGAGTATTTTCATATATATTTTATATTGTAAAGGAACAGAAAGGAAGGAAGCAATCTTAGGAAAAGCCTAAGCACTAGGAACCACAAATGAATCATGTGATCTTTTTCCTACATCCTTTTATTAGAAACAGAAAGTTATGCTGGGATCAATTTATATTAATTGTTTACAAACCTAGGAACTATAGCAAAGACATAAATCAGATTTTGTCTTGAGCCATACTGTCCCTCCAGGCTTTCCCGGTACAGCCAGTGGCCATCTTGTCTCTCTCTGGGCAAAGAGTGGTAAATTGATCAAAGGGGCACAGCCTGGACAAGAGTCAGCAGACACCAGTTCTTAGGTGGGGAGAGTCAAAATTAACCCAGACATTTGGGGACCACCTACTTACTATGTTATAAGCCAAGCACAGAGGTAGGTACTGAGAGTGCAAAGACCAAATGCCTACCCTGCCCTGAGTAGGAGAAGGGGAAAACGTAAATTATGACAACATGGTGCAGATTTAATATAGAAAGAAGGTGTCTAGTATGTGCTAAAGACTTTGCTTCCAAACATATTTAAACCCAATTTAGTCCTTACCCTATGAGTAAGGGAAGCTCATTAACTCCATTTTATTGATGACCAAACTGAAGCTCAGAGCCGTATTATTAAAGCGCTGGTAAGTGGCAATGGTGGGAACTGGGCCCAATTCACAGGAACTTAATTCCTGTCGTCTTTTTTTTTAAAATAATAAATTTATTTATTTATTTTTGGCTGCGTTGGGTCTTCGTTGCTGCGCGCAGGCTTTCTCTAGTTGCAGCGAGCGGGGGCTACTCTTCCTTGCGGTGCGTGGGCTTCTTATTGTGGTGGCTTCTCTTGTTGCGGAGCACGGGCTCTAGGCGCGTGCGCTTCAGTAGTTGTGGCTCGCGGGCTCCAGAGTGTAGGCTCAGTAGTTGTGGGACACGGACTTAGATGCTCCGTGGCATGTGGGATCTTCCCGAACCAGGGTGTGAACCTGTGTCCCCTGCACTGGCAGGTGGATTCTTTTTTTTTTCTGCGGTACGCGGGCCTCTCACTGTTGTGGCCTCTCCCGTTGCGGAGCACAGGCTCCGGACGCGCAGGCTCAGCGGCCATGGCTCACGGGCCCAGCCGCTCCGCGGCATGTGGGATCTTGCCGGACCGGGGCACGAACCCGTGTCCCCTGCATCGGCAGGCGGACTCTCAACCACTGCACCACGAGGGAGGCCCCCTGTGGTCTTTTCATGCTTCACTGGGAAAGGCCTAAAGTTACCTGACCCTAACCTGTATCTAGCTGAAATAAGACCAAGAACCTGGAAAGCAGCATCCATCCATTTGACAAATCTCTGTTGAACACTCACTATGTATCAGATGGTTTCCTAGGCACTGGGCATTCAACAGAGAACAAGACAGATAATATTGCTACACAGCAGGGAGGGGTTTGATGGAGAGTAACTGGGTTACTGTTTTGAATCAGAGTCAAGGAAGGCCTCTCTGAGGGGGAACTGTGGAAGGCGAGATCTGAATGACGAGGAGTCAGCCACGCCAGGAGTGGAGGAGGGAGCACCAGGCAGAGCACAGGACTGAAGGTGGGAACAGGGTGGACCTTTGAGGAAAGGAGAGGGAAGAGTGCCGAGATGAGCTCACGGCTAGGCAGGAGCTGTAAGATGCGGAGCTTTCTAAGCCAGAACAAGAAAACTGGGTTTTATTCTAAATTTCATGAAGAGCCACTAAAAAGTTTTATACAAGGAAATGATATGATCTGATTTTTATTCTTTTAAGATCCCTTTGGGGACTTCCCTGGCAGTGCAGTGGTTAAGACTCCACGCTCCCAATGCAGGGGGCCCGGGTTTGACCCCTGGTCGGGGAACTAAAATCCTGCATACTGTGCAGTGCAGCCAATAATAATAATAATAATAATAATAAAATAAATGAATGAATGATCCCTTTGGCTACCTGTGGAAAACAGTCAGTGAGAGAGTGAGAGTAGAGGCAAAGAGACAGTAAGGAAGCTTCTGTAGTAGTCCAAGTGAGAGACGATGGTAGCCTGGCCTAGCAGTTGCCACGGAGATGAGTAGATGAATCTGGGGTGTGTTTTGCAGGTGGAGTGATCAGGACTTGCTAATGGACAGAACACAACCAAATCCACCGATTCCAAGACCAGAATTCTGATATCTGACTTGAAGTTTTACGTCAGTGCTGTGTGGAAATTTGGGGTTCTGCAGGGCATCCTAGTAGAAGCTGGTGTGGATCTGCTTGGTCCTTTCCAGATCCACCCACAAGATGGCACCAAGATCTACCCTGAGGCAAAGCTCCTTCCTAGCCGCTTCCCCTGGTCCTTCTCCCAGAGCAAGCAAAATACTCCACTATCCATCCTCAATGTCCCAGTCTCTTTTTTCTCCCCTTACCTGGTCTTAATATGCCCTTCAGTCAATTTAAACAGCACATATTTACAAGAAGGCTTTTATGTTACCTTGGATGCCAAAATCAAGTCACATGCTAGGGTGAAACAGTTCAGGTCCTTTTTTCCCAAACCCATAGTGCTGGGCAAAAAATGGTGTCTGGATTAAATGAACTATTTAAAGAGCTTATCACAGGGCTTCCCTGGTGGTGCAGTGGTTGAGAGTCCTCCTGCCAATGCAGGGGACACGGGTTCGTGCCCCGGTCTGGGAAGATCCCACATGCCGCAGAGCGCATGGGCCCGTGAGCCATGGCCGCTGAGCCTGCGTGTCCGGAGCCTGTGCTCCGCAACGGAGAGGCCACAGCAGTGAGAGGCCCGTGTAACGCAAATAAATAAATAAATAAAATAAAGAGCTTATCACAATTCCTGACAGTAAGCAAATGCCCAATAAATTCTAAATATCTACAGAAAAGGTTTTCCAAGAAGTTTTTGCTATGAAACTATAATTTTACACACACAGAGCTATTTCTTTCAGAGCACTTAGGTAATCTCTAATAAGAACCATTAACATCACAGTACCTTGAAATACTGTACAAAATAGGACCCACTTCTTAAATATTATGTTAATGTAGTTGATACAGGGGACAAATAAAGGTTTTCTAGAAACCCTGCAAGGAGACTGCCTCGGAAGGTGAAAACAGAATCAACCCAGAAAAATTGAGGATAGCCAACTGAAGGATTAACCCAACCCATGAGCCTCTCTTTCACTGTGTCAGTGAAATTTAAGAATCCTCAAATCCAACTGCAGAAATCTAGCTATAACATCATGGAGGCAAGACCAGAATCTACTTCTTCCCCACCCCCTCCAAAAAGAGAAGACTGACCACTTGGATCTTCCCGTCAGAATGAGGAGGGTGTACAGGCAGCCCAGCAGAGGGAAGCCAGAGGTTGAGAACTCAGTGCTATTGATTCAGCTCCCTCCCAGAGAAAAACTGAATCCAGCAGGCATGGATGATCTAGATATCAAAAGGAATATTCCTAGCTTATAAATTAATAAATTAGCATCCTGCCTTTCTCTGGGACAAGTCTATTTCAGGCGTATTTACATTTATCAGTCGTGTTTATCTCACACCCTGCACACTCAGACAGCAGTGAGCCTTATTCAGAAGGCTCCACAGCTGCTTGCCCGCCCACATGACCACTCCCACAAACCTGACTGCAAGCCCCAGCCTAGATTTTACTGGGTTTGCTTAATGGACCTCAGTGCTGTCTGAAGGGGATTACACTGAGAATGACAACCCACGCAACACAGTGAATTATCCAGAATCATCCAAACTTCCCTTCACCAGTACTCCTGAGGTGGGACACATATGGGTTTGAACTCTGACTCCTCTCCCCTGAAAAACTGTAACTTTAGGCAAGTTTCTTCACTTTGCTAAATCTCACCTGGAAATTAGTGACTGTGAAGATGAAATGAGTAACAGATATGCAGCTCTCTGCATGGTGCCTGGCATACAGTTAAGTGCTCCATAGCGAGCAGCCATTATCACTAGTGAAAGGGGATGCATGAGCATTCACGATGCCCCTGGTTTGGTTCTAGAGCAATGAAGAAATCCTTACTAGGTATGGAAGCTAAAAACGTAGGTTTTGACAGAAAGTGGGTTTCCAAACTCAGTTGTGGCACGCAGGCCCTAGAGTGCGCAGACTTCAGTAGTTGCAGTGCGTGGGTTCAGCAGTTGTAGCTCGCAGGCTCTAGGGTGCAGGCTCAGTAGCTGTGGCGCACGGGCTTAGTTGCTCCGCGGCATGTGGGATCTTCCCGGACCAGGGCTCGAACCCGTGTCCCCTGCATTGGCAAGCGGATTCTTAACCACTGTGCCACCAGGGAAGTCCTAAGGTAAAATCTTGACCAGAAGTTGTCTGGTATTTATGTTTCTAAAATGTATATCTACATCCACCAAACTAAATATATTTTTAAAACTTTTTTCAGAGTACTTTTAGGTTTACAACAAAATTAAGAGGGAGGTACACAAATTTCCATTATACCCCCGCCCCCACACAGGCACAGCCTCTGCCATCATTAACATCACTCACCAGAACAATACATTTTTTAACCAAGGATGAACCTACACTGACACATCATAATCACCCCAAATCCATACTCTACCTTAGGGTTCACTCTTGGTGTTGTACATTCTATGGGTTTGGACAAATATACAGTGATGTGTATCCATTATAATATCCTATAGAGTATTTTCACTGCCCTAAAAATCCTCTGTACTCTACCTGTTCATCCCTCCCCACCCCCTACCACTGGCAACCATTTATCTTCTTATTGTCTCCATAGTTTTTTGCCTTTTCTAGACTACCATATAGTTGGAATCATACAAGTATGTAGCCTTTTCATATTGGCTTCTTTCACTTAGTAATACGGATTTAAGGTTCCTCCATGTCTTTTTTGTGGCTTGATAGCTCATTTCTTTTTAGTACTGAATAATATTCCACTGTCTGGATGTACCAAATTTATCCATTCACCTACTGGAGGACATCTTGGTTGCTTCTAAGTTTTGACACTTATGAATAAAGCTGCTATAAACATGCTTACGCCGGTGTTTGTATAGATATGTTTTCAACTCCTTTGGGTAAATACCAAGGAGAGCAATTGCTAGATCGTATGATAAGAGTATGTTTAGTATTGTAAGAAACTGCCAATCTGTCTTCCAAAAGTGGCTATGCCATTTTGCATTCCCCCTAGCACTGTTTGCACCCTCCAACCCCATTGCTCCACATCCTTGTCAGTATTTGGTGTTGTCAGTGTTCCAGATTTTGGCCATTTAAATAGGTGTAGAGTAGTATCTTACTGTTGTTTTAATCTGCATTTCCCTGACGACACATGATGTTGGGCATCTTTTCATGTGCTTATTTGCCATCTGTATATCTTCTTCGGAGGTGGCTGTTAAGGTCTTTGGCCCATTTTTTAATCAGATTGTTCATTTTCTAACTGTTGCGTTTTTAAGAGTTCTTTATGTATTTTGGACACCAGTCTCTTATCAGACACATCTTTTGCATATATTTTTCCCAGTCTGTGGCTTGTCTTCTAATTCTTTTGATATTGTCTTTCACAGAGCAGAAGTTTTTAATTTTAATGAAGTCCAGTGTATCAATTATTTCTTTCATGGATTACATCTTTGGTGTTGTATCTAAAAAAGCATCACTATAACCAAGGTCATCTAGGCCTTCTTCTATGTTATCTTCTAGGAGTTTTATAGTTTTACATTTTACTTTCAGGCCTATGATCCACCCTGAGTTAATTTTTGTGAAGGGTGTGACAACTGTATCTAAATCCATTATTTGGGATATGGCTGTCCAGTTGTTCCAGCACCATTTGTTGAAGTGACAATCTTTGTTCCATTGTATTGCCTTTGCTCCTTTGTCAAAGATCAGTTGGCTATATTTATGTGTGTCTATTTCTGGGCTTCCAACTTTGTTCTTTAATATTGTATAGCTATTCCGGGTCTTTCGCCTCTCCATGTAAATGCTTTAATCAGTTTGTTAATATCCATAAAGTAACTTGCTGAGATTTTGACTGGGATTGCATTGAATCTATAGATCAAGTTGGGAAGAACTGACATCTTGACAGTATTGAACCTCCC
This sequence comes from Globicephala melas, assembly GCF_963455315.2. NCBI lineage: Eukaryota > Metazoa > Chordata > Mammalia > Artiodactyla > Delphinidae > Globicephala > Globicephala melas. Next base: position 36,004,983 of record NC_083315.2, read on the forward strand.
TACCCACAAACATGGAATATCTCTCCATTTACTTGGTTCATCTTTGATTTTCTTCAGAATTTTTTAGTTTTCCTCATATAGATCTTGCACATATTTTGTTAGATTTATACCTAAGTTTTTTTTGTTGTTTTTTGGGTGCTAATGTAAATGGTATTGTGTTTTTATTTTCAAATTGTGCTCGCTCATTGTTAGTATATAGGAAAGCAATTGACTTCTGTATATTAGTCGTGTATCCTGCAACCTTGCTACAATCACTTACTAGTTTCCGGAGTTCTTCTGTCTGTTGTTTTGGATTTTCTATACAGACAATCATGTCATCTGTGAACAATGACAGTTTTATGTCTTCCTTCCCAAGCTGTATACCTTTTATATCCTTTTCTTGACTTTTTGCATTAGCAAGGACTTTCAGTATGATGTTAAAAAGAAGTGGTGAGAGGGGACATCACTACCCTGTACCTGATTTTAACAGGAAAGCTTCAAGTTTCTCGCCATTTAAGTATGATATGAGCTGTAGGTTTTTGCAGATATTCTTTACCAGGTTGAGGGAGTTCCCCTCTAATCCTAGTTCGCTGAGCAACTTTTATCATGAATGGGTTTTGGATTCTGTCAAATGTTTTCTCTATCTACTGATATGATCATGTGATTTTTCTTTTTTAGTCAGTTGATGTTGTGGATTAATTTTCTGATGTAGGAGCAGTCTTGTTTACCTGGGTCTGTTTATATCTTTTTTATTTGATTTGCTAATACTTTGTTGAAAAATTTTGCATCTATGTTCAGGAGAGATGTTGGTCTACAGTTTTCTTTTCTTGTAACGTCTTTGTCTGGTTTTGGCATGAGGGAAATGCTGGCTTCATAGAATGAGTTAGAAAGTACTCCCTCTTCTTCTATCTTCTGAAAGAGATTGGAGAGAACTGGTATAATTTCTTCCTTAAATGTTTGGTAGAAATGATCATATGGTTTTTATTCCTCAGTTTGTTGATGTGGTGTAACACTGATTGATTTGCGAATACTGAAGAAACTTTGCATCCCTGGGATAAATCCCACTCGATCATGGTGTATGCTCCTTTTAAAGTATTGTTGGATTCACACTGCTAGTATTTTGTTGAGGATTTCTGCATCTATGTTCATCAGTGATATTGGCCTATAATTTTCTTTTTTGTGGTATCTTTGTTTTTGGTATCAGGGTGATGGTGGCCTCACAGATGAGTTTGGGAGTATTCCTTCCTCTGCAATTTCTTGGAATAGTTTCAGAAGGAGAGGTGTTAACTCTTCTCTAAATGTTGATAAAATTCGCCTGTGAAGCCATTTGGTCCTGGACTTTTGTTTGTTGAGAGGTTTTGGCTTTTGTTTTTCTTTGGCTGTGCTGCTACACAGCTTGCGGGATCTTAGTTCCCCGACCAGGGACTGAATCCGGGCCCTCGGCACTGAAACCGCAGTCTTAACCATTGGACCACCAGGGAATTCCCTTGTTGGGAGTATTTTAATCACAGTTTCAATGTCAGTACTTGTGATTGGTCAGTTCATATTTTCTATTTCTTCCTGGTTCAGTCTTGGAAGGTTGTACCTTTCTAAGAATTTGTCCATTTCTTCCAGGTTGTCCATTTTATTGGCATATAGTTGCTTGTAGTAGTCTCTAACGATCCTTTGTATTTCTGTGGTGTCCATTGTAACTTCTCCTTTTTCATTTCTTATCTTATTGCTTTGAGCCCTCTCCCTTTTTTTCTTGATGAGTCTGGCTAAAGGTTTATCCATTTTGTTTATCTTTTCAAAGAACCAGCTTTTAGTTCATTAATCTTTTCTATTGTTTTCTTCGTTTCTGTTTCATTTATTTCTGCTCTGATCTTTATGATATCTTTCCTTCTACTAGCTTTGGGTTTTGTTTCTTCTTCTCTCTCTAGTTGCTTTAGGTGTAAGGTTAGTTTGTTTATGTGTGATTTTTCTTGTTTCCTGAGATAAGATTGTACAGTATTGCTATAAACTTCCCTGTTAGTACTGCTTTTGCTGCAACCCATCGGGTTTTGGATCATCGTGCTTATGTTTTCATTTGTCTCTAGGTATTTTTTGATTTCCTCTTTGATTTCTTCAGTGATCCATTGGTTGTTTAGTAGCATACTGTTTAGCCTCCATGTGTTTGTGGGTTTTACAGCTTTTTTCTTGTAGTTGATTTCTAATCTCAAAGTGCTGTGGTCAGAAAAGATGGTTGATATGATTTCAATTTTCTTAAGTTTCCTGAGGCTCGCTTTGTGGCCCAACATGCAATCAATCCTGGAGAATGTTCCATGTGCACTGGAGAAAAATGTGCGTTCTGCTGCTTTTGGATGCAATGCTCTATAAATCTCAATTAAGTCCATCTGGTCTAATGTGTAATTTAAGGTCTGTGTTTACTTATTTATTTTCTGTCTGGATGATCTGTCCATTGATGAAAGTAGGGTGTTAAAGTACCCCACTATTATTGTTACTGTTGATTTCTCCTTTTATGACTGTTAATATTTGCCTTATATAGTGAGATCCTCCTATGTTGGGTGCATATATATTTATAATTGTTGTATCTTCTTCTTGAATTGATCCCTTGATCATTATGTAGTGTCCTTCTTTGGAAGAATCAATATTGTCAAAATGACTATACCACCCAAGGCAATCTACAGATTCAATGCAATCCCTATCAAATTACCAATGGCATTTTTCACAGGACTAGAACAAAAAAATCTTAAAATCTGTATGGAGACACAAACGATCCTGAATAGCCAAAGCAATCTTCAGAAAGAAAAACAGAGTTGGAGGAATCAGGCACCCGGACTTCAGACTACACTACAAAGCTACAGTCATCAAAATGGTATGGTACTGGCACAAAAACAGAAATACAGATCAGTGGAACAGGATAGAAAGCCCAGAAATAAACCCACACACACCTACGGTCAATTAATCTACAACAAAGGAGGCAAGACTATACAATGAAGAAAAGACAGTCTCTTCAATAAATGGTGCTGGGAACACTGGACAGCTACACTTAAAAATAAATGAAATTAGAACATTCTTTAACACCATACACAAAAGTAAACTCAAAATGGATTAAAGACCTAAATTTAAGACCGGATACTATAAAACTCTTAGAGGAAAACATAGGCAGAACACTCTTTGACAAAAATCGCAGCAATATCTTTTTCAATCCGTCTCCTAGAGTAATGGAAATAAAAACAAAATAAACAAATGGAACCTAATTAAACTCAAAGGTTTTTGCACAGCTAAGGAAACCATAAACAAAATGAAAAGACAATCCACAGAATGGGAGAAAATATTTGCAAACAATGTAACCTAGAAGGGATTAGTCTCCAAAATTTACAAACAGCTCATGCCATTTAATATCAAAAAAACAAACAACCCAATCAAAAAATGGGCAGAAGACCTGAATAGACATTTCTCTAAAGGACACATACAGATGGCCAAGAGGCACAAGAAAAGATGCTCAACGTCGCTAATTATTAGAGAAATGCAAATCAAAACTACAATGGGAGAGCACCTCACACCAGTCAGAATGGCCATCATCAAAAAATCTACAAACAGGGCTTCCCTGGTGACGCAGTGGTTGAGAGTCCGCCTGCCGATGTAGGGGACACGGGTTCGTGCCCCGGTCTGGGAAGATCCCACATGCCGTGGAGCGGCTAGGCCCGTGAGCCACGGCCGCTGAGCCTGCGTGTCCGGAGCCTGTGCTCCACAACAGGAGAGGCCACAACAGTTGAGAGGTCCGCGTACCACAAAAGAAAAAAAAATCTACAAACAATAAATGCTGGCGAGGGTGTGGAGAAAAGGGAACTCTCCTACACTGTTGGTGGGAATGTAAACTGGTATACCCACTATGGAGAACAGTTATCGAGGTACCTTAAAAAGCTAAAAATAGAGCTACCATATGATCCCACAATCCCACTCCTAGGCATATATGCGGAGGAAACCACGGTTTGAAAGGATACATGCACCCCAATGTTCACTGCAGCACTGTCTACAATAGCCAAGACATGGAAGCAACCTAAATGTCCATTGACAGATGAATGGATAAGATGTGGTACATGGACTTCCCTGGTGGCGCAGTGGTTAAGAATCCACCTGCCAATGCAGTGGACACAGGTTTGAGCACTGGTCCAGGAAGATCCCACATGCCGTGGAGCAACTAAGCCCGTGCGCCACAACTACGGAGCCTGCGCTCTAGAGCCCGTAAGCCACAACTACTGAGCCCGTGTGCCACAACTACTGAAGCCCAAGCGCCTAGAGCCCGTGCTCCAAAACAAGAGAAGCCACTGCAATGAGAAGCCTGCGCACCACAACGAAGAGTAGCCCCCTCTTGCTGCAACTAGAGAAAGCCCGCACGCAGCAACAAAGACCCAATGCAGGGCTTCCCTGGTGGCACGGTGATTGAGAGTCCACCTGCCGATGCAGGAGACACGGGTTTGTGCCCCGGTCCCGGAAGATCCCACATGCCGTGGGGCGGCTGGGCCCGTAAGCCATGGCCGCTGAGCCTGCACGTCCGGAGCCTGTGCTCCGCAACGGGAGAGGCCACAACAGTGAGAGGCCCGCATACCACAAAAAAATAAATAAAAATAAAAATTGAATGTTTAAAAAAAAAAAAGACCCAATGCAGCCAAAAATAAATTAATTTTAAAAAAAAAGATGTGGTACGTATATACAATGGAATATTACTCGGCCATTGTAAAGAATGAAATAATGGGACTCCCCTGGTGGCGCAGTGTATAAGACTCCATGCTCCCAATGCAGGGGGCCCAGGTTCGATCCTCCCTGGTGAGGGAACTAGATCCCATGTGCATGACACATCTAAGAGTTCGCATGTCACAACTAAGGAGCCCGCATGCTGCAACTAAGGAGGTGGCGAGCCGCAACTAAGGAGCCCACCTGCCACAACTGAGGAGCCTACGTGCTGCAACTAAGTAGCTGGTGAGCTGCGATTAAACAGCCCACGAACCGCAACTAAGGAGCCCAGCAGCCGCAACTAAGACCCAGTGCAGCCAAATAAATAAAAGAATGAAATAACACCATTTGCAGCAACATGGATGGACCTGGAAATTATCATACTAAGTGAAGTAAGTCAGACAAAGACAAATGTCATATGATATTGCTTATGTGCAGAATCTATTTAAAAAACGATACAAATGAGCTTATTTACAAAACACAGACAGACTCACAGACTTAGAGAACAAACTTATGGTTACCAGGAGGGAAGGGTGGAGAGGAGGGATAGACTAGGAGTTTGGGACTGACATGTACACCCTGTTATATTTAAAATAGATAACCAACAAGGACCTATGGTATAGCACAGGGAACTGTGCTCAATATACTGAAATAACCTAAATTGGAAAAGAAGCTGAAAAAGAATAGATACATGTATATGTATAACTGAATCACTTTGCTGTATACCTGAAACTAACACAACATTGTTAATCAACTATACTCCAATAGAAAATACAAATTAAAAAAAATGTTTGGTAGAATTCACCAATGAAACCATACGGGACTGGTGCTCTCTGCTGTGGAAGGTTATTAACTACGGACTCAATTTCTTCAATAGATATAGGTCTATTCAGATCTATTCCTTCTCACGTGAGTTTTGGCAGATAGCGTCTTTGAAGGAATTTGTCCATTTCATCTATGTAATCAAATGTGTGGGCACAGAGCTGGTTCACAGTATTCTTTTACTAACCTTTCAGTTTCCGTGGGCTCTGCAGTGAAGTCTACTCCTTCATTTCTGATATTAATCATTTGTGTCTTCTTTTTTAGTTAGCCTTCTATAGAGGCTTATAGATTTTATTGATCTTTTCAAAGAACCAGCTTTTGGTTTCAAGGATTTTCTCTACTGATTTCCTGTTTTCAATTTCATTGATTTCTGCTCTAATTCTTATTATTTCTTTTCTTCTGCTTACTTTGGATTTAATTTGCTCTTCCTTTTCCCTAAGTTTTCTAAAGTGAAAACTTAGATTACTGATTTTAGATCTTTCCTCTTTTCCAATATATGTATTCAATGCCACAAATTTTTCTCTAAGCACTGCTTTTGCTGCATCCCACAAATCTTGATAAATTGTATCATTTTCATTTAGTTCAAAATATTTTAAAATTTCTCTTGAGATTTCTTGTTTGACCCATGTGTTATTTAGAAGTGTACTGTTTAATCTCCATATATTTTGGGATTTTCCAGTTACCTTTATGTTATTGATTTCTAGTTTAATTCCATTGTGGTCTGAGGACAGACATTGTATGACTTCTATTCTTTTAAATTTGTTAAGGTGTTGTGGCCCAGAATGTGGTCTATCTTAGTGAGGGTTCCATATGAGCTTAAGAAAAATGTACATTCTGCTGTTGCTGGATAAAGTAGTCAATAGATGTCAATTTTATCCAGTTAACTGATGGTACTGTCGAGTTCAACTATGTCGTTCCATAGTTTTGCCTGCTGGATTTGTCCATTTCTGAAATGGGGTGCTGAAGTTTCCTACTGTGATAGAAGAATCCACTATCTCTCCTTGCAGTTCTATTGGTTTTTGCCTGATGCAGTTTGATGCTCTGTTGTTGGGTGCATATACATCAAGAATTGTTGTGACTTCTTGGAGAGCTGACCTCTTTGTCATATGTAGTACCCTTCTTTATCCCTGATAACTTTCCTTACTTTGATGTCCGCCCTGTCTGAAATTAATGTAGCTAGTCTGCTTGCTTTTGATTAGCGTTAGCGTGGTACATCTTTCTCTATCCACTTTACTTTTAATGTATATGCGCTTTTATATTTAAAGTGGATTTCTTGTAGATAACATTTTTTTCTGCTATTTACTGTGGGAATCTGCTCAAGCTCCTGCAGATAAATCTCACAATGTCGTGGGGGCCGCCATGCCACGGTTCCCCTGGAGATTTTAACTCTGAGTTACCTGCACTGAGCTGCCAGCAATTCACTAGTCACAGTTCAGGTTTTCCTACCTGGCACTGTTTGGTGTGGAGGTTTCTCTGCATGCGTCTCTGGTAAGCAGTGACTCCCTGTATTTGCCTAGCTATCCAATCTCGGGGGCAACAGTTTACCCTGTGCCTTCCCCTCTATTATGGATTTAAGAACAGTTGTTAACTTTTCAGTCTGTTCAGCTTTAATTGTTGTTAGGACAGAGTGTTGACTTCCAAGCTCCTTATGTACAGAACTGGAAACCAGAAGTCTAATACATTTTGAACAAAATTATGTGCAGGAAGTCTCAATTTACAGTCCGAATATACTTGTTAGATCATAGTAGTCATAACTGTATAAGAGTGCTGGAAAGCAGGGAGTGTCAAAGGGAATGTCATCTCTGAAACTGGTGCAGAGAGCATCCCAGCACCATCCTCCGTGAGACCGCTCTCTGCTTCCTTTGACAGGTTACGGGGGGGAGGGGAAGGGGGGCAGGCAAATTGACCTTATTAGCGCATTCAGAGCAACCACTTGTTAATAACTATTGGTGATTAAAAAGTGTTATTTTAAGCATTTTACATTCTAACATGCTAGACTTATTCATGTACAGTGGTTTAGTAAGTTACAGTTATGCTTTAGGAAATAAGTTCAGGGTTTTGAGTTGACTTATAATGAATTGTAATTTTTCCCATTCAAAACAGTAAGAAATGACTCCTAGTTGAAATTTTCACTTAGAGTATGTGATGTTCAGGAACCAATCACTAAGGTTACGCCAAAACTGCCTATGCATACCCTATGTCCCAGAAGTGAGAATTTTGGGTCTATTCACATAGATCTTTAAGGGGACATGAGCAAAGATGCCTGTCCAGGGTTATGCGTAGTGGTGGCAAGGAATTGCAAGCAATATGGGTATGTCTAACTGGGGGACAGTAATATAGTAGATCTTTTCTTTTCTTTCTTTTTTCTTTTTTTTTTGGCCACACCATGTGGCATGCGGGGTCTTAACTCCCCAGCCAGGGATTGAACCCGTGCCCCCTACAGTGGAAGCTCAGAGTCCTAACCACTGGACCACCAGGGAATTCCAATATGGTAGATCTTAAAAGCATATGCTAAGTGAAAAAAGTAAGAAAACAGAATGGGATCTGTAATACAATACCACTTACATAAATTAAAATACATAAGCACATTAACAGTACATACTTTATAAGAACACATAAAAACAAAATGACATACATTAAACACATTAGAATGGTGGGCACGGAGGGAGTGGAGAACCAGATATAAATAAACCAAACAACAAAAAAAGAGAGGAATCTTGGGAAGTAGGCAAGGATTTTTAAACACAAAAAGCAATAACCATTAAGGAAAAGATTGATAAACTAGATTTTTAAATTAAGAATTTTGTTCATCAAAAGACCCCAGTCAGGGACTAAAAAGGTAAGTCACAGAATGGGAGAACGTATTTGCAAAACATATAACCGACAAAGGACTCATACCCATAATATATAATGAATGCCTGAAGATCAGTGAGACAAAACTAGACAACCCAACTGGAGAGAGCCTTGCACAGGCAGATGATGTTAATACGCTAAGAACTAAGAAGGATAATTCAATCCTCTGCGTCAGAATTTCAACCAGGAAAAGAAAGTGAGCTCATCAACAATTTTTAAGTCTTAACAATTTTACAAAAATCCATGTAAGCAGGAAATCTGAACAGTTATTTTAAACTTTATATAAAGTTTAAAGTTATATATAAAACATATAAACAAATGTCATTGGCTAAAGTCTCTTCTATTTTAAGGGAGTTCTTGACAGAATGGAAAAAGAAGCATATGCATCTACAATTTGTGTATCTACCAGGGGAAATGAGTTATTTATGCAATTACTACACAGTAGAAAGCTTTGTTTCCATAGAGATTATGACACAACTGATTTAGGCCTTAAATTAGAATATTCCGATTTGAATTGAGAAATGATCCTTTTGTCTAAATGAATAGTGTATTCAGTGCGAATAAAAGCTCCACACATCTGCTGATATCATTTCCTCTTCACTTCAGTAATAATTAATAATGAGAATACATCCACACAAGTCCTAAAAAGGAATTCATACCCCTAAAGTTTCACAAGTGCCTGAAAACATATAGGGAATGACATTTTTACAGGATATACAAAAATACATAAAGAACTAACACAAAACATTTCAAAATATCTTTCTGCTCATTTCATATCTATTACACTTAAACAGTCTCTTGTACTAACGGTGTGAACAGCAAGACAAAAAAGTCAGTTCTATCTTCCTTCTGTCATCACTACCTGAATTTAATAGATAAACTGTATACTGTCGGTGTTGGGAGGGGGTGAGGAATCCATTTAATCCAAAGCAGAAAAACATCAGAATGTTACGTTTCAAAAGGAGGGAAATATATGACCCATAAATATAGTACATGTAAAATCCTTCAGGGGCTCCACATTGCCCTACATAAAGCCTGGACACTCTGATATAGCATTCAAGGCTCCTGTAGTGCTTGAAGCCTAAGCTTCAGCTGCCCCAACCACTTAGAACTCCTTGAAAGCCCACGTCGCTTGCCGTGGCCATGTCACTCATTCAGTGTGGCACACTCCTGCTTTCTTCCTCTTCTCCTCTAATTCCTCCTCATCTTTCTAAACCCAATCATGGGGAAACCCTACCTATGCCTCTGGCCCCAACCCTTATCTGGATGAGCTGCCACACCTATGTGTTTCCAAGGCATCCTGGGTTTATCTTCATCACAGTGGGATTATATGCACTTGTCTCCCCACCTACCAGACTGGCTTCTGAGTTCTATTCACTTTCATAAAACTGGAACCTAGGAAAGTACAGTGCTCAGTAACTGCTGAATGAATTACTGAATTCTGAATTCAATTACTAAATAACTATAATCCCCAACATTTCCCCATGTTTTCATAATAAATGTTCCTAAAGGAAATACCTAAGGAAAAAAAGAAAAGAATAAATCCCAGCTGTTAGAGTAAAATCAAGATTGACTAGGTTTCCTGATAGGCTTATATTATATCATTCTGTTCTCTTTCCAATTTCACTGTGAGATCTTTCCAGCTGAATGGCTACTCTACCTCTCTCTCAAAGGTCTCCAAAGAAATGATCCAATCTTTAATTTTGTTACAGTTGAGTGTCTTCTCAATTAGCCAAATACTCAAGAGAAGTTCTGCTTGATTAGATTCTTATCTTGTTGCTACTCTGGGTATTTTGGCTCCCCAGGTCAACTGCTATTGTCAACATTTTGTTTAGATATCATAGAAAGTGCCTGACCTCTTTTTGAAAAATTGTTTGCCATTAAATTATAACATATAATAAGTGAAAAACAGCACTGGTTTTGAGCACACGTAATTGAATCTCAAAAGAAAGCATGATATACAAAAAACTGGAAGTAAGCCTTCTCTAGTTCCTTCAAAGGCACAATTCTCATATAAAAATGTTAGGATGTGGGCTTCCCTGGTGGCGCAGTGGTTGAGAGTCCGCCTGCCGATGCAGGGGACACGGGTTCGTGCCCCGGCCCGGGAGGATCCCACATGCTGCGGAGCGGCTGGGCCCGTAAGCCATGGCCGCTGAGCCTGCGCGTCCAGAGCCTGTGCTCCGCAATGGGAGATGCCGCAACAGTGAGAGGCCGGCGTACGGCCAAAAAAAAAAAAAAAAAAGGTTAGGATGTGACCACGTGATTTTGTAGAAAAATTTGTAAGACCAATAACAAATAACAGCAAAACTATTTTGGAGATTAATAATAAATTTTGAATGTATATCTATATATACTCAAAATATCTTTATGTATCAAGCTAAATGAAACTTTAATTTTATCATGCTGACTTAAAATTTTTCCAGTAAAAAGAGTTATTAGAGGGCTTCTCTGGTGGTACAGTGGTTAAGAATCTGCCTGCCAATGCAGGAGTCACAGGTTCGAGCCCTGGTCCAGGAAGAAACCACATGCTGCAGAGCAACTAAGCCCATGCGCCACAACTACTGAACCTGCGTTCTAGAGCCCATGAGCCACAACTACTGAGCCCACTTGCCACAACTACTGAAGCCCACACACCTAGAGCCTATGCTCTTCAACAAGAGAGGCCACCGCAATGAGAAGCCTGTGCACCGCAAGGAAGAGTAGCCCCAGCTCACTGCAACTAGAGGAAAGCCACGTGCAGCAACGAAGACCCAAAGCAGCCAAAAAAATTAATTATTTTTAAAAGAGTTATTAGAGAAAGTATTAGATAACGTAACAAACATACATGGCAGTGATAAGGAATAAATCTAAAACATGAAGCTATATTCATGAATTATCCTCAGAAATGAAATTAGGGCAGATGACTTCTGTAAGTAGCTAGTTTCACCTATTATATGTTACTTTTTCCTAAATAGTTTTCAGTAAACAGGTAGCTGAGGACTTGAGGAAACATACAGATTCCTAGCACACTGAAGACTTTTCAAGAGAATGACACTGTGGGACAGGTCCATGGGGCTGGCTTAACCCACCATACCACAGGTGGTTTGAAGAAAGACTTTTAACAGGAGAGAACAAAAAGTTTGAATACGTGGTTTTGTTTTTACGACCTTTTAACTTGGATTAGCTTTATGTACTGCATGGCAGAGAGGGCATGTGAACTTGCGGGCTTGTGACCTGTGCTGGGTCTGAGGACAGGGCCCCATCAGGAATCCCTGAAGAACTTCTCACAGAACCCACTTCCAGAGGTGAATGTGCTTGGGAACATGGGACTCAGAATAAAGAGCCTGGTAGTGAATGCAATGCATGAAATAAATCTGGGGAAAGTCTTATCTCCACTGCCCTTCTGGAAGGTGAACATTTGAGAGTCTGATATTCCAGTGAGCCAATAGTTTGCTTCTATAATTGGTACGTTGCATATGCAAGGCTCTTGCAGGGTAAACAAAAGGGTCTTTAAGTCATTTTCCGGCTTTAAACCTGTTTAATGGAAGTAGTGCTTCCTCCACTCCTAAAATGAGGACAAGTCTCATAAATTTTCTGCCCTCTCTTTCTTAATACTCAGTCCTAGAGTCGCATTTTATTAGTTTCCTAAGGCTGTTGTAACAAATTACCACAAACTAGGTGGTTTAAAACAATAGAAAGCTATTCTCTCACAGTTCAGGAGGCCAGAAGTCCAAAATCAAGGTGTAGGCAGGGGTGCTTCCTTCTGTAGGATCTGAGGGAGAAGCTATTTCACGCCTGTCTCCCAGCTTCTGGTGGTTGCCGGGAATACTTGGCTTTCCTTGGCTTGTAGCTGCATCACTCCCATCTCTGCCTCTGCCATGGCATGAACTTCTTACAAGGACAACAGTCACTGGACTTAGGGCCCAGCCAAATCCAGTATGACCTTGTCTTAACTAATTACATCTGCAAAGACTATTTCCAAATAAGTCACATTCTGAGGTTCCAGTGGACATTAAATTTGAGAGGACACTATTCAACCCCGTACACTCATTAAGTCACAAATACATCCTCAATTTAGTAATTAAAAGTGATCAGTCTACTTCATTTACATAAAGTTCAAATCAGGCAAAACTAATCTACAGCATATTTTGGCGGGGGTGGGGGTAGCCTAGTAGGTGACTGAAAGAGAGTATCAGGAAGACTTATAGGTTCCTGGAATATTCTACTTCTTGGTCTGGATGCTAGTTACATGTACAAGAATTCATCGAGTTGTACACTGATGAGTTATGCATTAACTGCATTAACTTTCAAAAAGAGTTTAGGTACTTTAAAAAGAAAACGATCAGTCCAGTAGCTTAACAGCACTTCAGTTTTCATCTGAAGAAGATTCTCTCTCCACCAGCAGGGCCAGTTGCGGGGCAGCACGCCTTTGGAGAAGCAGGTGCTGCTTCTCTCCCCCTCACTTCCTCCCCTACCTGCCAGCTGCTGTTTCTGCGGCAGGGAGCATAAGAAAGGACCAGGGAGAAGGTCTCATGCGACTGGTTCTATTAGACGATTTCTCACTCTAGGAGCCTGATGGATTTTTAAAGCTTTTCCTCTTATGGAGGGAGCATTTTTGTGGTTTCTCTGGAGTGTCCTGCTGTGTCCCTCCCACTGCAGTGCCTCTTCTGTTAGGGAACCATATTAGTGGAGTATGTGATTCGACTTCCTGATGACCAAGCTGATGACCTCCAATTTCCATTTATATTTACTGATATGACAGATAGTGGCCTTAGTTCTATCAATTATTTTTGTTATCCTTTGTAGAGACTGTTCATTTTCCTTTGTGTGTATATTTTGATATTTCAGATGGTTTATTTTTTAATCTATTGGTTACTTTTATTAATATCTGAAAGCCTTTATTTCTTTAGACAGTATCTATTTAATCCCCCATGAGAAATAATAAAATTAAGATATTTTCTTCTCTTGCACCATCCCTCCACTGTCCTATTTTAGTCCATCATACTACATCCTGTTTAACTTTGTACTCTTAAATATACCTAAACCTCCAGTAGTTTGTCTGTTAGCTTTAAACGATACCCTTTTGAACCCTACCTATTAAAGATGAGGAAAGAATATTCTAAATTTACTACCATCTTCTTTCCTCTTCTCCTCTCAAATTCGGTTAGATAATTTCATATTGTCAGGTCATACAACCGTCACATTCTGTTCTATTGCACTAATCTCCAAATTTGTTTTAATCTACAGGTAAACAGACTTGATCAATGCTTTTAACGGTTCTTTTGCTGGAGTTTTTCCAGTTACCACTTGGTGGACTGAAGTTTGTCTTTCACTAGATTCCTCAAGAAGAGTTCATGGGGATATTTTTTCTCAAGATCTTATATTTTAAAACTTGGGTTTTTTTGTTGTTTGTTTTTTTGTGGGGTTTTTTTTGCAGTACGCGGGTCTCTCACTGTTGTGGCCTCTCCCATTGCGAAGCACAGGCTCCAGATGCGCAGGCTCAGCGGCCGTGGCTCACGGGCCCAGCTGCTCCCTGGCATGTGGGATCCTCCCAGACTGGGGCACGAACCCGTGTCCCCTGCATCGGCAGGCGGACTCTCAACCACTGCGCCATCAGGGAAGCCCAAAACTTGTTTTTTAAAAAAATACAATTTCAATGAATATAAAATCCTTGGGTCAATCTTACTCTTCTTAAGGATTTTGTCAGTCTTCTCCCATGTTGATTGATGATAAGGAACAGCCAAATTTTCCCCTTTTATAAGTTAGTTGATCTTTTGGCCTGGCCGTCCAAATAATTCTTTAATTATTTAAAGAATTAAATTAAATTAAATTCTTTAATTTAAGTCCAATAACTTTACTGGGATACACTGCAATGCTGACGGTTCTATGTTAATTTTTCCTGGGTATACAGTGCGTCCTTTCAAACTGTAGATTCAAGTTCTCCTTTCTGGAAACCTTTAAATTTTTATTTTGTCTATTATTTGTTTCCTTCTTCAGGGAATTTTTGTACTTTTCATTCATAAGTCTAAACTATTTCTGTTTTCACTTTGCTCACTCCTTTTCTGTTTTCTATACACTATCTTGGTTAACATTTTTTTTTTTTTTTTTTTGCAGTACGCGGGCCTCTCACTATCGTGGCCTCTCCCGTTGCGGGCGGAGCACAGGCTCCAGACGCGCAGGCTCAGCGGCCATGGCTCACAGGCCCAGCCGCTCCGCTGCATGTGGGATCTTGCCGGACCGGGGCACGAACCCGTGTCCCCTGCATTGGCAGGCAGACTCTCAACCACTGCGCCACCAGGGAAGCCCTGTCTTGGTTAACTTTTAACTTGCCTTCATTTCTTTGATGGGTTTTATTTTTCCCTTCACTTTCTTTCTTGAACTTAGGTTTTTTTGCCTACTGACTTGCCATTTCTTCCCTGAGCTCCTGTACTTCCGATTTGTGCTCCAGCTATTTACAGCAGTAAACTGACATTTTTCTTTAATTTGTGAAATATTTCATCATAATTTCACTTGTTCTGTGCCAGTGTTTTTCTAGTGAGTGCTGGTCATCATCATCTTTCTGTTTTTTCATGTTTCTTCATCTTCTTTTAAGTAATTATGTTTGACTAGATCCTGAACTGGTCCACTTTTGATTACTCATTTTTGAAGGTGGTTTATTCTAGACTAGTTATTTGAAGAAGACTCACTTGGGAGAAGAGCCAGAGCCATGTTCAGAGGAACGGGAGTGTTCTTTCTTTTTCTGGCGGGATGGTATACGTGGACACACAGAATGGGGACGGGTATTCCTGAGCTTCTCTCTCTCTCCAAAGAGACAGGCAGCTGTGAGGGCTGTTCACAGCACAGAGTCCTCTCCTTCCTGTCGTCACAGCTCAGCCTGCTCCCCACAAATGTTACTTGAGATAAGTCCTCCTTCAGTCCATGCTCCTCTGCATCTTGGTATCAAACTGCACCCGGTGAAGCTTCTGCCACCAGCCTGTGCACTCATTTCCACCATTTCAAACTAAACATTTTGGTTTTGAACCCCAGGGTGCATCCCTCACCTTAGAAAGTACTATTTGCTACTTGAGTTTTCTTTTCCTAAGTTCTGCAGCTGCAAGTGTCTTCTGTCTACTTCCTCTCATACTCCTGGTCCAATCTTTCAAAAACCCTTTCCACTTATTTTCTGGTTTGGGGTTTCAGACATCTCCTAATTTCTTCAAAGACAGAGTTTTCATTTCTGGGTTTTTCTTCCCCCTCCTAGTTGCTTGGGGTAATTTTCCAGGGGAGAAAGAAGAAAGGCTTACTTCACAAACTGTCCCAGTAAGAATGCTTAATAAAAAATTAACTTTGTTCTGCTGAATGCTTCAAAAATCGCGTTTCTGATACTATTTTCTAATTACATATGCTTCAGGTACAACATGCATGCTAATGAAAGTGAACCTCAAATACATGTGCAATGAAGCAAAGCTGATGTTCCAGATTACATTTTAATAGTCCCAAAGAAAATGGAAAACTGCAACTGCATGCTTGTGCAAAGCTGACAGAGGGAAAACGCAACACGGTGGTAGGGTCCAGTACCCCGGCTTCACAGTGCTAGCCGACCTTCCCTTTCCACCACGAGAACCAAAGGAACAAAGTCACACTGACTTAACGTTCAGGGTCGCGCCAGAATATCCTGGGGCGGGGCGGGGGGGGGTTCCTCTGTTTGGGAGGTAATGGATTCAAGAGCCTGGGTCAAGTTCACAGAGGTCCCTCCTGCTCGACACGTCGGGTCGGATGTGTCCCAGGAACCGAAGCCGCGGCTCGGAAAGCGTCTTAAGCACAACTCTACTAAGCACGGTGCCCAGGACTAGGGTTGGTACGCCTCCGGTCGCTGCCCTGGCAAGACGGCGCGCTGGCGTCCGTCAAAGTCATCCAAAGCCGGGCGACAGGGCACCGCGGCCCAGGAGGGAGCCCCACCAATCCCTGTGGGAAAGCTGCCGCAACGCAGGGCCCGAATTTCACCGCAGACCGCAGCCTCGGAGCACCCGCCCTCCCGGCACTCCTTACCGCGTTGCCGATGCTGCTGCCGCTGCCGCTGCTTGGCTCGGACTCCACGAGGCTGGAGCCACAGGACCGGGCCGAGGCAGCCGTCGTCTGGCCGGGTGGGAGGCGCGGCCCGCCGGGCTGCAACGGCGGCGCCGCGGGGCCCGGCGCGTCCTCGGCCTCGTTGCCGCCGTGGTACACAACCCGGCTCTCGGAAGCGTGGATGCTCTGGGCACAGCCCATGCTGGAGGCGGCGTCTCCGACACGCTGGCGGGTAGCCGCGAAACGGTCAGTAAACGGCCGGCCCGGTGCCTCGCGGCTGCCGCGAGCGCCCTGTCATCGCCGCCTGGGCGGGAGCCGGCGAGCGCGGGTCTCTCGCCAGGAAGTGCGGCCGCCCCTTTTATCGCGGTGCGGGAACAGCAGCTGCGGCGGTGGGGTGGGGGCGGTGGGGCGGGCAGCGCACCGCGGCCGCCCCTCCGAACATGCCCTTCCTGAAGCGGGAGCCCTTAGCCTCCTCCCTCACATCGCCGCGCTCGCCTCTGCCGAGCCGCGCTTCCGGGGAATTTCGGGGGAGGAGATTTGAGCTCTCCCGACCCGAGTGTAGGCGAGTCCCCCGAGGGAGGTGAGATCCCTGCTGCGCCCGCTCACGGCCCGTTCCCGCTCCGCGGCGCTTTAGCAGCCGACTCTCGAGGCTCGGGCACCCACGCCGCTCCGCCTGCCGCCCCGCGAATAAATGCTCCTGGTGTCAGGGCTGGTGGCGGAGAAAGCTAGCCTAGATCTCTCGCCGTTGAGGGGTAGGGGCCAAAGGAAGCCGGTTGGGGCGACGAAGCAGCGTCCGCCCGGGTAGGGAAGGAGAGACCTCGGCTCCAGTCGGATCTGAAGCCGTGCCGTCGAGAAGCACTGAAGCGGCGGCGCTCACCCGGGAGCTGCGGACGGAGCGGCTCCGGCTCCGATTGCCGGGCCGGGTCTTCCCGGCAGCACGCCGCGCCCAGCCCCCAGCTGTGACCTCCAGCGGGTGCTGGCGTCAATGCAAAGCAGCTGGGGCGCCCGCCGCCTCCTCCCGGGCCCCTCCCGCCACTGAGCAGGCGCGGCCACAACGGGAGGGGCGCTGCCTGGCTGCGGGGAGAAAGACTTGCCCAAGGCCACACACAGCCACCCCGAGCAGGTGGGCTCTGATCTCGGGCCTGCGGCCACCAAAACCCAGACCAATGGGTTCGAAAACCGGCTCCGGCTTGTAACTTAGCAGCTGCATGACTAATAGATAAGTAGAGATAACGGTCACTATCTCTGAGCTATTAAAGAGGCCGGTGGAAGGACCTCTGTTTCCAGTGGTCCCAGGCAGATGGGGTCCGGGCGTCATTGTCGGGGGCCGCAGTCCTTGTGCGTTCCCTCTGGCGCCAAGACCTGGAGCACCATGCCCGCCTACACAGGCGACCGGGAGGCTGTGATGCTGGGATGCTAAGAAGCTACATTTAGGGGCAAGCTGGGGATGCCGTCCCACTCTCCTCTTAACCAAAGGACGGGGCGCCCAAGGCCCCAAAGGCTCCTTGCTTGCGGGAGCAGAACCAGGCGTCCGCCGTGCCGGGCGCGGCCTGTGATGACGCGAGACGCGTTGGCAGAACTACATCCCACACATATCGCCAGCGGCTCGCTGTGTGACTTTGAGCGAATCACTTAGCCTCTCTGTGCCTGGGTCTCCTCCCACGATCAGCGAGAGGGTGGCACTCCTGGGCGTCCATCAAGGACCCCGGAGCAGCCCACCTCGGACCCGCCCTTTCTCCCGCCCTCCCTGCGGCTCCCGGTCAGCCGAGACCCCGACGCGACGGGTCCCTTTCCTCTCCCGCCGTCCACACCTTTCCTAGCGCGGCCCTGGCAAGACCCTGAGGTGCCAGGGCTCCCGCCTCCAGCCCGGCTACTGTAAAGACCCGGACGCGTGCTCCGGGCTGGAGTCCCTGTTGCAGCGCTGAGACTGCCAGACGGGCTCAGGAGGCGGGTTCCCTGCGATGACTCGGGCTTCAAGACGAGCCTAAGATCCACAGCCCTGGCGCCCCTCGAGCCGGGGTATCCCGGGCTGGAGGTGCGCACCGGGCAGTTTCCCGAGGGCGGCAGAGCTCAAAGGCCGGGCAACCCGAGGGCAGTTCTGTGCTATTGGCCCTCTTTACTAGCCCGAGCGGGCCCAAACCACTGGCACCTGACTTACACTATCAAGTTTAAGCACATTTAGCATAAGCACATTTAGCAATCTTATGTGTGCCTCCACGCCTTATAAAAGTACCAGCGGCTCAAAGATGTCTTGAAAGACACAGAAAAAGAAATTTACCATCAATTGTAGTGTTTTCTGCCTCTGTTTTGCTGGGTTTTGAACGTAATTTTTCCAGGCAGAATCTGCACTCTTCTAAATAAACAGTAACTGGTGAAGAAAACGCTTTGAACCGTCAGAGTGCTTGAAAGTCTATCTCACGCCCTCTGTCCTCCCCTCCCCACCTCACTGAGAAGCCGGGCCTTGATGACTCCCGGCACTGACCTTGCCTCCTCCAGGGGCTTCAGGCTGCCCTCTGGGCTCCCCTTCGCAGGTAGGACCTCGGTTTCCTGGGCTCACCTTGGAAATCCTTGAGCCCTGCTCTAATTCGGGGTGGGGACCCTTATCCCCAGCCCCGCCTCGCTGGCCTCCTGCGCTGCCCTTTGCTGTCCTGAGCTGGACTCTTGCCCTCTCTGTTGCCAGAGACCTGTTGGATGGCAGCGTTAACTGATTTCCAGCTCTGCAATTTGGAGACTCTAGACTTAGAAAGCTAAGGCTAAGAACAAAGCAGGAGCAGACAGCAACGGCAGGAGTCCTCTGCCCACTTCTGGGGTCACAAGGAACAACCGCCCACTCACTTTCATCCATACTCTGGAACTCAGCCTGGGACACTCCAGGAAGTCACAGTCTCTCCCTGCCACCCCCCATCTCAGCTTCAACTGCCTAACATCAGTTCCACCCCACCCCTCCTTCCCTGGCCATAATCTGCACCTTGAGGTCCCTGAACACTTCTCTACCCAGTTTCCCCAGACCTCAGTGACAGGGGACACAAAAGGGGTCACAATGACAGAACTAACCCAAACCTCACTGGCATGGGCCACCCACTGGCTCACCCAGGACTCCTGATCCCCTATGAAGAATTCCAGCCCGTGCGGTATGTAGGGGGCTCACGAACAATCCCACTCCTGCTGCAGGAGAGGCACCCCCAGCCATGTGGGTACCCGGAAGTTCCATGGCACGCAGGAGAACATACTCCTCCACCCCCCCCCCAATCCATTCCCCCAAGCAGAGGTGCTTGACGCCCACCAGGCTCAGAATTGTAGTTGAAGGTCAACTTCAATTTGGTGGTTTTTTTTTTTTTTTTTTTTTTTGCAGTACGCGGGCCTCTCACTGTTGTGGCCTCTCCCGTTGCAGAGCACAGGCTCCGGATGCGCAGGCTCAGCGGCCATGGTTCACGGGCCCAGCTGCTCCGCGGCATGTGAGATCTTCCCGGACCGGGGCACGAACCCGTGTCCCCTGCATGGGCAGGCGGACTCTCAACCACTGCGCCACCTGGGAAGCCCCCAGTTTGGTTTTTGTTTTTGTTTTGTTTTAATGTGGACCATTTTTAAAGTCTTTATTGTATTTGTTACAATATTGCTCCTGTTTTGTGTTTTGGCTCCTTCGCCGGAGGCAAGTGGATCCCAGCTCCCCAACCAGGGATCCAACCGGCACCCCACCCCACCCCACCCCACCCACATAGCCCTGCACTGGAAGGAGAAGTCTCAACCACTGGATCGCCAGGGAAGTCCCCTCGAGCAGTTCTTACTCTGAGGTCTCAGGCATGAGGTCAGTGGGGCCGGGAAAGAAGTCACCCAAGGGACAGAGGCCAGCCTGGGCCCCCACCCACCCACCCACTAGCACAGGCCATTCCCAGGGGACTCCTCAGTCCTCATGGCCGCTTCATCAGTTCATGAGAGACATGAAGATGCAGGGTCCCACACAGCTTTATTCTATCTAAAACCCAAACCGACTCCGTTTCCACACCTCTTACACTTAAGCTGACCCTTTTTACAACCGATGCTCCCTCCTGGCTTTATTTCCTCCTCCACCCAGGAGTCAGCGTTCAAAGACTGCTACTGGCACTCAGTTTTCTACTCCTCTCCTCGCCTTCCCCATTGAACTGGACTTGAAGCAGCCACAAGTGGGAGAGATCCTGCACCCTGAGGTGTGAACCCCAACCCTGCCATACATCCCCTCTCCAAGCTGCTTTCCTCTACTGTAAATCTGGGATTAAGGGTATCTACCTCTCAGGGATTAAATGGGCTAACTGACATCAGGTGCCTAGAATAATTACTGAGCGCCTGCATCTTAGCTCCCACCTTCTCCTGGGTCCTTTCCACACCACCTTCCTCCAGGTCTCCGCACAGACTGCCAGCAACTGCTGGAGGAAATGAAATGACCCCGAGGTTCAATACCCCTACAAATCTGTGGCATCAGCCTTCACCAGGTTCATTTCTCTAGCTTTCAAACTTTTGTACAATGTAATTTTTTTAATGTCTTTATTGGAGTATAATTGCTTTACAATGTTGGTTAGTTTCTGCTGTATAACAAAGTGAATCAGCTGTATATATACATATATCCCCATATCCCCTCCCACTTGCGTCTCCCTCCCACCCTCCCTATCGCACCCTTCTAAGTGATCACAAAGCACCGAGCTGATCTCCCCGTTCAATGCAGATGCTTCCCACTAGCTATCTATTTTACATTTGGTAGTGTATATATGTCAATTCTATTCTCTCACTTCGTCCCAGCTTACCCTTTCCCCTCTCCGTGTCCTCAAGTCCATTCTCTACGTCTGCGTCTTTATTCCTGTCCTGCCCTAGATTTCTACAATGGAATTTTTAAATTGTTTTAAAATTACACATTTTATAATTTACACATTAATACGTGCTAGAAAAATAGGAAAAGAAAAAGCAAACTTAGCAGAAGTATATAAAGTGTGCAGAGGCAAAGGAGAGTCTCTCTTCCTTCCCACTCCCTTCCTTCCGTAGAGGTAACTACTGTTAACAGTTTGGACCATATGCTGCCAGACCTGTTTCTATGTTAAATATTATACACACACACACACACACACACACACACACACACACAGCTATTAGGATATCAGAAACAGGGCTGCCGTGAACATCCTTGAATGTATCTTTTTCTGTAAGGTGGACTCCTAAAAGTTGAATTGCTTGGTAAAAAAGTTATGTACCCCTCAGGCCACCGCAGCTCCAGAAGGGATGAGGGGAAATGAAAACATAGAGCCTGGCTGAGCTGAGGGACTGAGAAGGGGGAGCTCTTTGGACATGCCCTCTGCTCCTGGATAAGGGGGATCCAGCCACCCCCAGATGCAAGGCCTCTGTTGATCATCCTCTCCAGGCCCCTGGCCTCCTTATCTTTATTTCTGTCTGTACTCCCAAGCCTTTAGTAAAGTGTTTGAATGTTCCAGCCTTTCTCAGATAAGGGAGGGAATGGATGATCCACCCCTAGGCCAGAACTGTAAGGAGGGAGCAGCACTTCCTATAGGTGAGAACAGTAGAGAGAAGCCCCCAGATGCTGTCCTCTCGCTCCAGAATTCAGACGTACACCTGCATTTCTCTCCTCTATTTGGCTCCAGACCTTGGTACTCGTGGTTCTCCTGGAGCTCAGGATTGACAACCTAATGTGGACCCCCTTCCTCAAAACGACCTTATTAGCTCCTGCCGTCTCAGACTCCTCCACTCCCAACAAGGAGCTCTGCCCCCAGTGCCAGTTCCCTGGCTCCATCCACACTTGCCCACCACACCAGGGGGTCATATCCTCTCCCACCTACTGGAGAAAGTCCCAAATTCCTAACACTGCTGTATTTGTTTGTAAAGGTCAGAGACCAACTCCACTAGCTCAGCCAGGGTAGGTATTTACTGCTTCATTTCCCAAGAATACCAGAAGGGAAGAATACAGGGACCCAGATGCCACTAGGACCGTCTCGCTGTCCTGACACCTCAGCTCTCCAGATGCAGTTTGCTGTGATGCTGCGAGCATGGCCTTTGGGAGCCCTAGTCTCTACCTCCACAGCCCCACAGCAACACCGTGGCTTTCCACACCACAGGGAGTTCCTTGTCCCAAGTTCCTAATTTGTTATGTCCCTAATCCCAGGCCCCCATCACAGGGCCCCATGCTTACAAGGGTCCCAATCTCGGTTTAATGCTCAGCTGTGACCATCTTAAAATTCTTAATAAGTGCTGAATGAGGAGCCCCATATTTTCATGTCGCACTGGATCCCACAAATTCTGTGGCCAGTTCTGCCTACCTCCTCTGAAAAGTACACTGTCCAGGTGTGTGCAGGGGGAGACAAGCATGGGGCAGTGCAGGGGAGGAATCTGGTATCTTGGGGGAAATTCACAGGGTCTGCCCTGCAGGTCATGTTGTTATTTAATAAAAACAGTCCATGCCTCCCTCTACCCTGGACCCAGTGCCCCAGCCCTGGCTCCGTCCCTGGCCTCACTCCACCTCCCGGGTAGGTGGGACCGGCCTCAGGTTTCCTCAGGAATGGCCGTCTCAAGAAGCAGGTCACAGGGGGTCAAGTGACACGCCAAGGTCACACAGCTGGATGGGCCACAGCCAGGACCCATGAAGTCCTCCAGCTCTTGTTCTTTCCCTGGGGGCTCATCCCAACCCACCCAGCCTCCCAACCGCCCAGCCTGTGGCTCTCAGCCAAATTCCACCTGAAAAGAGCACTTGGTTTCTAGGGGCCAGGATCGCTGTTGACTGCCCCTCCTTCAGGGCAGGAGCAGGGGAGCAACACAGGGTCTCCTGGCCTGGAGGAGGAGAGCAGTGTGTCCAGGCAGCCCTGAGATGGGACCTGTGACAGCGATGACACCGGCCAGCCTGTGTGACAAGCAATTCACATGTGTGAGCTCACGTATTCCTCAAAACGGCCCCATGAAGTGGTTACTATTGCTCCTCCCACTCCCCTACCCCTGCCCCCATTTTACAGACGAAGACACTGAGGTTTTTTAGAACGAGAGCTGATGCAGGTCTTTAATAACCCAATACCCACCCTTTACAAAGGCTCTTAAAAACAGAAGATGCTTCTTTAATACAATGAAGCATATTTATTTCCAGCTAAGAGCTTTCAAGATATTTAATAATGAAGCACTAGAACACTCCCCAGGGCTGGGACTCAGCGGGTCTACTCTAAAGAGTGCCCCAAGACCAAGAAGCACTTGACTAGAGCATAATTAATGGATTCAGAAATAAAACGAAAGGCAACAACCAGCGCTGCTATTAGCCAGTGTTATCTAGATGGTCTGAGAAGTGCAATGAGACGTGGCTTAGAAAATAGAGCACAGATATTGGAACTGGAGATAAAATTGATCATTAATGGCAAGTAATGTCGCTTTATACTCAGGATACTCAGAAATCAATTCAAGAGTTATCAACGTGAAAGGTTTCCCTACAGTGACCAGATTAAAAGTAAAAAGTAGTACTCTAGACTATCAATGGCCCAATAGAAAATATAATGACAAAAATCACACTAAGTGCCGGGTTCTGGCTCGGCCCTTATATGGAACCCATGTTTCCCCAGACCTCACCTTGGTCACCATGTGGTAATGACCCACATTTTGCTGGCTCTTTCCCCCTCTACTAAGGCAGGCCTCCAGCCTCCTGCAACGTTTCAGCCAGTTGCTTCTGGGAGTGTCTGAGGGGGTCTGGGGTGAGGCAGTGAGATCACCCCCCACTCTCTCCCTTCTGCTGGCACCCCACACCATGTTAACAGCTGGGCCCTGGCACTGACTCCTGAGGCTGTGAAAGCTGAGGCCCTGGAGTCCTCAGGGTGCTGAAGCTCCTCTGGGCTCCAGGCACAAGTCGGGGAAAAGACACACTTACAGGGTCACCAGCCGCGTCTCAGGTTGCCCAAGACTCTCCTCTCCAGGTTTTCACACTGAAAGTCCTGCACCCTGGGAAACCCTCAATCCCAGGCAAACCAGGCCGACCGGTCACCCTACACCTTCATACACACGCGTGTGCGCACACACACAGTGTCTCACTTTGTCTCCTAGGCCCTGAAGGCATGCTGTTTGCGCCCTGTGTCTGGCAGAGTTTATATCTGGGCAAAGAGCCCTTCCAGCATCAGTTCACAGATTTTCTACAGGGGACTCAGACTCACGCTCACCCCTGGGTAGAGCAGGGAGACCCCAGAGCCCTGCGGCTTCCCCGTTCTCCTCCCTCTCCTGTCGCACATGCTCCTTCCCACCCCTTCCATCCACCTGCCACAGCTTTGGTTAAACCTGGAATTTGCACTACAAAGAAGCATCCCTGTCTAAATATCCCCAAAGCCCTGAGAGGAAGATGTTCTCATCTTTTCGCTATTGGAGAGAACATGGAGGCTCGGGGAGGTTAAGTAACTTGTCCTAGGTCACACAGAGAGCAGACGGCAGAACCTGGGTGCACACTGTGCCGTAACTGACACCAAAGCCCAACCTGTCTCTACTGTGCAAGCACTTCCATGAAAATAAGTTTTGGCGACAGTAACTTACATACGGGAAACTGAGGAGCCAAACATCACTGATGCTTGAGAAGCAGAAAGTGAATATGATACACCCCAGAGCGACTGTGGGCTGCTTCAGTCCCAGGATAAACGGGAGGCAAAATGCAAAGCAGCACACTGTTCACCAAAAGTATTTGGGGCTTTTTAAATGTCAGCCGCAACGATCATGAATCACTCCTCTTAAAGCTCTTAATCCAAAGTAACCCTCCTTTTTCCTCTGGCCTCTCTCCTGATTCATCAAGTTGCTTCTGATGGCCTGAATCACCCGCCCTGAGTTCTGGGTCTCCGGCCTCCCACGTCCCATGGGAAAACTGTCATTCCCTTCTCTCGGGAGGGGTGTCCTGTATAAGTGTGCCCAAGCCTGCTTGCAGGGGAGAGAAGACTTTGGAGGGGAAAGACTCCAGCCTAAGAAGCAGTGCAGCTGGAAAAAGTCACAGTAGCAGGCTGGGCCTCATAATAACCGGGGTCCCAGATTCATCCCTTCATGTACAGACTCTACTGAGCGTCTAGCAAGTGTAGGCACTGGGCTGGATACTGACGATACAGTGATGGCCAAATAGCCCCTGCCTATCAATGGAGCTCATAATCTGGGGTGGAAGGCAGGCTCCTTCATTCAACTCCATCAGAGTATAATTATAAGCTGATGAATGCTGTGACGTCCAAGGAGCTCTGATTGTGTAGCACAGTGGGAAATGACTTAACCTTGAACAGAGGAGAGTGAGCACCAGGATGTTTTCCCTGAGCTGAAATATGAATGGATAGCTGTTTTTCCTGCCCAGCACCCATTCATCCTTATAGCTACCTAATTTTCCTCTGGGAAACCACAGTCACGCCTAGTATCAACTCAAATTATTTGGGTGGAATGTTTAGTATGTACCACATCCCCAGCCACAGAAATTGATTTCGAGATAGGCACATGATTCAATCCAGAGTTAATGTGTGTTGATGTTACTGCTTGAACCCCTGATCAAGCCATACCTGAAGTCCGAACTATGCTGGGACTTTTTGGCTTTAACCACTTCTGCTTTTGATTAAGCCTCTTTGGGTCTAAATTTTGGTCTCTTGCAATTAAAAATGTCCTATCTGGGCTACAAAGTAATTACATTAAAAAGTATATAGGAAGGAACATTCCAGGCAGAGGTAAGAGAAAGCACAGAGTACAAAGGCCCTGAAGTGAGAGGCAGGAGCAGGGTAGGTTCAGGAACTAGCCCCTTCTAAGCTGTTGGCCACTTTTCTGAAGCTCCTTACGATCATTTCCTTTTGAGCCTTCACAAGCACTCTGAGATGAGTATTACCATTCCTATTTTATAGATGAGGAAACTAAAACTCACACAGGGGAGGTGACCTGCTCCAGGTCACAGAATAAGGACACCAACCCAGGCCTCTCTGACTCTGAGATCCATGCTGTTGACCTTCATCTCACGTGTTTCTGTCCCACATACGATCTAACGGGACCTCCGTCCCTTCTTTTCCATCCCACTCCTCTGACCAGCTGGTTTCTAGTTGGGTTCAGCCCATGGAGGCACAGAAGAGGTTAGAATGCAGGAGGAAGGGGAAAGCCAGTCTGGCTCTGGCAGCATCACGGCAGTGGCTGCAGCTGGGTTGGTGGCAACAGTAGCTGGCGGTGAGCATCGGGGCGGCACCTCTAGCAGCTCAGCAGCAAGGTGTGTGTCCTCCTGGGCCTGGCAGCTTCCTGATCCCTTTGGAAACACCCTCGTCATGCTTCTGTGTCTCCCGCTCTTCCAACACCTTTTAGCCAATTCCTCTCATCGACACTGCTTTGCCTGAGATATCTCGAGTGGTTTGTATTTTGCTGGCTGGCCATGGATTGATGTAATCATTGATGGGGTGACTGTTATGAACAGTCTCACTGGCAGAAGGTGTTACTGCCAGCTGCTGCCGGGGTAGTCCGCTGGGCTCAACAAACAGCAGATAAGGCAGGGATGGCAGGGATGGGGTCTGATCTTGCTCTGCCTGCCTTCAGAGCTTTTAACTACCAAGCCATAGCAACTTCTCATTAAGGCAGGGAAGCCTGTCTGCCTCCTACTGAGCCAAACATCAAGGGCTTGAGTTAACTCTGGAGAATTATGTCCCAGGCTGGCCATGGACTTAAGGTGACTCTAGAGAGAAAAGTTTTCAGAGAGAATCAGAATTTTAGTTCCAGACTCAAGATCACCCAGGCCAGGACCAACAGGTTGTGATGAAATAGCCTGCCCAAGAGTCAGAACTGCATTCACCCCTGACTGCCACCAGCTCCTGTGTGACCTGACTTGAGAAAGTCCCCCTCCCCCTCCAGTCCCCACCTATGAAAGGAGGAGCTGAGCCATGGCAGACACGGTGTGTTTCCTCCCCAACACACCGTGAAGGGCCTGGGGAGCCGTTCTCCTCTCACCTGCTTCCCAGGCCCTTCCCAGCCCATGGGGTGATGCTTGATGGGTTCCAGCCAATCGCAGTCACTCCTTTCCCTGTGTCAGGGATTGGTTTAGTCATGAGCACGCGACACACCCCTGGTCAGTGGGATGTAGGGGGTCTCTGGGGGATGGTGCGGAGAGGGGTTTCTGGGAAGGTTTTCCTCACTCTGAAAATAGAGACACGAGAGAGACACCTGACTGCTTTCTGCCTACAGAATGGGTGGGCAAGAAAGGGATGCCTGGTGCTGTTTCAGCAACCTGACCACCGTGAGGGAGAGCTGCCAACACCTGAGGGTGGCAGAGTGGAAAGATGGACAGAACCTGTGTCCTCGCTATCCTGAGTGTAATCCCATAACCGCCCAACATCTGAACTCCTTGTTAGGTGGCGTAAAACAGTTTCGTTGTGTAAGCTATTTTTAGCTGGGCCTTCTGTTATCTGCAGCCCAAAGCCTTCCACCTGACATATGAGGCCACCAGATGAACTTCCCTGTCCTTTTTAGATCTAACATTTTGTGATCCAGCTCCTCTTTTCAAAGGGGCAAGAGGGGACTTGTCCAAGGCCACACCATGCGTGTGGTGGAGCCAGGACCCCAAGCTGCTGCATTCTCTCCCACCATATACCCCTTTACCCCTTTGCGCGAGCCCTTCACGCAGTGATGGACATCACTTATTGTTTCTAAGAAATGCTTCATTTGTCACCCACAACTTCTCTGAGTTGAAAGGGAGTATGGGGCTGGATAAAGATGACCCTAGAGGACTTCCCTGGTGGCGGCGCAGTGGTTAAGAATCTGACTGCCAACGTAGGGGACACGGGTTCAAGCCCTGATCCAGGATGATCCCACATGCCGCAGAGCAACTAAGCCCCTGCGCCACAACTACCGAAACCTGCATGCCTAGAGCCCGTGCTCTGCAACAAGAGAAGCCACCGCAATAAGAAGCCCGTGTACCGCAACGAAGAGTTGCCCCCACTCGCTGCAACTAGAGAAAGTCCGCGCGCAGCAACGAACACCCAGCGCAGCCAACAATAAATACATACATACATAAATTTATTAAAATGAAAAAAGATGACCCTATATAATTTCCCACCCTGCAGCCTGTCCCTCTGCATGGGTGCCCTTGGGACCCAGCAGAATACAGAAGTCTGGGTGGGGTCTGACTCTTTCCCAGCACATAATTACTAAGCTTGGCAGTGATGGTGCTGCTAGCGTCCATGGGCCACCCAACTACCGTGCTCCCAGCTGCAGCTGATCCAGAAGATCAGAGAGGGTGAGCTCAAAGAGGCTCCTCTTCCTTCTGAAATGTGAAAACTTGCCAGTCCCACATGAAGGCTACAGAGAGCTCAGAGAATCCTGATTTCTGGCCTCCCTTTGGTAGGAGACCAGACTTGTGTAAATTTAGTGTTCTCCTGGCCCACGGTGGCAACTTGTGAGATCCTCCTGGTTGCTGGCCACCCAAGGGATAGAACCTGGGAATCTCTGCTGGAATCAGCCCCATCCCAAAGGGAAGCAGGGAATCTCAGCCCGGAGAGAAAGGAGAAGGATTCCATCCCTCCACAGAGACTCAGCCACAGAGCTAGCTGGAGAATCAGGCAGAATCAAAGTCGTGTCACTGCAGCAAGGATTTTTCTTTAGTATTTTTACCTAACTATGACTATTTAGGCAGAGAAAAGCCGGGTTGTCTCTCCCCTCACAGTGCTTATTCTTAGACCCTGGACAACCAGGTCACATTTGTGAGGTTTGGAGTGACAGTCACAGAGGATGCCTGCAGCCCAGGAGCCCAACTTTCCCTCTTCAAGGCTGATGGTCTAAACTTACTCTCTGGTATCAGTCAAGGACTTTAGTTTGTAAGTCACAGAATCCAACACTGGCTGTTTTAAGCAAAAAAACGAAGGACTTTTGGGGAAGGGCTATCAGGATGCTTTGGGCTGTAAGCAGCAGAATAACAACAGGACTTCTTATGTCACATGACAAGAAGTCAGGCAACAGATGCTCCAGGACTGGTTCAGCGGTTGTGCGGTCACGTGGTCCCAACCCCCAACAGAGCCTGACGAGCCCCACCTCCTGGTACTTGCACCCTTGTGTAGCCCCTGCCCTGCTGTGAGGACTTCCCTGGTGGTCTGGAGGTTAAGACTCTGGGCTTCCACTGCATGGGGGACGGGTTCCGTCTCTGGTTGGGGAACTAAGATCCCGTGTGCTGCACGGTGCGGCAAAAAAAAAAAAACATACTAAAAAATAGCGCAGGGCTGTGTGGCCTGTAGGACACTGCAGAAATGATGGCATGTGACTTCAAGGCTGGCTACATGGTAAAAGTCACTGTGGTTTCCACCTCATTCTGTCCCTTGGATCATTTGCTCTGGAGGAAGCCAGCTGCTGTGGGGTGAAGACACTCAGGCAGCTGTAGGAGAGGCCCATGTAGAGAGGAACTGAGGCCTCTTACCAACAGCCTCGTGGGTGAGCCATCTTAGAAGTGGATCCTCTGGCCTGATCAGGCCTTCAACGGTCTGCAGCCCCGACCAACAGTTTGACCACAACCTTGTGAGAGAACCGGACCGGAGCCACCGGCTTAGCCACACCAAGCTGGGCCTTGGACTGAGTTTTTGCACATCACCCTCACCACGTGCATGCAGTAGGCATTATTATTTTCCTCATGCTGCAGAGCAGGAAACGGCACAACCAGGAGGTGGCTGAGATAGGATAAGACAAAGCCCTCCCTTTAGGGGTCAGGCTGGGAGAGCTGCCCCATCTCCTGCTTAACTGTAGCACTTCAGGGACCCCCTGTTCTAGGCCACTTGCCCTGGGTGTCTTGGACCCCAGTTATTCCTCCAGTATAGGGCTCTGCTAGTACCTCCCAAACTGCCTAGCTTTCTGGTGGGGCCAGTGGGAAATCTTTACTCCCAGGTTCGCTGAATCCATGTCTGCACTTACCCCTGCCTTGTGCATCCCCGAGCTGACAACTCACCCTCAGCCTTATCCACAAACCCAGACAGTTCCCGGGTTGCACAGGTGCTCCTGAAGGCAGTATGTCCAGGAACAGCGATGCTTTGTTAGAAACAAGGCCACCTGAGGCATGATGCAGCACCCCCAGGAGTAGATTCCATCCCAAAGTGGCCCTCGGGGAGGTCCCTGCAACAGCAAGGCCCATACAGGGCTGCTGCCAGCGACATCGTCTGGTGCCAGGTCTCTCCTGGGGGTTTAGGTTTATGCAACTCTTTCTAGGATTTAATTTCCTTTTTCTTTTTTGGTCTCTATGTTCGTTACTATGCCCGTGTCTGAATGAGTTTTGTGCAACTCCTATGTAAGCGGGTAAGAAGTAGCTAAACAGCCGGGAGCGGTAGGGTCGGAGAAGGACAGTGGGTCAGGCTGTCACCATTCATTGGAGAACCAGTGGCTTTCAAGTTGCTTCTTAGGAAGGGAACAATTTTGTCAAAGGATATGAGCGCAGGAAGCACTGAAGCCTTTGGCGAGATGGGAGTAGAAACCTGACCACTCATCAGTCCCTCACTCCCAGGGGCAGCCCCCGAGGCAGCTCTGCGGAGAACAGTGAGCACTTTCAGGACTGCCCACCAAGCCCCCACCCCCTGCACAACTGGCAGCGCAACAAACCAGCATCTGTCAAGGCTTTAGTCCTGTTTCCCTACCATTAGGATTAGGTGCAGCTTCATGTGCCAGAGAAGCCTAATTAACAGCAGCCTATACAGCACAGACGTTGATTTTTCTCACTGGTCAACAAAGCCCAAAGGGAGTAATCAGAGATGCAGGCTCAGGTGATCCAGACTCAGGACCATCTGAGTGGGCGGAACTCACTGTGCAGGCACCGGTCTAGCAGCCCAGCCTTCTCGATCCCCAGCACGTGGCTGCGTCTCATGGTTCCAGGCCACTTTCTCTCACGTTCACATGCTGGCCAGAAGGAGGTGACTGACTCCCCTGGTTTGCCCAGGACAGAGGGATGGCCCAGGACGTGGCACTTTCCGTGCTAAAACCAGGAGAGTCTCAGGCAAACCAGGACGAGTGGGTCACCCTAGACGAAGGGCACGGACCCTCCCTTCAGGACACTTTGTGGAAGTCATACAACATGTTTCTTCTATCTCACTGGCCAAAACTTAATCACGTGGCCCCGTTTAGCTGCACGGGAGGCCGGGAAATGGCGATTTTATTCTGGTGGCCATATGTTCAGTTAAACACTTAATATAAGAAAAGAGGGGGAAACAGATATTGGGATCAACAAGCAGTCCCTGCTGGTGTCCCTCCTTCATCCCAACCCGCCCTCTGAGCACATCCTGCTGCTGCACCTCACACAGATGCAGGCTTTCCCCTTGCCTCTGACTTTTATTTTTCTGCTTGGCTGCAGTTAAAATTTCCCTCCGGCAATGTGGCTCCCAGCTGCCCTGGGTATCGTCACCCCAGCCTGTGCTTAATCCAGGCCGGAGACTGGACTGCTGGAGTCACAGCCTCCTGAACCACCTCAACTAAACTGCCACCCAGGCCGGATGCTAGGCTTCCTTATTGAAGAGCTTCAAAGGCAAGGAAGTCTCAAGGTTCGTCGGCAAGGCAAGAAGGGCAAAAACAGCCGTCTCTTTCCTCCCCTCCCCTCCCTTCTCTTTCTCTTCCTTCCCTTTCCCTTTCCATCCTCCTTATCAGACATCAGGTACTAAAGGTACCATGATAAATGAAACAGACACAGTTCCTGCATCCAAGAGATTACACAATAGCCTATGGAACAGACAGTGAAACAATCCTGTATAACAGGTATGACAAGGACCAAGATAGAAAACCAGTGCTGTGGGGTGCCTAGAACAGATCCCCAATCCAGATTTGGGGGTTCGGAGGGTTTCCTAGAACAGAAGACCAAATTTGGTCCTGAGGGACAAGTAGGGGCTGAGTCCTGACGGATGAGTAGAATGAGCTAAGTGGGAGAAGGGAGTGTTCCAGTACAGGAGGCAGCCTGTAGAAAAGCCACAAGGCAGGAGAGAATGTGGTCCCTTCAAGGGACTGGAAGCAGCTCAGGGAGGTTGGAACTAGGAGAAGGGAGGGGCTGTGCTGGGAAGTGGCTAGAGATGAAATGAGGGCGGTCATCAGGGGCTGGATCACAACCGTCCTCATGAGCCATGATGAGGAGTTGGCACTTTGCCTGAAAGGACCACCTGGGCCATCTGCCTCTTAACCACCCAGTTGCCCTTGTACTCTCAGCTGTCATCCAGGGCTTGTCCTGGGTCAATCCCATCATGAACTGGCCTGGTGGGCAGTGGCTGATAGAAGACAAGAGTGTAGCTGGACCCCTAGGAAGGTATCCTGCCTGGTCAGGCCAGAGCTGAAGATGAGCCAGCCCTGCCCACTGCCACGCTGTGGGGTGACAGATGTCCCACCCTGTGCCCCATGCCCGCCATTGGGTGGTTTAGCCTCTCCCCTGCTCCCAGACCTGGGCCCTGCTTCCCCACCTCCCTCTGGTCAGGAAATGTTCTGACAGCCCATTCTAGCAGGACCTCAGGATGGAGGATTTGGGGGCCCCTCGCCCAGGGACATGCAATTGGTCGGCCTCCACTCCTGAGGGGAGGGTTGCAAGGAGCTTCCCGTCGGTAGCCACTTGCTTGCTGGCGGGCATGGGAGCGAGCGGTGGGGTTAGGGACTGCCTGAGGGATTGCAAATCTGCAGCGGTCTGGCATACTTCTTTATTTTTTCTAATTCAATTTAAAGCTGACTCTAAATCACTATCCCACTGAGCTGGTAAGAAATTCAATCTCAGACATATCATTGAGCTTCCCTCCCCCAACTCCAATGTTTTGTCAAGGTGCCAGGGGTCTTCTTAGACAGTACCAAACGCTTGGGGTGACCCCTCTGGTCATACCAGTGGTTGCAGGACTGTCCCCTATCCCAGCCCTTGTACCCCCTCAGGTGTGGGGACTCAGCTGATCTGGGGTGCCCCTCGGGGTGTGGGAATTGCAGGCAAGAGGTGTGCACTCTGCGTCTAGCGGACCCTCCCTGAGTGTACCTGGCAGCCTTTCCCTCCAAGGCCTTGTCACCTCCTGCACACTGCCTAGAATCAAGGCGTGGGGACTCTCCCTACACTTCCCTGCCCTAATCACACTCTGCCCCTTTCCCGACTTGGGTAGAAATCTCTCTCTCCCTCCTTTTAGCTCTTAAAAGCCCACCCTTTCCTCCTCTTCTAGGATGTGTCACAGAATCTCCACAGACCCAAGGTTATTACAAAAGAGAGCCATCGACTTCCAGAAGCTTCTGTGCTCTGACCACCCAAAATACCCAAAGCAAGGAAATACCAAGAGACTGGCTCCTTGCTTGAAAGAGCCAGGGGACGGAGGAATACAAAGTTAATATCTCCACAAATCATCTGGCCTCTTCTGCATGAGGAAGGGCACGTCTCTTACTGTCACAGGTACTGCTGTTGTCAGTCTCACACACTTCCTGGCTCTGTCAATCTGCCAGTCTTACCTGGTGACTTTCCCTGGTTGGAGCTTCCCTCACCCAACATCATCCTGGGGTACTCGGACCCCCTTAGGCTGCTGCTGTATTAGTCAGCTTTCGTTACGTTATGCTGCAGTGACAGGCAAACTCAGAGTCTTAGTGGTTTACAACCATATAATGTTTAGCATACTATGCTTCCAACCTTGCAATGAAATAATGCAGTTTTTTTTCATTTTCGATGTGATAAAAATCAACTCTGTTATGAAATTAAATGACTCCTAATGGACTGCAATCACAAAATGTATGTAAATGTAACTTTGCGACTTGAATTATAAAAAGGAAACATCTATTTAAATGTGGAAGTATACCTACTCTGTCAGAGGATAAAGATTAAGGTAGCTTGATGATTATTGACTCTACTTTGTGTCACCCACTAAGTCAAAAATGCTAACTGAAAACATTTTTATTTTATTTGTTTAATTTAATATTTTATGTTATTTATGTTATTTATTTATTTAGGCTGAACCAGGTCTTAGTTGCAACATGTGGGATCTTTTTTTGTAGCTGCGGCATGCATGTGGCATCTAGTTCCCTGACCATGGATTCGGGCAGACAGTCAAGTGAGGGCGGAGAGTCACGGTTGGGTGGTAGGATCTCATCCTTGGGGCCTACAGTCAAAAAAGGGGGATGGCCAAATGCAAAGGAGGCCTCAGCTGTGGGGAAGCCAGGGCACTGGCAGGGAACTAGGATAGAATATAAGAGCAAGACCCATACCCGGCAGTGGAATTAAAGATGGCAGTGTGTCCGCAGCAACAAGGGCCAGTTACTAGAAATGAGACTGTCCCAGAGCGTGGAAATAGGATGACTTTAATTTCCTGCAACTAAATTGGTGGGGGGGGGGGCATTACAGTGAGGAGGAAGGGTCTGTCTGGTGGGTCAAAACAAATCTAGCCAAGGTCCAAGGAGAAAGGCAGTGACAGGGAGCCAGGCAGACCACCACAGGTATCAGCCGACTGAGAACGGAATTCGGAAAATACACTGGAGCAGATGTAATTAACCTATATTTCACTGTCACAACACAGCGAATGTCACCTGGCTTCTGACACCTCTCTGTGCCACTAACTACGCAACAGAGAGACTGCTGGGAAAGCCCTGGAATAAAACTCCGCAAAGCCCACAGCTGCCCGCCTCCAGACCACTCTGTCAGAGAGAGGCTGCTCCTGATGCCCCCACTGTCACTCCCAGACAGCCACCCCAGCTCTGACCCTCTGAGACTCACATCACCCCGCGAGGCCACCGGCTACTCACACTCACTAGGGGCCTTGGGACTTGACATCAGTCTTCTCCACCTCACGTCCTAGGCAAGGTCAAGGTTCACGTGGCGACGCCACCCCACAACAGTTCCTTCCGTTTAGTTCTAACTGACCCCCGGTCCGGTCCACCCAACCCCACTCAGGCACCACTGCATGGCCACACTCAGGACATCATCTGACAGAATGTCCACTAGCTTTCTCTGACCACAACTTCCCAGTTCATCAGTTCCCTCTCATACCTCTTCGCTTTATAATAGCAATAACCATTATTAACCAAAATAACTAATAATAGGGAGTGTTTACTATTTGCTAGGCACTATTCAGAGCACTTGACATGTATTGAGTCATTTAATCCTCACAGCACGCCTAGGGTCTAAGTGCTATTATTATCCTCATTTTACATGATTTGAAGTCTGAGGCACAGAGAGGTTCAATAATTTTCCCAAGGTCCCACAGCTATAAAGTGGCTATAAAGAGCTGGGATTTGAAAACAGGTGGTCTGGCACCGAAGTGTGCACTCACTCTCTCTTTCATTTCTTTACATTTTATTGAACACAGAGAAAAGTACATATATCATAAGTGTACAAACAGATGAATTTTCACAAACTGAACACCCCCGTATAACCAGCACCCAGATGGAGAAGCAACACTACCAGCATACTGGAAGCTCCTCGGGCCCCCCTTCCAGTGCCACCCTGTGCCCTCCGACAGCAGGATTTGTTTACCCGTCTTTGGGCCTCTGTGGCTGGCCTCTTCTGTCGTCCTCACTGCTCACCGCCAGCGCACGCTGCTGGGAGACTTAGTGGTACTGAGCAGTTCTACACAGCAGGCGCTGTGCTGAGCACGAGGCTTGTGTGCCTTTCACTGAGATTACCAGGCCTTAGCTCACCTGTTATCCTAAACTCCCAGATCTCTTCTTGGGTCAGCTACTTCTGTCAAACCCAAACTCACAGCCTTTACTCTTGCTCTCTTGTGTGCCTTGTCAATAGCTAGTGGACATTCTGAGAAAAGCAAAACTCCAATTCCAGATCAGCCCAACTGTCCTGCTCATGCCCACATACACAAGAGTGGCAGAGCCCTGCCGGAGAGTAACACGACCTTGCAGAATGGAATGTAAATGCGTGACGTCCAAAGGCAGCTGAGTGCCACGTGCTGCCCAGGGTGCTTTCTCTACGCCCCCGACCACACCTTCTCCCCTTCTTAGAGAGGCTATTCCAAACGTTCCCCCTTCTCAGGCCAGCTTCCCTAACCCCATCCTCCCACTCCCAGCACAACTGCTTATCCCATTTCAGTAAGCAATCCTAGAAACATTTGCCATAAGCAAATTTAAAAGGCAAACTAGGAAAAAAAGTTATTAACCGTAAGTGGCAAATGGACTAATAATATTCGTAACTTTAAAAAAAATTACGTACAAATTGAAAAAAAAAACCCTCTAGTTCTCCAATAGGAAATCGCCAAAGTAACAGACAATACACAAAAGAGAAATTACAAATCGCTGATAAACATTTGGCAAAAGACTGATCTTCACTTCTAATCAAAAAAATGTAAATAAAATTGGCCAAGATTAAAAATTGATAATGTCACATTCTTCCAAACAGACTAAATTTTAATTCCTGAATCCAATTAGCAGGGTGCCTGGGTCCACTTGCTCTGGCCTGACCTGGAGTCCACAAGTATCACGCCCTCAGCTTGCACTGAGGGACACTCACCACCATATTTATTATGGGAACATTGTTGACAGCCCTGACCCTTAAAAAGGGAGAGTGATTTCTTCAGGCCTAGGCTCAGAAACGACACTTCTCCTGAGTCACTGGCTTCTGTTAAATCTCAGGAACTCTGGGGCTGCTTTCCTATCTGTTGAGGCTGTAGAAGCTCAGAGCCAAATGTGTGACCCAACCCCCTGGCGACCATGCAAGTCTCTGTGGCATGCATTGCCACATACGACCTGACACCTGACTCAACTGATTAGTCTACCCCTGTGTTCCCTTGGCCCCAGTTCTCTTTATCTGCTTCCTTTTTAATCCTACAGTAAGTATTCTTTACCTCAAATCTTTTTTGAATAAGCAAAGGAGGGCAGTTCTAATGAAGAGGCCGTCAGCCCTCTGCTGTTCTCCATACTCTGAATGAGTCAGGTTGGACCTTCAGGTTCACATTTGTCACCACAGCAGTATGAGGTGTCTGTGCACTGAGCTAATGGCTTCTGGCTGTGCAAGTTAGTTTCTTGAACAACAATTCCTAAATACTTAACAGGTTATTTTCAACTGCCTTATTGAATATCATATAATTTTCTCAAAATGTTCTTTCAGGAACACCATGTGGCATTCTTTTTCAAGACGGAGGTGCTATAAAATCAACAAATTTGATAAACTGTTCAAATTTCAAAAGGGCTTGGAACATTTCAACTCAAGAAATAAAGAAGGCCTATATAATACAGAGATAATACCCAACTATATAAACCAAATGTCTTCTGCAATGTGTACATTTATTCCATATATTTTCTTGATGAAAAGGCAAACTTTAGAGAAGTTGCTGAAATAAAACATGGGAAAAGAAAGCATATGAACTATGCTCTGTTCACTTTGGTAGAAGACAAATAAAATGTCCAAATTGATCCTTCAATGAAACTGTCATTCAATCCAGAGAGAAATTATTGTTTAAAGGTAGAAAAAAGAAGAATGTTAAAAAATAGTTATCTCAGCTGTAATTCCAGGGAACTCAGAAGTCAAACTAGGATAACATCCATTTGGACCCTGCCTGGGTGCTCAAGTATTTGGAGAAACATCACAGACGTGGTAGCAACGAGCCAAAGCAGAACTTAGACATCCAGACTCTATCCTTTCTCTCTCCCTGCTCCCCTTCCCTTTCTTAAGTTCTATCAGTCAGGATGCTTCTGGCTGCAAGTAAGGAAAATTAACCTCAAATTATTGTGTGATAAAGTCGATTTATCGACTCATGCAAACACGAAGTGCAGAGTGAGATCTTTCGAGCCTCAGGAGAGGTTCGGTAGGGACTCTGGCTCTGGGATTCTGCAATTCTCCGAGCTTGTTCTTGCCCAGGAGCTGGCGTTGTCCTCACTGGGGGGTGGGGTGGGGGTGGGGACATCTATCCCATAACCACTCCAGTCCAATTGAGACATATCACATGCCTGCCTTTGAACCAGTGACTGGGACCAGAGGACTTCATGTCCTGTCTGACTTAGGCCTGGGTTATGCATCTATTACTGAATAAATAACTGTGGCAATAAGCACATGAGGGACCACCCTGGCGCTGGAGGTGGGCTCAATCCCACCCAAACTTCACAACTGCTATGCACAGGAGAGGGGAAAAGGAGAAGAATTACAAAAGTTACCAAAGAGAAGTGGTAGAGACTGGCTGGCTGTTCAAAGACAGTTCCTCTCCTTCCTGGGCACAAACAGATACAGATGGATCACATTTCCCAGCCTCCAGGGCGGTCAGGTGTGGCCAAGTGGCCAATGGAACAGACAAGGACTATTTCCAGATCTGGTCCCTAAAAACCTCTCACCCACAGTCCTTCATGCTCTTTCCCCTTCTGCAAGCTGTCCGTGCAGACGTGCACAATGATCTTGGGGAGCCATGTGTTGAAGATGGCAGAGCCACAAGATGGAAGGAGCCTTGGTCCCTGAATCGCCACTTAGAGAAGAGTCCTCCACTGATCAGGAACACCTATCTTAAACTTCACGTGACTGAGCAACTTCTTTCAAGTTGAGACTTTTGTATATTTGGGGGTTTGTTACAACAGTCAGCCTATCCTAACAGTTGAAGGAATTAAGGTCCACAAGGTTGGATGACTTGCCCAAGATACAGTTAACTGACGAAACAAACACAAAAACACAGAATGCAGTGATCTTGCCACTGGAATGCAAAAACAGAATAGAAAAAGTAATAGTTATGAAACCACAGGATAAAAAGAGACGTAATGAGCAATACAGCATCACTAAGTATCTTTTAGGCAGAATGCACAAGTAAGGAAGCGGGTCAACTGGAAAGCCCTTTCTATGTCAAAACTTGTGGAAATTTTCCCACAAGTTATCTCCCACAAGTTATCCATTCTTCTCTTAGCAAACAGAATTACTGGAAAGTTTCTCTGATAACTGAGAGTGCAAACTGCCTCAGAGTCAGAATTAGGAATAATAACTGTCATTACACATAAAAAGCAGTATTAATTCTCAAGCTGAAAAGCATTTGTGGGGCTTGGGCTGAACCCCAGTGCAGGGGCAGCTACCATCTGTCTGACCAGCACCCTCCCCTTCCTCTGAGAGCTGCTCCCCATCCAACTACCTACTTCTGTGAAAGCTGTTGCTCATCACAGAAGCCACCAGGGGCCGCTGGGCAGGCAGGTATTCCAAACCAGGCTGTCCTGGCTCTTCCCAGGGACTCTCAAATTGGAATCAAAGGAAGAGGCTCAGTCCCTCCCCATTAATGAAGCTGTGAAATATGAGGCCAGGAGCTATTGGGGGGCACTGTTTCTTGCTGAGCAGAAAGCAGCAGCCCAAGAAAATGAAGATGACACCACAGGAAAGGGAAAGATGGAGAAGGGTCCTGGTTTCACGTGGCCTAGAGGCAGGCACACCCCTGTCCTTCCCATGGTTTGGTTACGTAAGCCAGGCCATGGTGGCCCACAGATTTCACTTTGGGCCTCAGCTTGTTTAGATTAGGTTGATGTAACTTGCAATCAAAAGAATCCTGACCAACAGAATCAGGAAAATTGCCTCAAAAAACAGATAAACAAAAAAATTCACAATATCTCACAAATCTCCAAAAGTAAAATGAAAAGTACAGAAGTATCAATGTCGAGTATGGACTCAGAAATCAGTGTACTGGGATTGAATCCAGGTGCTGCCAGTTTCTAGCCAGGAAACCTCGGGGAAATTGTTAAGCCTCCCACTTGCCTCAGTTTTCTTACTCTTAAAGGTGAACCTTTAGGGTGACACCAAGCCCACTGGGTTTTCTTAAAGATTAAATTAGTTAATACACATAAAGTACTTAGAACAGTACCTGGTATGTAGTAAACATTCAATACATGATGGTTTTATTGTTACATTTGATCAATTTGAGTTGATTTTCAGGTTAGTGTCCCATGTTTTCAGTAAGTCAAGGTGGAACCAGCCAGGTGAAAATAGGTGCTGACCAGAGAAAAAAGCATGTTTGTCCCACACAACCTGACCCTCAGCAGTGCACCATCAAATCCAGATGCTCTTTCATTTGTAATGAAGGGACTTCTTCAGGGGCCCACCAAGGAAAGACCAGTTCGGCAGTCTCAGACCCCTCCAGGAGGTGAGCAAGGATAAGCTGTATCAGCCACCAGCACGCTCCTCTGCTCCCTAGGACATCCATTCTCTCCGACCTCCTTCAACTCCCCGGGCCCTCAGGGCCACAGTGAAACAGGCAGGAGGGTAAATGCTGCCCCAGCGCAGCCTATAGGGACCTCTCCATCTTCTGAGCATGCATGACCTCGACAGTTAGAACCCTTCGTCCCATCTTAGGCTTGTCTTTTTTTTTTTTTTAGTAATGGAATTTCACAAACACAAAAATTTGACGGCATTTTTTCCAGACACAAGATACTTCCTACAGAGCTCTACCTTCGCCAAAGTTCTTCTGCTATTTCTGCTGATTAAGTTGGGGAGAAAGTGTCAGCAGAGCACTTTCGTGGAAACTGCACAGTCAAAAGCCCAGAGGTCTTTAAGTGCCTAGAAGTATAAGTAAGTATTTGAAGCATTCAGTCTGTAAAAGCATGGGATAAAGCTAGAGAAGCGGGCAGAAGGTACACCAGGCTGGGCTTTGAGGTCATGGAAAGGAGTCTGAATCTGGCAGTGGGAAGCCACAGAGGGTTTGAAGCAGAGAATGGCATAATCAGGTCTGCATCTGATCACCCTGCACCTCCTCTGAACCTCTGCTTGCAGGGTAGCAGATGTCTCAGACGTCTGCATGTGGGATCAGCTTATCTAGGAACCAGAGAAATAAGGTCTGAAGACATGTTTTTCAGAAGAATAGCTTAGGTAGGGTAGAAATTCCAGAAATTTTCCTCATGACGGAGAAATAAGAAGAAGGTAGATCATTTTAGCAACCTGGCTCTAGAGTAGTAGAGAAGGCTGAGAATACTGGGAGCGGGGCAAAGCCTTCATGCCACCGATTAGAAACCACTGACTCCAAAGCAACCTGGTGGGGAAGAGCCAGGGCCCAGAGAAAGTGTCACGCTCGCAGGGCTTTCTAGAGCCTGGCAATGGGTCAGGCACGCTGCTCCAATTGGCCAGAGACTGCCCACTGGAAGAACAAGTTCAATTCCTACTAGCCCTGACCAGAGACCCTCTCCAGCCAGCCTACGTTATTTTACTCCAGCAAAAAACTGAGCACAGTAAGCAAACTTGACATTGTAGCAAAGCTAGCCTTGTAAACAAGTGAACCCAAACCAAAACTGTGCCATTACCAGAGAGATTCATGTGGGATCTGAAGCTGTCCTACGTTGCAGAAATATTCTTGGCCTCTCAAGACAAACATAGCTTTTGGCACTGAAAACTGTTTTTTGGTTTACAGGCCAGAAAACCACTGCACCCGTTTATTTTCCACAAAAAAAAAAAAAAGTGTATATAATTAATATACTTAAAAAGATAACGAGTATGCTGTAACAAAACAAAACAAAAAAACCCATGAATAAGCAGTTATAAAAAGAACACACCACAAATCTTGAACACAAAAACTGTCCAATTTAAAAACTCAAAGGGTGGCTCAGTGGTTAAGAACCCGCCTGCCAATGCAGGGGACACGGGTTCGAGCCCTAGTCCGGGAAGATCCCACATGCGGCGGAGCAACTAAGCCCGTGTGCCACAACTACTGAGCCTGCGCTCT
This sequence comes from Globicephala melas, assembly GCF_963455315.2. Taxonomy (NCBI): domain Eukaryota; kingdom Metazoa; phylum Chordata; class Mammalia; order Artiodactyla; family Delphinidae; genus Globicephala; species Globicephala melas. Next base: position 36,046,916 of record NC_083315.2, read on the forward strand.
ACAGCCCGTGCTCCGCAACAAGAGAAGCCACTGTTCGCCTCAACTAGAGCAAAGCCCACACGCAGCAACAAAGGCTAAGTGCAGCCAAAAATAAAATAAATTTAAAAAACAAAAACTCAAAGGGCTAGATAGCTGAGTAGACCCTGAGGAATGAATCAATGAGCTAGGAGAGTGAGCTAAAGAACCCTCCCAGACTATAGCACAGAGATGGGAAGTAAAAGAAAACTGAAGAGATACAGAGGACAGATCAAAGATGTGCCTAAATCCGATCATTTGGAGGAATCTGCAGAAGGGAAGGAGGAAATGGAAGGGGGGGGACAACATTTGAAGAAATAACTATTAAATGTTTCCTAGAACTAAAAGAATAAAACCATTTTAAAAAATAGTTTTTAATTACAGTTATTTAAAGTGATCTACATGGATGGAAGGAAACATACTACCATTTTATGAGTAGCTATCTCCTGATTATGCAATTTAAGGTCCTTTTCTTTTTCAAGTTTTCTAAAATGAACATTACTTTTGTAAGAGAAAAAGTAATAAAAGTTAACTTTTATAAAATAAATCCAGAACCAAGATACAAGAAAGGCTTTTAAAAATTCCCTCTCTTTCCTCTGACTTCTACCCTATGCTATTATAGTGGACCTGTTTCTGTAAGCAGTCACCACAAACTTAGGCAAGTCATTTGATCTCTTTAAATTTCTGCTTCTTTTAGGTCTTCAACAGGGAAAATAAAATCCCTCCTTCCTACCTCACAGGAGTTTGGTGAACATCAAATGAGATGATGTATAAAAATTGCACTCAGTATACTCTGATTTCTCTTCAGATCAAATAAATCTTTCGCCTTTTACTAAAGATTTCCATGGAGAGAAACAATTCTGAGACTCACAGACATTAGAAAACAAACTTACTGTTACCAAAGGGGAAGGGGGGAGGGATAAATTAGGAGTTCTGGATTAGCAGATACAAACTACTACATATAAAATAGATCAACAACTAGGTTCTACTGTATATCACAGGGAACTATATTCACTATCTTGTAATAAACTACAATGGAAAAGGATATGAAAAAGAATATATATGTGTGTGTGTGTGTGTATATATATATATATATATATAAAATCAGTTTGCTGTATACCAGAAAACACAGCATTGTAAATCAACACAACATTGTAAATCAACTATACTTCAGTTAAAAAAAAAAAAAATAGCGCCCAGTCAACTATACGGCACTGCAGAAATTGAGCATGTTATCACAGTCCTTCTAAGCTGGTAAACCCCAACCTCTGAGTCACCCTCCACTTCCCTCATCCCTCACTCCCCAAATCCAATCCATTCCCTAGCCTGCCAGCTCTTCCTTCCTTCCTTTCCCAAACCACTGTACTACCTAGTTACACCTGGTCATACCTTGTGCCTGAACCACCACGATAGCCCCCTGGGTGATGCCCTGCCTCTAACTTTTCCTTACCCCACCCAGTGCACTTTCCTCCTAAAACTTAATCTTCATAAAATACATTCATCCTGTAACTACAGTGCTGAAAATGAAAGTTCTCTGAAGTTTACAGGATGGACTTCAAACTCCTTAACCTGGCTTTCAAGCCTTCCCTCCTATCCCTGGTCAACCTCCTCGCTGTTTGTGGAACAAGGCAGCAACCCCCCCCCACCCCATACACACCCCCATTCTCTACCCATCCAGGTCCTCCCAGTCTTCTTAGCCCAGGCCAAACCCCTCCCTCCCTTCCTCCCTCTGCACCTTCTGACCAATTGAGACCAAGCTCCTGCCAGTTCTCAGAACACCCACTCCATCCCTCAGGCCTCATCCTCACTTCCAGGTCAGAGGCCTGCCCCACACTTCCAGAGAGGACTCTTTCTGCCCTGAGGGCAGGGCCTCCTGCTTGGATCCTGTATCTTCTGTACTAGGCACTCAAATTAACCTGCTAATCATTTTAGTCTGTAAAATAAACTTTCTCTGCCTAACTGAATTTTATTGTAATTATTTCTTTAGTTTTCTTTATAGTTTTAATATCTATAGGTACATCACATATATTCCTATATAACATACGATTTAGCTATTAAACTTTAAATAAAAAGAATTATACTTTATAAATTCTTCTATAAGTTCTTTCTTTCAACATTGTTTTTGAGATTGATCTATGTTCATATCTGTACCTATAAGCCATTCATTTTCTCTTCTTTTTTTTTTTTTAAGCCATTCATTTTCAAAGCTGAAAAGCATTCCTTTGCATATCACAACTTATTCATCCATTATGTTGCTGAGAGATATTTGGGTTTTATCAGAAAGTTTGCTATTAAAGGCAATGCTCCTATGAACATTCTTATGCATGTTTCAATACACATATGCGTCTCTAGGACTGAAATTGCAAGGTCATAGGGTCACATGTTTAACTCTACTTGGTAATGACAATGGTTTTCCAATCGGTTTTCCAACCGATTTATGCTTTTACTTACAGTGTTGAAGAATTCCTCAAAAATACTGTCAGGCTTTTAAACATTTGCCCATTTGGTGGGTGTAAAATGTTATTTCATTGTGGTTTTAATTTGCATTTCCCCAGTGAGGCTGACATCTTTTCACACATGTATTGGTCATTTGGTTTCCTCTTTGATAAGCTCCCTGAGTCTTTGTGTATTTTTCAACTGGGCTGTCCTTTTCTTATCTACTGTAAGAGTTCTATATTTATTCTGGATACCAATCCTTCACTGGTGTTATGTGTTGCAAATATCTTCTTCCAGTTTATGGTTTCCTTCCTTTTCACTCTCTTTTGATGAGAAGTTCTTTATTTTAACTTAGTTGAATTTATTAACCCTTTCCTTTATGGTAACTGCTTTGTGTAACTTGTTTAATAAGTCCTTCCCCTACCCAGAGATCATGAAAACATTTATATTTCCTTTTAATAAAAAACAGTTAAAATAAAAACTTCAAAAAGGAAGTTATATAAACAATCAATTAGCACATGAAAACATACTCAAAATTATTAGCCATCAAGGAAATGAAAATCAAAACCACAAGGAGATACCACTACACACCCACCAAAATGCTTAAATTAAAAGACTGATAACACCAAACGGTGGCAAGGACGTAGACCAACGACATTTTTGTCATATACTGTTGGCAGGAGTGTGGCATTGTATAACCCTGGAGAAAGGTCAAGCAGTTTCTTAAAAAGCTAAATATAATAGCTATCTTATGACCCAGCAATTCTACTTCTTGGTAGTTACCCAAGAAAAATGAAAGCATATGCCCACATTATGATTTATACTAGAATATTCATAGCAGCTGTATTCTTAATAGCCCAAAATTAAGAGCGGCCCTACCATCCCTCAACAACAGAATGAACAAGTGAATTGTGATCTAGTCACACAACAGAATAATACTCAGCAAGAAAAAAAAGCAACATAGATGAATCTCAAAAATACTATGCTGGGGCTTCCCTGGTGGCACAGTGGCTAAGAATCTGCCTGCCAATGCAGGAGACACGGGTTCGAGCCCTGGTCTGGGAAGATCCCACATGCCGCGGAGCACCTAAGCCCGTCCGCCACAACTACTGAGCCTGCGCTCTAGACGCTTCGAGCCACGGCTGCTGAAGCCCACGTGCCTAGAGCCCGTCCTCTGAAACAGGAGAAGCCACCGCAATAAGAAGCCCATGTACCGCAACAAGGAGTAGCCCCCACTCGCTGAAACTAGAGAAAGCCTGCACACAGCAACAAAGACCCAACTGAGCCAAAAATAAATAAATGAATAAATTTATAAAAAAAAATACTACGCTGAATGAAAAAAGCCTTACACAAAAGAATACATTCTTTAAGATTCTATTTATATGACACCTAGAACAGGCAAAAATAATTTACAATGGGAAAAAAAAACTGTGGTTGTAGACAAAGAAGGACACTACATAAAGATCAAGGGATCAATCCAAGAATAAGATATGACAATTGTAAATATTTATGCACCCAACATAGGAGCACCTCAATACATAAGGCAAATACTAACAGCCATAAAAGGGGAAATCGACAGTAACACATTCATACTAGGGGACTTTAACACCCCACTTTCACCAATGGACAGATCATCCAAAAAGAAAATAAATAAGGAAACAGAAGCTTTAAATGATACATTAAACAAGATAGGCTTAATTGATATTCATAGGACATTCCATCCAAAAACAACAGAATACACATTTTTCTCAAGTGCTCATGGAACATTCTCCAGGATAGATCATATCTTGGGTCACAAATCAAGCCTTGGTAAATTTAAGAAAACTGATATTGTATCAAGTATCTTTTCCGACCACAATGCTATGAGACTAGATATCAATTACAGGAAAAGATCTGTAAAAAATACAAACACATGGAGGCTAAACAATACACTACTTAATAATGAAGTGATCACCGAAGAACTCAAAGAGGAAATCAAAAAATACCTAGAAACAAATGACAAGGGAAACACGATGACCCAAAACCTATAGGATGCAGCAAAAGGAGTTCTAAGAGGGAAGTTTATAGCAATACAACTCTACCTTAAGAAACAGGAAACATCTCGAACAAACAACCTAACCTTGCACCTAAAGCAATTAGAGAAAGAAGAACAAAAAAACCCCAAAGTTAGCAGAAGGAAAGAAATCATAAAAATCAGATCAGAAATAAATGAAAAAGAAATAAAGGAAACGATAGCAAAGATCAATAAAACTAAAAGCTGGTTCTTTGAGAAGATAAACAAAATTGATAAACCATTAGCCAGACTCCTCAAGAAAAAAAGGGAGAAGACTCAAATCAACAGAATTAGAAATGAAAAAGAAGTAACAAGTGACACTGCAGAAATACAAAAGATCATGAGAGATTACTACAAGCAACTCTATGCCAATAAAATGGACAACCTGGAAGAAATGGACAAGTTCTTAGAAATGCACAACCTGCCAAGACTGAATCAAGAAGAAATAGAAAATATGAACTGACCAATCACAAGCACTGAAATTGAAACTGTGATTAAAAATCTTCCAACAAACAAAAGCCCAGGACCAGATGGCTTCACAGGCAAATTCTATCAAACATTTAGAGAAGAGCTAACACCTATCCTTCACAAACTCTTCCAAAATATAGCAGAGGGAGGAACACTCCCAAACTCATTCTACGAGGCCACCATCACTCTGATACCAAAACCAGACAAGGATGCCACAAAGAAAGAAAACTACAGGCCAATATCACTGATGAACATAGATGCAAAAATCCTCAACAAAATACTAGCAAACAGAATCCAAAGGCACATTAAAAGGATCATACACCATGATCAAGTGGGGTTTATTCCAGAAATGCAAGGATTCTTCAATATATGCAAATCAATCAATGTGATACACCATATTAACAAACTGAAGGAGAAAAACCATATGATCATCTCAATAGATGCAGAGAAAGCTTTTGACAAAATTCAACACCCATTTATGATAAAAACCCTGCAGAAAGTAGGCATAGAGGAACATTCCTCAACATAATAAAGGCCATATATGACAAGCCCACAGCCAACATCGTCCTCAATGGTGAAAAACTGAAACCATTTCCACTAAGATCAGGAACGAGACAAGGTTGCCCACTCTCATCACTCTTATTCAACATAGTTTTGGAAGTTTTAGCCACAGCAATCAAAGAAGGAAAGGAAATAAAAGGAATCCAAATCGGAAAAGAAGTAGTAAAGCTGTCACTGTTTGCAGATGACATGATACTATACATAGAGAATCCTAAAGATGCTACCAGAAAACTACTAGAGCTAATCAATGAATTTGGTAAAGTAGCAGGATACAAAATTAATGCACAGAAATCTCTGGCATTCCTATACACTAAGGATGAAAAATCTGAAAGTGAAATCAAGCAAACACTCCCATTTACCACTGCAACAAAAAGAATAAAATATCTAGGAATAAACCTACCTAAGGAGGCAAAAGACCTGTATGCAGAAAATTATAAGACACTGATGAAAGAAATTAAAGATGATATAAATAGATGGAGAGAGATATACCATGTTCTTGGATTGGAAGAATCAACATTGTGAAAATGACTCTATTACCCAAAGCAATCTACAGATTCAATGCAATCCCTATCAAACTACCACTGGCATTTTTCACAGAACTAGAACAAAAAATTTCACAATTTGTATGGAAACACAAAAGACCCCGAATAGCCAAAGCAATCTTGAGAACGAAAAACGGAGCTGGAGGAATCAGGCTCCCTGACTTCAGACTATAATACAAAGCTACAGTAATCAAGACAGTATGGTACTGGCACAAAAACAGAAATATAGATCAATGGAACAGGATAGAAAGCCCAGAGATAAACCCACGCACATATGGTCACCTTATCTTTGATAAAGGAGGCAGGAATGTACAGTGGAGAAAGGACAGCCTCTTCAATAAGTGGTGCTGGGAAAACTGGACAGGTACATGTAAAAGTATGAGATTAGATCACTCCCTAACACCATAGACAAAAATAAGCTCAAAATGGATTAAAGACCTAAATGTAAGGCCAGAAACTATCAAACTTTTAGAGGAAAACATAGGCAGAACACTCTATGACATAAATCACAGCAAGATCCTTTTTGACCCACCTCCTAGAGAAATGGAAATAAAAACAAAAATAAACAAATGGGACCTAATGAAATTCCAAACCTTTTGCACAGCAAAGGAAACCATAAACAAGACCAAAAGACAACCCTTAGAATCGGAGAAAATATTTGCAAATAAAGCAACTGACAAAGGATTAATCTCCAAAATTTAGAAGCAGCTCATGCAGCTCAATAACAAAAAAACAAACAACCCAATCCAAAAATGGGCAGAAGACCTAAATAGACCTTTCTCCAAAGAAGACATACAGACTACCAACAAACACGTGAAAGCAATGCTCAACATCATTAATCATTAGAGAAATGCAAATCAAAACTACAATGAGATATCATCTCACACCAGTCAGAATGGCCATCATCAAAAAATCTACAAACAATAAATGCTGGAGAGGGTGTGGAGAAAAGGGAACACTCTTGCACTGCTGGTGGGAACGTGAATTGGTACAGCCACTATGGAGAACAGTATGGAGGTTCCTTAAAAAACTACAAATAGAACTACCATATGACCCAGCAATCCCACTACTGGGCATATACCCTGAGAAAACCATAATTCGAAAAGAGTCATGTACCAAAGTGTTCATTGCAGCTCTATTTACAATAGCCAGGAGATGGAAATGGAAACAACCTAAGTGTCCATTGACAAATGAATGGATAAAGAAGATGTGGCACATATATACAATGGAATATTACTCAGCCATAAAAAGAAACGAAATTGAGCTATTTGTAATGAGGTGGATGAACCTAGAGTCTGTCATACAGAGTGAAGTAAGTCAGAAAGAGAAAGACAAATACCGTATGCTAACACATATATATGGAAGTTAAGAAAAAAAAATGTCATGAAGAACCTAGGGGTAAGACAGGCATAAAGACACAGACCTACTAGAGAATGGACTTGAGGATATGGGGAGGGGGAAGGGTAAGCTGTGACAAAGCGAGAGAGTGGCATGGACATATATACACTACCAAACGTAAAATAGATAGCTAGTGGGAAGCAGCCGCATAGCACAGGGAGATCAGCTCGGTGGTTTGTGACCACCTAGAAGGGTGGGATAGGGAGGGTGGGCGACACAAGACGGAAGACATATGGGAACATATGTATATGTATAACTGATTCACTTTGTTATAAAGTAGAAACTAACACACCGTTGTAAAGCAATTATACTCCAATAAAGATGTTAAAAAAAAAAAACCTGTGGTTGTTAGTGGGTGGGGTTAGGAATGCAAGAGGAACACAGAGAACTTTCTGGGGTGATGGTAATATTCTGTATCCTGACAGAGATTTGCATTACACGAGCATACACACTTGTACAAAAAAAAAAAAAGGTAAATTTTTAATTCTAGGTGATATGCATACTGAAGTGTTCAGGAGTCACGTATACTGATATGTGGAACTTACTTGGAAATGACTCCAAAAGTAAAATGGATTTCTGGGTGGATAAAGGGATAGAGAGAAGTGGTAAAGCAAATAAAAGAAAGTGTTAACAGCAGAATCTAGGTGGTAGGTAATTAGGGAAAAGACAAAAATATATTTTAAAAAGGAAGAGATGTGCTTTAAAAAATAAGCAGATAGGGACTTCCCTGATGGTCCAGTGGTTAAGACTTTGCCTTCCAAAGCAAGTGGTGTGGGTTTGATCCCTGGTCGGGGAGCTAAGATCCCACATGCCTCGCAGTCCAAAAACCAAAACATAAAACAGAAGCGATGTTGCAATAAATTCAATAAAGACTTTAAAAATGGTCCACATCAAAAAACAAAAATCTTAAAAAAAATTTAGCAAAAAAACAAAAAGAAGCATATATATTGGAGCAAAGTTTGCCTTTGAAAAAGGTAACTGAAAGAAAAAGATCAATCCTTATATGTACTGGTGCTTTGGAGTTTACAAAACACTTTCACACAGATTATTTTAAGTGATCCTCACCAAAACCCAGGTATTCTAGTCTCATTTTATGCTTGAGAAAACTTAGGATCAGAACTTGCCAAATATTACACAGCTGGTACCTCACAGTGCTGGACTTAAAAACAAACACCTCCGGCTCCTCCACCTCCGTTCTTTCAAACACACCTCACGAGGGACCTGCCGGCAACCGCAAACATTTGAAGACCACGTGGAAACTGCTGATGTGCCACCAGCCCTTTGCTTGTCCCATGAGCAGAGTGACAAGGCTGAAGCAGCTGTTGTACTTACACTAGCAGGACACGAAAGGGAGAGGCACGCAGACAGTAAATGAGCATGAACTCAACAGACTGAAGGTGTGCTTCCAACCCACACAGAATAAAAGAACTGGCAAGCCCCCCTTGCTGAGTTCTTTGAGGCCATCCCCAAAGTCTGGGGAAATCTGTGATATCCTTCCTGTCTATATAGATGGACAAACTGCATACGAGGCCTGTAGCTAAGAAACTGCAACACAAAACTTGTCAAAACAGCTCTCTGACAAGATATTCCACCACTCTTCTTACCAGAGCAGAACAAAAGTAGAAGAGAAGGACGAGACCCAGGAACACTGCTCAACCCTGACACGGCCAAAATGAGAGGCAAAAGCTTTACTAATCCCTCCACAGATGAATCACTGGCTTCAGGGTATTTTGGCTTTTTATTAAAACATTTAACAACACACTCCAATAATTTTGGTTAAATTTAAACAGGTGAGATAGACCCGTGGAATATGAATAAAAGCCCTTTCAGCCTTAGAGACTGGTGTATTTACCCGAACATTTACTTAGTGTGCGAAACACTTGGGGAACCGTAATGAAACTAGGACACAGTCCTTGCCCTTAAGTGGCCTATAATCCAGCCGGAGGCTCAAAAGAGAAAACCGAGCCCACAAGGGCTATAGGAGAAAGTCCCAAGAGCAGGGGAAAGAGAGTGCAAGTATAACCAGGGCCTCAAGAAAGACTTCAGCTGGGCCTAAGTCTGGGAGGATATGTATGTGCAGAACTGTGGGCAGAAGAAGGGGGCGAGGGGCTGCACTCCAGGCTGGCTCCTACGGAGGTCCTGGCTAAGGAAGGCTACCTGCAGCCTGAGCACGAGGGAGAGGAAAAAGTACCCCTGAGGGATGCCTGCCAACTCATTTTAGAGAGTGAAGAGGACAGATCAGAGGGCCTCACAAAATGCCTTACTTGAGGAGTTAACTGGGATAGGGCTGAATATGGCTGCGACTTCCACAAACATGGGAACCTAAGGTAGGCCTGGAACCAACTGCCCCAGGAAGTCAGGATGCCTGCTTAAAACCCAGGTGGACCTGCGATGTCTGTTGCCTAGCAGAAGGCCACAGAATGGTAGATGTAATAGAGACAGGTGGTTCTCAGAGCAACAAGCCAGGAGGTAAGCACCAGGAGCAATGGCTTTGAATCCCAGCTTAATGTATGGCCTTGGGTGAGTTTCTAACCTCTGGCGCCTTATCTGCAAAAGGGAAATGACACTAGCCACCTCACAGGGTTGAAAGGAGATTATATCTGAAAGGCATCCAGCACAGTGCCTACCACGTAGGAGGCATCAAGGAAAGGGGGATATTACTCATATGAACAGTCTACTTTCTAAGAACTTCAGAGTCCAATGCCTCCTACCATCCCACTGTGTTGAGAAACCAGGCTGAAGCCACTGACTTTGGATACCACCAAGGGCTTACTCATGTCCTAAGCAACTTCTCCCTCTGTTCTTTGATTTCTTTTTATGTTAATTTTTAAAAATACTCTGCCCATTAAGGCATTTTAGGTTATTCTGAGATGTCTGCCTCACCCTGCGGTCTCACATCACAAACCTTCCCTTACTGAAGAACTCAATCCAAACAGGCAAGCCGTCCAAGGGAAAACCAGTGTCATAAGCCACTTCACAGGGAACATTTGTGCCAGAAGGGACCACAGGTCCCATCCCAACACTCACTTCAGCAAGGATAGGGCCAGGGCCAGCCCAGGGCAGGTCTGAGCCGATAGAGCTGTGACATTCATAACATCACTCTTAAGAACCAAACTTAGAGTTATAGTGGCAATGATATTAAGCACTAAATATATATATAGATAGATAGATAGATAGATATAAAATACAAAGCACTTTATGTATATAATAGGCATTCCAGAAAAATTTTAAAAGCAGTTATCTTTATAGCTAGGCCTGGCAAGATAATGAGATTCTATATACCAAAAGGCATAAGAACACAGTGATGACAGAACTCACAGCCCATGAGCTCAAGATAAAATTATAGTCACTATTTCAGGAACAGAAAGTTGGGTCTCATTTTCTCAACCACACTTTCACAGGGAAACTTTCAGTAACTCCAATCATCTATGAAGGGCCGGTGACCCCTAGTTGCAGGGGTGGGGGTCACTCAGGTCACACACAAAGAAAAATTCACTTTCTTTTAGGAAAATATAAAAATTTGATTAATCCACGCTGTATGTCAAGAGCAGGCAACAAATTTTATTCCATAGCTAGGAAACACCAAGAAACCACTAAACTTTGGTGGACTAGGGTGGGTAATTTCACCAGTTTTGTGGAGGATGGTGGGCTGGCAGGGAAAAGGAGGGAGGAAGACTAGGAGGAAGGGGAAGGTGGTGAAAAATAAGAGAAAACTACGTGGGGGAAAAAAATGACACAAGCAAATACTAGAGATAGACAAATGGAGAATCGGTCTGAGAGCTGAAGGCAGTAACCCCTGGTTAGAGGTTAGCGTGTGACCACGCCATCCTCTGACACCTGTTGTGTTCTGCCCACCCAGCTGCACTAATCCTTAAATCTCTATAGGGAAATCTACTGGGCTTACCAGGGTGGAAATACATTATTCTCTGAGCACAAATGCTCTGAAAGAGCAGTACCAGAGACTTCCAAAAACCAAATCTAAATTCTACAGCCTCCACTCTAGTTAAAACTGGTTTCTATTTCTCCTTTATATGGGCTGGCTGTCTAGTCCACACAATTCTCCAATTCAACCAATGTTTGTGGAAGGCCTAATGTGTGGGGGGACACAGCAGGGAACAAAACAGACGTGACTGCCCCTCACAGAGCTGATCAGTGACACACGGTGGGGAGGGCATCCGTCTTCAGCCGTGCACTAGGTGTTCGCAAAAAGGGAGGGAGGGTGAGCGTAGGGTCTCCTCGGATACTCACATAAATCTTTCAAGGGCAACTCAAAGTCCTAGCTAAGGAAAGGGAAAACGGAGTAAATCTAAAGACTGACAAGAAAATATTAAATGTTACAGTTTAGAGTGCATCCTGATACAAAACTGTAAGTGTTCAAACTGAACACAGCATTCATTATCTGTAACCACATAGACTATAACTCCTGAAATGGATAAACAGCCAGAGTATTTTTTAGTAATACTTAAATACGTTCATAAAGATGACCCAGTCTAATGTATTACAAGATCCTAAAGTACCTTTGGAATCATTAAGAAGCAGATTATGTTTATTGAGTTTTACTGTTGAGTACATTTCTTGTACTTTGAATATCGGTATCTCATGTTAGGAATCGTGTCTTAACATGTGGCCTAAGATATACCTCAACAAATGGGCTCCATAATCAAACACGTTTGGGAAATGTTGCACACTCTAAACACCACTTGGAGATTCACAGTGCATTTTAGGAAATTAAGCTTTCTGACAAATCCTGTATGAAAGAAATCTGCCAAACTTAGTCTGAGCCAGTAATTCCCAAACTAATTTGACCACGGACACTTTACTCATTTAATACTTATTAACAGTCCACAAATTGCTTCATGGAACACATGTGGGATACGCTACAGGTGTAGGGGATGATTAATCGGAGAACGCAATTGATTATCAACTCCCAAGCATTCTGATGAACTGGAGTTTACTATATGCTACAGAAATACAAAAACTTCCCCAATGAATTTCTGACTGGAATTCACTCAACAATAAGCTAACTTAATATATTTTTAAGAAAAATATTTTTAATGAACTAAAATTGGATCTTGATATGTTAATATAAAGGAATTCAAATTCATTATACAATAATTTGACTTTGCTAAACTGCTGAAAACTTATCTTCCCTAAACATGGGTTTTTAAATTTCCAAAGTATATTGAATATCTTAATTTCAAGATTCATTTCCTTAAAGAAAAAATACTGAACTAAAAAAATGCTGATATTTACCTCTATTATCTGATATGCCTAATTACAAATATCTGTAACTGAGATGTGGTATCAACATATATAGTTCATGAATAACAAGCATGGGACTATTATTTCTATGGTTGTGGGGTTATTTATAATTTGACTCCTCCTCCTAAAAAACCTAACCTTAAAGCCTACATTGGAGGTTTCATGGAATCCAATTCCAGGGACTGAAAAAGTTTCTTCAGTTAACAACAAAAATAAAACTCAACAAACATTTATTTAGCACCACTATACGCATACCAGTGGATTAAGCACTGTAATGATGAATGTATTTTTCTGGACCCCAACTCAAGACAATGGTCTGACAATGGGCAGAATACTTGAGACTCTTAGAAACACAGGGGACCTCTAGGCAATGTGGATGGCAGAAGAGCAAGCTGCTACACTGGAAATGCTTACAAGACACCTGGGTGAATTCGAGACCCAGGACCCAGGACTCTTTCTTAAAAAGCTGCGTTAGTGACTAAAAGTTTAATACTACTTAATGCAAGATAACCAATATCAGATTTGGGTCAAACACTTGAAAGCTGTTAAAGCTTCCATATTCAACTTCACCTGTGACGTCTTTTTTTTTTTTTAAGCCAGTTAGGTAGCTTAACATACAAGCATTACAGTGACATTAAGAGCAGCTTAGGTTAATAGTTTAAAACTATCACAGGTTTCTACAAAGACTCTGTAGGAGAAGGAATCCAAATCTGATCATCAGAATAAATTTGAATTTTCAGATAGCGCAAGACAGGGGGAGAAATCACTTCATCTGTGTTATGCAACACTGAAAAAGACTTTTCACTTTTATAGAAAAGGCACGATGACTGCTAGTAATTTAAGACAGAAAATGAACCAATTTCTATCCCTCTAATTTGGGAGGTCTAGCAGTACTCAATAAGCAAGAAAATCAAGACAGTTTTGCAAATGACTCTTAAAACACAGCAGCAACCAGAGGGATGATCCTCAACAATCTGCAGCCATTCATACAGGAATATTTTCCCCTAGTTTAATAACACATAAACCAACGCGTGAATTCCAGCTCTAACATTTCAAATCAGAGAACCCGAAAGCTGCTGCAGTCTGCCTTCATGAACATTGTTTTCCTTTTTCTAAAAAGGAAAAATACCTTCCCTTTAGAAAACCTTAACAAAGACTAAGCCCAGAAACTCTGACAAAACATAGCCAAGGCAATAGGCGCTGGAGAAGACATGCAATTTAAAAACACAGTCACAAACTGTCCCAGTAAGACCGCTTAATAAAAAATTAACTTTGTTCTGCTGAACGCTTCAAAAATCGCGTTTCTGATACTATTTTCTAATTACATATGCTTCAGGTACAACATGCATGCTAATGAAAGTGAACCTCAAATACATGTGCAATGAAGCAAAGCTGATGTTCCAGATTACATTTTAATAGTCCCAAAGAAAATGGAAAACTGCAACTGCATGCTTGTGCAAAGCTGACAGAGGGAAAACGCAACACGGTGGTAGGGTCCAGTACCCCGGCTTCACAGTGCCAGCCGGCCTTCCCTTTCCACCACGAGAACCAAAGGAACAAAGTTCACACTGACTTAACGTTCAGGGTCGCGCCAGAATATCCTGGGCTGGTGTCGGGGGGGGGAGGGGGGCGGTGTTCCTCTGTACCCGCTGTTTGGGAGGTAATGGATTCAAGAGCCTGGGTCAAGTTCACAGAGGTCCCTCCTGCTCGACACGTCGGGTCGGATGTGTCCCAGGGACCGAAGCCGCGGCTCGGAAGGCGTCCTAAGCACAACTCTACTAAGCACGGTGCCCAGGACTAGGGTTGGTCCGCCTCCAGTCGCTGCCCTGGCAAGACGGCCCGCTGGCGTCCGTCAAAGTCATCCAAAGCCGGGCGACAGGGCACCGCGGCCCGGGAGGGAGCCCCACCCGTCCCTGTGGGAAACCTGCCGCGCCACGGAGCCCGAATTTCACCGCGGACCAAAGCCTCGAAGCCCCTGCCCGCCCGGCACCCCTTACCGTGCTGCCGTTGCTGCTGCCAACGCTTGACTCGGACTCCACGAGGCTGGAGCCGCAGGACCGGGCCGATGCGGTCGTCGTCTGGCCGGGTGGGAGGCGCGGCCCGCCGGGCTGCAACGGCGGCGCCGCGGGGCCCGGCGCGTCCTCGGCCTCGTTGCCGCCGTGGTACACCACCCGGCTCTCGGAAGCGTGGATGCTCTGGGCACAGCCCATGCTGGAGGCGGCGTCGCCGACACGCTGGCGGGTAGCCGCGAAACGGTCAGTAAACGGCCAGCCCGGCGCCTCGCAGCCGCCTGAGCGGGCGGCGGCGAGCGCCGGTCTCGCGCCAGGAAGTGCGGCCGCACCTTTTATCGCAGTGCGGGAGCAGCAGCTGCGGCGGTGGGGAGGGGCCGGTGGGGAGGGGGCGGTGGGGCGGGCAGCGCACCGCGGCCGCCCCTCCGAACGTGCCCTTCCTGAAGCAGGAGCCGTTAGCCTCCTCCCTTACATCGCCGCGCTCGCCTTGGCCGCGCCGCGCTTCCGGGGAATTTCGGGGGAGGAGATTTGAGCTCTCCCGACCCGAGAGCAGGCGAGTCCGCGCCGTGGGGCGGCACGACCCCCGAGGGAGGTGAGTTTCCTGCTGCGCCCGCTCACCGCCCCGTTCCCGCTCCGCGGCGCTTTAGCAGCCGACTCTCGAGGCTCGGGCACCCACGCCGCTCCGCGAATATATAAATGCTCCTGGTCCCAGGGCTGGTGGCGGAGAAAGCTAGCCTAGATCTCTCGCCGTTGAGGGGTAGGGGCCGGAGGAAGCCGGTCGGGGCGGCGAGGCAGCGTCCGCCCGGGTAGGGAAGGAGAGACCTCGGCTCCAGTCGGATCTGAAGCCGTGCCGTCGAGAAGCACTGAAGCGGCGGCGCTCACCCGGGAGCTGCGGGCGGAGCGGCTCCGGCTCCGTTAACCGGGCCGGGTCTTCCCGGCAGCACGCCGCGCCCAGCCCCCAGCTGTGACCTCCAGCGGGTGCTGGCGTCAATGCAAAGCAGCTGGGGCGCCCGCCGCCTCCTCCCGGGCCCCTCCCGCCACTGAGCAGGCGCGGCCACGACGGAAGGGGCGCGCTACCCGGCAGTGGGGAGAAAGACTTGCCCAAGGCCACACACAGCCACCCCGAGCCGGTGGGCTCTGATCTCGGGCCTGCGGCCACCAAAACCCAGACCAATGGGTTCGAAAACCGGCTCCGGCTCCATAACTTAGCAGCTGCATGACTAATACATAAGTAGAGATAACGGTCACTATCTCGGAGCCATTAAAAGAGGCCGGTGGAAGGACCTCTGTTTCCGGTGGTCCCAGGCAGGAGGGGTCCGGGCGTCATTGTCGGGGGCCGCAGTCCTTGTGCGTTCCCTCTGGCGCCAAGACCTGGAGCACCATGCCCGCCTACACAGGCGACCGGGAGGCTGTGATGCTGGGATGCTAAGAAGCTACATTTAGGGGCAAGCTGGGGATGCCGTCCCACTCTCCTCTTAACCAAAGGACGGGGCGCCCAAGGCCCCAAAGGCTCCTTGCTTGCGGGAGCAGAACCAGGCGTCCGCCGTGCCGGGCGCGGCCTGTGATGACGCGAGACGCGTTGGCAGAACTACATCCCACACATATCGCCAGCGGCTCGCTGTGTGACTTTGAGCGAATCACTTAGCCTCTCTGTGCCTGGGTCTCCTCCCACGATCAGCGAGAGGGTGGCACTCTTGGGCGTCCATCAAGGACCCCGGAGCAGCCCACCTCGGACCCGCCCTTTCTCCCGCCCTCCCTGCGGCTCCCGGTCAGCCGAGACCCCGACGCGACGGGTCCCTTTCCTCTCCCGCCGTCCACACCTTTCCTAGCGCGGCCCTGGCACGACCCTGAGGTGCCAGGGCTCCCGCCTCCAGCCCGGCTACTGTAAAGACCCGGACGCGTGCTCCAGGCTGGAGTCCCTGTTGCAGCGCTGAGACTGCCAGACGGGCTCAGGAGGCGGGTTCCCTGTGGTGACTCGGGCTTCAAGACGAGCCTAAGATCCACAGCCCTGGCGCCCGTCGAGCCGGGGTATCCCGGGCTGGAGGTGCGCACCGGGCAGTTTCCCGAGGGCGGCAGAGCTCAAAGGCCGGGCAACCCGAGGGCAGTTCTGTGCTATTGGCCCTCTTTACTAGCCCGAGCGGGCCCAAACCACTGGCACCTGACTTACACTATCAAGTTTAAGCACATTTAGCATAAGCACATTTAGCAATCTTATGTGTGCCTCCACGCCTTATAAAAGTACCAGCGGCTCAAAGATGTCTTGAAAGACACAGAAAAAGAAATTTACCATCAATTGTAGTGTTTTCTGCCTCTGTTTTGCTGGGTTTTGAACGTAATTTTTCCAGGCAGAATCTGCACTCTTCTAAATAAACAGTAATTGGTGAAGAAAACGCTTTGAACCGTCAGAGTGCTTGAAAGTCTATCTCACGCCCTCTGTCCTCCCCTCCCCACCTCACTGAGAAGCCGGGCCTTGATGACTCCCGGCACTGACCTTGCCTCCTCCAGGGGCTTCAGGCTGCCCTCTGGGCTCCCCTTCGCAGGTAGGACCTCGGTGTCCTGGGCTCACCTTGGAAATCCTTGAGCCCTGCTCTAATTCGGGGTGGGGACCCTTATCCCCAGCCCCGCCTCGCTGGCCTCCTGCGCTGCCCTTTGCTGTCCTGAGCTGGACTCTTGCCCTCTCTGTTGCCAGAGACCTGTTGGATGGCAGCGTTAACTGATTTCCAGCTCTGCAATTTGGAGACTCTAGACTTAGAAAGCTAAGGCTAAGAACAAAGCAGGAGCAGACAGCAACGGCAGGAGTCCTCTGCCCACTTCTGGGGTCACAAGGAACAACCGCCCACTCACTTTCATCCATACTCTGGAACTCAGCCTGGGACACTCCAGGAAGTCACAGTCTCTCCCTGCCACCCCCCATCTCAGCTTCAACTGCCTAACATCAGTTCCACCCCACCCCTCCTTCCCTGGCCATAATCTGCACCTTGAGGTCCCTGAACACTTCTCTACCCAGTTTCCCCAGACCTCAGTGACAGGGGACACAAAAGGGGTCACAATGACAGAACTAACCCAAACCTCACTGGCATGGGCCACCCACTGGCTCACCCAGGACTCCTGATCCCCTATGAAGAATTCCAGCCCGTGCGGTATGTAGGGGGCTCACGAACAATCCCACTCCTGCTGCAGCAGAGGCACCCCCAGCCATGTGGGTACCCGGAAGTTCCATGGCACGCAGGAGAACATACTCCTCCACCCCCCCCCCAATCCATTCCCCCAAGCAGAGGTGCTTGACGCCCACCAGGCTCAGAATTGTAGTTGAAGGTCAACTTCAATTTGGTGGTTTTTTTTTTTTTTTTTTTTTTTTGCAGTACGCGGGCCTCTCACTGTTGTGGCCTCTCCCGTTGCGGAGCACAGGCTCCGGATGCGCAGGCTCAGCGGCCATGGTTCACAGGCCCAGCTGCTCCGCGGCATGTGAGATCTTCCCGGACCGGGGCACGAACCCGTGTCCCCTGCATGGGCAGGCGGACTCTCAACCACTGCGCCACCTGGGAAGCCCCCAGTTTGGTTTTTGTTTTTGTTTTGTTTTAATGTGGACCATTTTTAAAGTCTTTATTGTATTTGTTACAATATTGCTCCTGTTTTGTGTTTTGGCTCCTTCGCCGGAGGCAAGTGGATCCCAGCTCCCCAACCAGGGATCCAACCGGCACCCCACCCCACCCCACCCCACCCACATAGCCCTGCACTGGAAGGAGAAGTCTCAACCACTGGATCGCCAGGGAAGTCCCCTCGAGCAGTTCTTACTCTGCGGTCTCAGGCATGAGGTCAGTGGGGCCGGGAAAGAAGTCACCCAAGGGACAGAGGCCAGCCTGGGCCCCCACCCACCCACCCACTAGCACAGGCCATTCCCAGGAGACTCCTCAGTCCTCATGGCCGCTTCATCAGTTCATGAGAGACATGAAGATGCAGGGTCCCACACAGCTTTATTCTATCTAAAACCCAAACCGACTCCGTTTCCACACCTCTTACACTTAAGCTGACCCTTTTTACAACCGATGCTCCCTCCTGGCTTTATTTCCTCCTCCACCCAGGAGTCAGCGTTCAAAGACTGCTACTGGCACTCAGTTTTCTACTCCTCTCCTCGCCTTCCCCATTGAACTGGACTTGAAGCAGCCACAAGTGGGAGAGATCCTGCACCCTGAGGTGTGAACCCCAACCCTGCCATACATCCCCTCTCCAAGCTGCTTTCCTCTACTGTAAATCTGGGATTAAGGGTATCTACCTCTCAGGGATTAAATGGGCTAACTGACATCAGGTGCCTAGAATAATTACTGAGCGCCTGCATCTTAGCTCCCACCTTCTCCTGGGTCCTTTCCACACCACCTTCCTCCAGGTCTCCGCACAGACTGCCAGCAACTGCTGGAGGAAATGAAATGACCCCAAGGTTCAATACCCCTACAAATCTGTGGCATCAGCCTTCACCAGGTTCATTTCTCTAGCTTTCAAACTTTTGTACAATGTAATTTTTTTAATGTCTTTATTGGAGTATAATTGCTTTACAATGTTGGTTAGTTTCTGCTGTATAACAAAGTGAATCAGCTGTATATATACATATATCCCCATATCCCCTCCCACTTGCGTCTCCCTCCCACCCTCCCTATCGCACCCTTCTAAGTGATCACAAAGCACCGAGCTGATCTCCCCGTTCAATGCAGATGCTTCCCACTAGCTATCTATTTTACACTTGGTAGTGTATATATGTCAATTCTATTCTCTCACTTCGTCCCAGCTTACCCTTTCCCCTCTCCGTGTCCTCAAGTCCATTCTCTACGTCTGCGTCTTTATTCCTGTCCTGCCCTAGATTTCTACAATGGAATTTTTAAATTGTTTTAAAATTACACATTTTATAATTTACACATTAATACGTGCTAGAAAAATAGGAAAAGAAAAAGCAAACTTAGCAGAAGTATATAAAGTGTGCAGAGGCAAAGGAGAGTCTCTCTTCCTTCCCACTCCCTTCCTTCCGTAGAGGTAACTACTGTTAACAGTTTGGACCATATGCTGCCAGACCTGCTTCTATGTTAAATATTATACACACACACACACACACACACACACACACACACACACACACACACACACAGCTATTAGGATATCAGAAACAGGGCTGCCGTGAACATCCTTGAATGTATCTTTTTCTGTAAGGTGGACTCCTAAAAGTTGAATTGCTTGGTGAAAAAGTTATGTACCCCTCAGCCCACCGCAGCTCCAGAAGGGATGAGGGGAAATGAAAACATAGAGCCTGGCTGAGCTGAGGGACTGAGGAGGGGGAGCTCTTTGGACATGCCCTCTGCTCCTGGATAAGGGGGATCCAGCCACCCCCAGATGCAAGGCCTCTGTTGATCATCCTCTCCAGGCCCCTGGCCTCCTTATCTTTATTTCTGTCTGTACTCCCAAGCCTTTAGTAAAGTGTTTGAATGTTCCAGCCTTTCTCAGATAAGGGAGGGACTGGATGATCCGCCCCTAGGCCAGAACTGTAAGGAGGGAGCAGCACTTCCTATAGGTGAGAACAGTAGAGAGAAGCCCCCAGATGCTGTCCTCTCACTCCAGAATTCAGACGTACACCTGCATTTCTCTCCTCTATTTGGCTCCAGACCTTGGTACTCGTGTTTCTCCTGGAGCTCAGGATTGACAACCTAATGTGGACCCCCTTCCTCAAAACGACCTTATTAGCTCCTGCCGTCTCAGACTCCTCCACTCCCAACAAGGAGCTCTGCCCCCAGTGCCAGCTCCCTGGCTCCATCCACACTTGCCCACCACACCAGGGGGTCATATCCTCTCCCACCTACTGGAGAAAGTCCCAAATTCCTAACACTGCTGTATTTGTTTGTAAAGGTCAGAGACCAACTCCACTAGTTCAGCCAGGGTAGGTACTTACTGCTTCATTTCCCAAGAATACCGGAAGAGAAGAATACAGGGACCCAGATGCCACTAGGACCGTCTCGCTGTCCTGACACCTCAGCTCTCCAGATGCAGTTTGCTGTGATGCTGCGAGCATGGCCTTTGGGAGCCCTAGTCTCTACCTCCACAGCCCCACAGCAACACCGTGGCTTTCCACACCACAGGGAGTTCCTTGTCCCAAGTTCCTAATTTGTTATGTCCCTAATCCCAGGCCCCCATCACAGGGCCCCATGCTTACAAGGGTCCCAATCTCGGTTTAATGCTCAGCTGTGACCATCTTAAAATTCTTAATAAGTGCTGAATGAGGAGCCCCATATTTTCATGTCGCACTGGATCCCACAAATTCTGTGGCCAGTTCTGCCTACCTCCTCTGAAAAGTGCACTGTCCAGGTGTGTGCAGGGGGAGACAAGCATGCGGCAGTGCGGGGGAGGAATCTGGTATCTTGGGGGAAATTCACAGGGTCTGCCCTGCAGGTCATGTTGTTATTTAATAACAACAGTCCATGCCTCCCTCTACCCTGGACCCAGTGCCCCAGCCCTGGCTCCGTCCCTGGCCTCACTCCCCCTCCCGGGTAGGTGGGACTGGCCTCAGGTTTCCTCAGGAATGGCCTTCTCAAGAAGCAGGTCACAGGGGGGTCAAGTGACACGCCAAGGTCACACAGCTGGATGGGCCACAGCCAGGACCCATGAAGTCCTCCAGCTCTTGTTCTTTCCCTGGGGGCTCATCCCAACCCACCCAGCCTCCCAACCGCCCAGCCTGTGGCTCTCAGCCAAATTCCACCTGAAAAGAGCACTTGGTTTCTAGGGGCCAGGAATGCTGTTGACTGCCCCTCCTTCAGGGCAGGAGCAGGGGAGCAACACAGGGTCTCCTGGCCTGGAGGAGGAGAGCAGTGTGTCCAGACAGCCCTGAGATGGGACCTGTGACAGCGATGACACCGGCCAGCCTGTGTGACAAGCACTTCACGTGTGTGAGCTCACGTATTCCTCAAAACGGCCCCATGAAGTGGTTACTATTTCTCCTCCCGCTCCCCTACCCCTGCCCCCATTTTACAGACGAAGACACTGAGGTTTTTTAGAACAAGAGCTGATGCAGGTCTTTAATAACCCAATACCCACCCTTTACAAAGGCTCTTAAAAACAGAAGATGCTTCTTTAATACAATGAAGCATATTTATTTCCAGCTAAGAGCTTTCAAGATATTTAATAATGAAGCACTAGAACACTCCCCAGGGCTGGGACTCAGCGGGTCTACTCTAAAGAGTGCCCCAAGACCAAGAAGCACTTGACTAGAGCATAATTAATGGATTCAGAAATAAAACGAAAGGCAACAACCAGCGCTGCTATTAGCCAATGTTATCTAGATGGTCTGAGAAGTGCAATGAGACGTGGCTTAGAAATTAGAACTGGAGATAAAACTGATCATTAATGGCAAGTAATGTCGCTTTATACTCAGAATACGCAGAAATCAATTCAAGAGTTATCAACATGAAAGGTTTCCCTACAGTGACCAGATTAAAAGTAAAAAGTAGTACTCTAGACTATCAATGGCCCAATAGAAAATATAAAGACAAAAATCACGCTAAGTGCCGGGTTCTGGCTCGGCCCTTATATGGAACCCATGTTTCCCCAGACCTCACCTTGGTCACCATGGTGGTAATGACCCACATTTTGCTGGCTCTTTCCCCCTCTACTAAGGCAGGCCTCCAGCCTCCTGCAACGTTTCAGCCAGTTGCTTCTGGGAGTGTCTGAGGGGGTCTGGGGTGAGGCAGTGAGATCACCCCCCACTCTCTCCCTTCTGCTGGCACCCCACACCATGTTAACAGCTGGGCCCTGGCACCGACTCCTGAGGCTGTGAAAGCTGAGGCCCTGGAGTCCTCAGGGTGCTGAAGCTCCTCTGGCCTCCCGGCACAAGTCGGGGAAAAGACACACTTACAGGGTCACCAGCCACGTCTTAGGTTGCCCAAGACTCTCCTCTCCAGCTTTTCACACTGAAAGTCCTGCACCCTGGGAAACCCTCAGTCCCAGGCAAACCAGGCCGACCGGTCACCCTACACCTTCATACACACACGTGTGCGCACACACACAGTGTCTCACTTTGTCTCCTAGGCCCTGAAGGCATGCTGTTTGCGCCCTGTGTCTGGCAGAGTTTATATCTGGGCAAAGAGCCCTTCCAGCGTCAGTTCACAGATTTTCTACAGGGGACTCAGACTCACGCTCACCCCTGGGTAGAGCAAGGAGACCCCAGAGCCCTGCGGCTTCCCCGTTCTCCTCCCTCCCCTGACGCACATGCTCCTTCCCACCCCTTCCATCCACCCGCCACAGCTTAAACCTGGAATTTGCACTACAAAGAAGCATCCCCGTCTAAATATCCCCAAAGCCCTGAGAGGTTGATGTTGTCATCTTTTCACTATTGGAGAGAATATGGAGGCTCGGGGAGGTTAAGTAACTTGTCCTAGGTCACACAGAGAGCAGACGGCAGAACCTGGGTGCACACTGTGCCGTAACTGACACCAAAGCCCAACCTGTCTCTACTGTGCAAGCGCTTCCATGAAAATATGTTTTGGCGATAGTAAGTTACATACGGGAAACTGAGGAGCCAAACATCACTGATGCTTGAGAAGCAGAAAGTGAATATGATACACCCGAGAGCGACTGTGGGCTGCTTCAGTCCCAGGATAAACGGGAGGCAAAATGCAAAGCAGCACACTGTTCACCAAAAGTATTTGGGGCTTTTTAAATGTCAGCCGCAATGATCATGAATCACTCCTCTTAAAGCTCTTAATCCAAAGTAACCCTCCTTTTTCCTCTGGCCTCTCTCCTGATTCATCAAGTTGCTTCTGATGGCCTGAATCACCCGCCCTGAGTTCTGGGTCTCAGGCCTCCCACCTCCCATGGGAAAACTGTCATTCCCTTCTCTCGGGAGGGGTGTCCTGTATAAGTGTGCCCAAGCCTGCTTGCAGGGGAGAGAAGACTTTGGAGGGGAAAGACTCCAGCCTAAGAAGCAGTGCAGCTGGAAAAAGTCACAGTAGCAGGCTGGGCCTCATAATAACCGGGGTCCCAGATTCATCCTTTCATGTACAGACTCTGCTGAGCGTCTAGCAAGTGTAGGCACTGGGTTGGATACTGACGATACAGTGATGGCCAAATAGCCCCTGCCTATCAATGGAGCTCATAATCTGGGGTGGAAGGCAGGCTCCTTCATTCAACTCCATCAGAGTATAATTATAAGCTGATGAATGCTGTGACGTCCAAGGAGCTCTGATTGTGTAGCACAGTGGGAAATGACTTAACCTTGAACAGAGGAGAGTGAGCACCAGGATGTTTTCCCTGAGCTGAAATATGAATGGATAGCTGTTTTTCCTGCCCAGCACCCATTCATCCTTATAGCTACCTAATTTTCCTCTGGGAAACCACAGTCACGCCTAGTATCAACTCAAATTATTTGGGTGGAATGTTTAGTATGTACCACATCCCCAGCCACAGAAATTGATTTCGAGATAGGCACGTGATCCAATCCAGAGTTAATGTGTGTTGATGTTACTGCTTGAACCCCTGATCAAGCCATACCTGAAGTCCGAACTATGCTGGGACTTTTCGGCTTTAACCACTTCCGCTTTTTTTTTTTTTTTTTTTTGTGGTACGCGGGCCTCTCACTGCTGTGGCCTCTCCCGTTGCGGAGCACAGGCTCCGGACGCGCAGGCTCAGCGGCCATGGCTCACGGGCCCAGCCGCTCCGCAGCACATGGGATCCTCCCAGACCGGGGCACGAACCCGCGTCCCCTGCATCAGCAGGCGGACTCTCAACCACTGCGCCACCAGGGAAGCCCCACTTCTGCTTTTGATTAAGCCTCTTTGGGTCTAAATTTTGGTCTCTTGCAATTAAAAATGTCCTATCTGGGCTACAAAGTAATAACATTAAAAAGTATATAGGAAGGAACATTCCAGGCAGAGGTAAGAGAAAGCACAGAGTACAAAGGCCCTGAAGTGAGAGGCAGGAGCAGGGTAGGTTCAGGAACTAGCCCCTTCTAAGCTGTTGGCCACTTTTCTGA
Source organism: Globicephala melas (assembly GCF_963455315.2). NCBI lineage: Eukaryota > Metazoa > Chordata > Mammalia > Artiodactyla > Delphinidae > Globicephala > Globicephala melas. Next base: position 36,071,660 of record NC_083315.2, read on the forward strand.
AGCTCCTTACGATCATTTCCTTTTGAGCCTTCACAAGCACTCTGAGATGAGTATTACCATTCCTATTTTATAGGTGAGGAAACTAAAACTCACACAGGGGAGGTGACCTGCTCCAGGTCACAGAATAAGGACACCAACCCAGGCCTCTCTGACTCTGAGATCCATGCTGTTGACCTTCATCTCACGTGTTTCTGTCCCACATACGATCTAACGGGAACTCCGTCCCTTCTTTTCCATCCCACTCCTCTGACCAGCTGGTTTCTAGTTGGGTTCAGCCCATGGAGGCACAGAAGAGGTTAGAATGCAGGAGGAAGGGGAAAGCCAGTCTGGCTCTGGCAGCATCACGGCAGTGGCTGCAGCTGGGTTGGTGGCAACAGTAGCTGGCGGTGAGCATCGGGGCGGCACCTCTAGCAGCTCAGCAGCAAGGTGTGTGTCCTCCTGGGGCCTGGCAGCTTCCTGATCCCTTTGGAAACACCCTCGTCATGCTTCTGTGTCTCCCGCTCTTCCAACACCTTTTAGCCAATTCCTCTCATCGACACTGCTTTGCCTGAGATATCTCGAGTGGTTTGTATTTTGCTGGCTGGCCATGGATTGATGTAATCATTGATGGGGTGACTGTTATGAACAGTCTCACTGGCAGAAGGTGTTACTGCCAGCTGCTGCCGGGGTAGTCCGCTGGGCTCAACAAACAGCAGATAAGGCAGGGATGGCAGGGATGGGGTCTGATCTTGCTCTGCCTGCCTTCAGAGCTTTTAACTACCAAGCCATAGCAACTTCTCATTAAGGCAGGGGAGCCTGTCTGCCTCCTACTGAGCCAGACTTCAAGGGCTTGAGTTAACTCTGGAGAATTATGTCCCAGGCTGGCCATGGACTTAAGGTGACTCTAGAGAGAAAAGTTTTCAGAGAGAATCAGATTTTTAGTTCCAGACTCAAGATCACCTAGGCCAGGACCAACAGGTTGTGATGAAATAGCCTGCCCAAGAGTCAAAACTGCATTCACCCCTGACTGCCACCAGCTCCTGTGTGACCTGACTTGAGAAAGTCCCCCTCCCCCTCCAGTCCCCACCTATGAAAGGAGGAGCTGAACCATGGCAGATAAGGTGTGTTTCCTCCCCAACACACCGTGAAGGGCCTGGGGAGCCGTTCTCCTCTCACCTGCTTCCCAGGCCCTTCCCAGCCCATGGCGTGATGCTTGATGGGTTCCAGCCAATCGCAGTCACTCCTTTCCCTGTGTCAGAGATTGGTTTAGTCATGAGCTCGCGACACACCCCTTGTCAATGGGATGTAGGGGGTCTCTGGGGGATGGTGCGGAGAGGGGTTTCTGGGAAGGTTTTCCTCACTCTGAAAACAGAGACACGAGAGAGACACCTGACTGCTTTCTGCCTACAGAATGGGTGGGCAAGAAAGGGATGCCTGGTGCTGTTTCAGCAACCTGACCACCGTGAGGGAGAGCTGCCAACACCTGAGGGCAGCAGAGTGGAAAGATGGACAGAATCTGTGTCCTCGCTATCCTGAGTGTAATCCCATAACCGCCCAACATCTGAACTCCTTGTTAGGTGGCATAAAACAGTTTTGTTGTGTAAGCTATTTTTAGTTGGGCCTTCTGTTATCTGCAGCCCAAAGCCTTCTACCTGACATATGAGGCCACCCGATGAACTTCCCTGTCCTTTTTAGATCTAACATTTTGTGATCCAGCTCCTCTTTTCAAAGGGGCAAGAGGGGACTTGTCCAAGGCCACACCATGCATGTGGTGGAGCCAGGACCCCAAGCTGCTGCATTCTCTCCTACCATATACCCCTTTACCCCTTTGCGCGAGCCCTTCACGCAGTGATGGACATCAGTTCTTGTTTCAAAGAAATGCTTCATTGTGTCACCCATAACTTCTCTGAGTTGAAGGGGAGTATGGGGCTGGATAAAGATGACCCTAGAGGACTTCCCTGGTGGCGCAGTGGTTAAGAATATGCCTGCCAATGCAGGGGACATGGGTTTGAGCCCTGGTCCGGGAAGATCCCACATGCCGCGGAGCAGCTCAGCCCGTGCGCCACAACTACTGAGCCTGTGCTCTATAGCCTGCGAGCCACAACTACTGAGCCCACATGCCACAACTACTGAAGCTCGCACACCTAGAGCCTGTGCTCCACAACAAGAGAAGCCACCACAATGAGAAGCCTGCATACCGCAATGAAGAGTAGCCCCAGCCTGCGGCAACTAGAGAAAGCCCAAGTGCAGCAACGAAGACCCAACACAGCCAAAAATAAATAAATAATAAATAAATTAAAATAAATTAAAAAAACAAAACAAAAAGGAATGGAGGGCCCAGAGACAACACAGATGGACAGAGAAAAATGCCTTAGAATGATTAATATCCTCAGAGACATAGGGAATGGTATTACACCCATGAAACAGAAACAAGATGTTAAAAACAAAGAAAATCTAATCATAAGGAAGAAATTTGAAAATTAAAATCATAGCAGCAGGAAAAAAGTTGAGAGAGAAGTTGGAAGATAAGTTTAAGGACAATTTCCAGAAAACAAACAAAATCACAAACAAAGAGACCACAGAAGAAAGGTAAGAAAAGTAGACGATAAATCCAGAGGGTCCAACAGTCAAATAATAGTTCCAGAAAAAAGAATAGAGGAAGTGAAAGAAAATTATCAAGGAATGATTTAAAAAAACTTCCCAGAGGACTTCCCTGGTGGCACTGTGGTTAAGAACCCGCCTGCCAATGCAAGGGACATGGGTTCGATCTCTGGTCCGGGAAGATCCCACATGCCGCAGAGCAACCAAGCCTGTGCGCCACAACTACTGAGCCCGTGCTCTAGAGCCCGTGAGCCACAACTACTGAAGCCCATGTGCCTAGAGCCCGTGCTTGGCGACGAGAGAAGCCACCGCAATGAGAGGTCCGCGCACCGCAATGAAGAGTAGCCCCCGCTCACCTCAATTAGAGAACACCCGCAGCAACAAAGACCCAATGCAGCCAAAAATAAATAAATAAATTTAAAAACAAAACAAAACAAAACTTCCCAGAGCTTAATGACACAAAATTGCAGATTGAAAGGCCCACCTTGAAAAGATACACATACCCCCAATGTTCATAGCAGCATTATTTACAATTGCCAAGATATGGAAGTACCCTTATCACTAAATGAATGGATAAGGAAGATGTGAGACCTAGTATTCCACTGTGTGTGACGCACACACAGTGGAATACTAGTCAGCCATAAACAAGAATGACATTTTGCCATTTGCAGCAAAATGGATGGAGTTGGAGGGTATGATGCTAAGTGAAATAAGTCAGACAAAGACAAATACTGTGTGATATCACTTATATGTGGAACCTAAAAAATACAACAAACTAGTGAATATAACAAAAAAGCAGACACAAATATAGAGAACAAACTAGTGGTTACCAGTGGAGAGAGGGAAGGGGGGAAGGGCAATATAGGGGTAGGGGAATTAGAGATATAAATTCTTAGGTATAAAATAAGCTACAAGGATATATTGCACAATACAGGGAATATAGCCAATATTTTATAATAATTATAAATGGAGTATAACCTTTAAAAATTGTGAATCACTATATTGTACACATGTAACTTATATAATATTATATATCAATTAAAAAAAGGCCCACCTAATTCCCAGCACAATGAATGGAAAAAGATTCATTATGACATTAGAACACCAAGGATAAAGAAATGATTCTAAAAGCTTCCAGGAAGGAAAAAGCCATTCATATAGAGATGATCAAAAATCAGCATGAATGGCATCAGCTTTCTCAGCCTCAACACTGGGAGCCAGAATACAGCTGGATAAAGTCTTCAAAACTGTAAGAGAAAATTATTTCCAAACTTAAATTCCATTCCCTGCCAAACTAGCAACCTAGCGTAATGATAGAAGAGAGACATTTTCAGGTAAGCGATGTCTCAGAAAATGTTATCTCCTGTGTATGCATTCTCCACCAAAATGAGAAAGACAAGAAAATAGTTGATCCACACCAGAGGGAGGTGTAGGAAAGTCCCAGGTGACGGCTGTACAGCAGGCTGGAGTCAGTGGATGGAAGGCTCCAAAAGGAATATCTCCAGGAAAAAAGTGAATCAGGGACTTCCCTGGTGGCACAGTGGTTAAGAACCCACCTGCCAATGCAGGGGACATGGGCTCGAGCCCTGGTCAGGGAAGATCCCACATGCTGCAGAGCAACTAAGCCTCTGCGCTGCAACTACAGAGCCTGTGCTCTAGAGCCCAAGAGCCACACCTACTGAGTCCGCATGCTGCAACTACTGAAGCCCGCGAGCCTAGGGCCTGTGCTCCGCAACAAGAGAAGCCACCACAATGAGAAACCCGCGCACCACAACGAAGAGTAGCTCCCGCTCGTGGCAACCAGAGAAAGCCCATGTGCAGCAATGAAGACCCAACGCAGCCAAAAATAAAATTAATTAATTTAAAATAAAAGGTGAATCAGATATAGTGTCTGATGTTTGACCCTACAGAAACTAGGTCTCAAGGTCTTTGGCTTAAAAAAAAAAGTATTCTTTAAAAATTTAGGAAGAATTAATGATAACTGCAAAGAAAACTCAGCAACAAAGAGGAGGCAAACATTGTATTATATGAACTTGAAAATGTACACATTATAACATTTCTGATACTGAGATGCATCCTGCAAACTATGGAGTGTCACAGTTTAGTTTCTTCGTGGTACATAAATAATGGTGCATCTTACAATATTAGATTAGGAGAATTATAGTGATATCTCCAGAAGGATAAAAAGATGTGCAAGGAAGGAAATGTAATTATAGTGGTTCATGAATGAACAAGACATACAGCCATAATGAGGTAAATAAGCATTAATGGAATATGGTCTTTACCAAAAATTGTGATATTACCATATTGGGAGGATGAAAGAAGGAAAAGTAGGGCATGAGTGGTATAAAATAGTCAATGATTCATCCTCCATAACGGGGAGTAAAAATACAGCATCTAAAATCAATACTTCAAAAAAAAAAAGCAATATGAGTACATTATTTAGAAATATGTAGGTAACTACCAGAAGAAGCAACTGAGAGTCTGAAGGAGGGATTCAGGGATGGGGAAAGTGGGGTAGGGAATTGCTGGAATTTCTTTTCTGTTGTTGTTATAAACCTTATGGTACTGTCTGGCATTTAAATCATGTATATGGAGTACTCTGGTTTGGATGGAATGAAAAAAGGAAATGAGGGAAGGAGGGAATAAATCGGGAATTCTCCATGGATCCCAGCCTCGAATCAGGATGGCTGGGGACGATGCCCCTTTATGAAATCCGATTGATGGGAGGGGAAACTGAGCAATTGGAAGGGGCTCCCATTATGGGGAGATTGAACCCTCCTGTAGTGGGATGGTAGATCCTGCCAGGAGAATTTTGTTTTCAGGTCCTGCACTCCTTTAGAGGCGCTGACTTCCTCAAAAGAAGGAGGTGGCTCCCAGCAGCGGCTTCACCTAGGCCCTCCTGGGGTTCTGCTCTCTGCAGCCTTGGAGCCAGGGATCCAGGCTGGGGTGGGGTCATCACAGTCTGGCAGCACCGACCTGTTCTCTTACAGTGCCTTGGGCACCGGCCGGGAGGGAACAGCAGATGCACCCACTCCACCTGGTGGAGGAAGGGAGATTGCAGCCCGGAGTCCTGGATTTTTGCAAAAGTTTCCCTGTTGGGAAGAAGCACTACTTTGCTACTTGGTTGTTACAAACTAGTCCTCAATTTCATCTTCCTCTTAATTTAAACACTCTGTGACCAAACATCTTTGATTCCTACTCCGGAGCTGCTCCAGCTATCCACTGCTGTATAATAAACCCTCCCAAACCTAGTCACACCAAACAACCACTGTCTGTTATGCTCTAGGATTCAGTGAGTCAGGAATTTGGATGGGGTTCCACAGGGTTGGCTTGTCTCTCTATTCCATGATGTCTGAGGCCTCAGCGGGGAACATGCAAATGGATGGGGGCTGGAACCACCTGGAGGCTCCTTCACTTATATCTAGCGTTTTCGGCTGGATGACTTGAAGGCTGGGCTCAGCTGGGATGGCTGGCTTAGTGCCCCCATGTGACCCCTCTTTGTGGGTTGGGCTTCCTCAAGGCATGGTAGTCTCAGAGTCGTGAAACCTCTTACCTGGTAGATCAGGGTGCTAGGAGTGGATATCCCAGTGAACAAGGCCAAAGCTGCCTGTCCTTTTATGACCCAGTGCTATGGACTGAACGTTTGTGTCCCTTCGAAGTTCGTTTGTTGAAATCCTGATCTCCAATGTGATGGTATTTAGATGTGGGGCCTTTGGGAGGTAATTAGGTTTAGATGAGGTCATGAGAGTAGAATCCCATGATGGGTTTAGTGACCTTATAAGAAGACAAATGAGGGACCAGAGCATGCCCCCCAGCCTCAGTCAAGGGAGGACACTGCCAGAATGTGGCCATCTGTAAACAAGGAAGAGGGCTCTCACCATACGCCAGATCTGCCAGCATCTTGATCTTGAACTTCCCAGCCTCCAGAACTGTGAGAAATAAATGTGTGTTGCTTAAGCCATCCAGTCTGTGCTATTTTGTTATAGCAGCCCAAGCTGACTGAGACACCCAGCCTCCGAAGTCCCACAGCATTGTTTCCCCCAGACTCTATTGGTCAAAGTGGTCACAAGCCTGCCCAGATGAAAGGAGAGGGGACATAGAGTGGCCTCTGAAAGGGAATGTGCAGCCATCTTTGTAAGCCGCCACAGAAGTCCAATACTATTAACCAGAACGAGAATAATTTAAAGTATTTTACACATATATCTGTTCATTGGGTAGATTAACGAGGAAGCCAAAGCATTACGATAGTTAAGAGTCTGGGATTAAAGTCAAACAGAACTGAGTTCAAAAAATTGAGCTGCGGGACACCACCTCACTCCTCTACACCTCAGTTCCCTCACTGGCCAAATGGGGAGAGTAATATCTCCTTCATAGGTTGTGTTCGTTTTTGGTTTTGTTTTGGAGGATTACACAGGATGGCATATGCAAATAACTTATGCCACAGTAAGCATTCAGAAAAGGTTAGTCCCTTTTCTCTAGGTGATTTCAAAAGCTGAATTTCCATTATTTCTATTATCTCAAAACTTTTAAAAGATGTGCTACCATTGCAAGTCTTTACAGATATATAGAAAAAAATTGCTGCCTTTCCTCAGGGGACAACACCTCCATTCTTTGAGGGATTGTCCAACCCCTTGTCTCCAACCATGCTGTCCAACAGGAGCTACCATCTTCTGCCTCCTGGGTCACAGTGATAGATCGGGGAGCGGACCAAAGAGCCAGACTGGACCCACCATTACACCCCCACCTTCCAGGCCTTAGTGGTTGCTCTGGAAGAGGGCCTATGACCCCAGAGGATCAAGCACACTCTTGAAGATTTGCCCTTTTTTTTCCCAACTAGCTATCAGGGAAGTGAGCTCCCATGTGAATCCATGATTTTCTGATGGCCAGGATCCCAGCCTTAGGGAGAAAGCCAGGTCAACAGCAGGAGGTCACTGTGTACACAGGAAGAAACAAATCCAAAGAAAAGCAGGGACTGAGAGGTACAGAGAGAGGCCTGGACCCACCCCTGAGCCCTGTGGCCTGGAGCTGTCCCCCTGCAACTTCCTGGTTAGAGAGCCCCTCATTTCCTTTTCTCCTAAACTATTTGATTTGTTTTCTGTCATTTACAACCAAAAGAATTCTGAGTAAAATACCACTCTGACTTATATAGTTTTTATTAAAAAGTTAAATTGTTCATAAACTCCAGTACTTTCGCTGCTATAGGGAAACAAATAAATGACTGTGACACACCTCCCAAGTGATAAAGCCCACGGGTGTGTTGAGAGCTGCTGGATTGAGCTTCCTGCAATCCATTCCAGTTTAGACAGATGAAATTGATTCACTGAGTGATGAAACTTTTCAGTTGGAGGGCCACCTCCTTTCCCAAACGAGCCACCAGATTTTCTCACCTATGGGTTCTGTTCTCACCAGTATGACCCTGGTCCCTGCCTCCGGCATTTGGCCACACTCTGGCTCAGAGCAGCTGACACTGCAAAACCCAGCTTGCCCCAGGCCCCAACAAAGGAGATTAGAGGAGATTAGAGATATTTGCCCTCAGGGCACTGGTAAGAAAAGATCCCTTGAGAGCTGTGTGCTTTGATACAGTTTATTTCTCCTCTAATTGAGGAGTTGGCTTTGAAAAAAAAACAGTTCCGGTTAGAATATAAATAAGTGATGCCTCTAAAAGTAGAAAAGAATCTTATTGAGAAACTAACTTTCAGGAGATAAAAGCAATCTTTAGTTTACAAAGTGAGTTTCCCATCCCAACCCTAAATGACTTATCTTTTTTTCTTGGAAAGAAAAACAAAATTTTTGCTTGGGAAAACATGTGTCCTTTGTCAGTTGGAGCTGAATGACAGAAGCAGTCCGTGTGGTAGCTTCCCAAGCCTCGTCAGACTCACTCACATTGGTTTAAGCACATGCAGTCACTGGATGCAAAGTGTGTACTGACCTCTGGAAGAGCTGTAGCATTCTGGGTGCCGGTCGGGATCCGTCAGTTATTACCTATCTTACTTACAGATGAGAAATGAGTCCCATTTTGGGAATTCCCTGCTGGTCCAGTGGTTAGGACTCAGTGCTTTCACTGCCGGGCCAGGTTTAATCCCTCGTTGGGGAACTAAGATGCCCGCAAGCCACGAGGTGTGGCCAAGAAAAAAAGAAAAGAAAAAAGAGCCCCACCTTGAAAAGACATGGAAGGTGACTGGAGAGAAGTCAGATGGCAGCATAAACTTGTATGAGAATTTAAAATCTCTTCCAAACAGTCCTTGTGAGTTTACCTCTTCCTTGTTCTTTTAAGCTCTATACACAATTTGCAACACTTGGCGGGCAGGAGGGGAGCTGGTTGAGGAGTGGGGAGAAATGCCCTTCTTCTAGCTCCATCCTGCTATTCTCCAAGAGGAGGGAATGCGGGTCTATTTGGTTTGAGTCTACCTTATGGATCAGGCCACGTTTACTAGTGGGCTAGGTCACTGTACAGTCACAGGTTCTGTACAGCTGATTGGCCTCTTTTCCACTGCCTGCTTCCCAAAGCCTGAGGCGCAGAGTTGGTATGACCCTACCACGACCCTTTCTTTCTTTCTTTCTTTTTCTTTCTTTCTTTCTTTCTCTCTCTTCCTTCCTTCCCTCCCTCCTTCCTTCCTTCTTTCTTTTTTCTTTCTTTCTTTCTTCCTTCCTTTCTGTCTTTCCTTTCTCTCTCTTTCTTTCTTCCTTCCTTCCTTCCTCCTTCCCTCCCTCCCTTCTTCCTTCCTTCCTTCCTTCCTTTCTCTCTCTCTCTCTCTCTCTCTCTCTCTCTCTCTCTCTCTCTCTCTCTCGTGCTCTCCTGTCATGAAGCTGAATTGGAAAACTTTACAGTAGTTTGGCCACGTAGCTCTCTCTCCATTTCCTCTCACATGTGTATCAGGACTCTCTCTTTCTTCTTTTCTCTCTTTCTTCTTTTAAGTCTTGGTGGCCAGTGAGCGTTATATTTCAGACTTGGACTTTATTGGTGGGAGTGGTCATTTTTCAGGCTCCAGTGGACTGCACCCACCCCACACTGCCAGAGAACCAGCCAGGGTTGATGGCTGGTTCTCATTCGTTGTTTCCCATTTGTTCATCAAGAAGCCCACAGAGCAGCAAACCTGCTCTTTCTACCTGCCTGTCTTGCTCTTCTTGTCCATTGGCAGGGTGTGTGTGACAGAGATCCCACATAATATGTACAAGATAGATAGACATTCTTCTTCACTCACATAAAGTCTGCATTGTCACGGCAGCCTTGCTCTACAAAGACCTCTGGGGCTCAAGCTCCTTCTAACTGCTGAGTGCCCTGTCCCTAGAGTGTTGCCTTTGTCTCCATTGCCTAAGTGGGCTCACCTTCCCATCTGTGCTCCAGCTGGCATGGAGCAAAATTATGAAATGTACCAGGGATATGGAGGATGCGTCCCTTCATCTAAGGCAGTGCTCAGCAAACTACAGACTGCATGTAGGCCATGTTTCTGAAAACCCAGTTTTATTGGAACATAGCCACTCTCATTTGTTTAATATTGTCGAATGACTGCTTTCAAACTACAAGGGCAGAGTTGAGTAGTTGCAAAAGATATAATATGGGCCAAAATATTTACTATCTGGCCCTTTAAGAAAAATTTTGCTGGCCCCTTCTCTAAGGGCATGATCTGGAAGCTGCCTGCTGGACTTCTCACACTCCATTGATTAGACCTTAGTCACATGGCCACACCTAGCTGCAAGGAAGACTGAGAAATGTAGTCTTTAAGGTAGGCCATTGGCTCAGTTAGATATGTAGTTATTACTAAAGGGAAAAAGGGGAGAATGACTATTGGAGGACAACCAACCATCTTTCCTACGCTGGGTCATGTGTCCTTCGGTCAGATTTTGGTGCCTGTTATTTTGAAAGTCTTGTAAGCCGGGTTCCTGATATTCACTTATAACCGTGCTGATTTCTTCTGTCATCTCTGCCTTCTCTTCCTCATTGGGATATTTTACTACAGCAGAACTAGAGTTCCATTCTGACTTTCCACTCAGAGCCATCTTCTTGAATGCCTGTACTTTCAAGTGTGGAATAAGTGCCTGGCTATGTCAGCCCCTCCTTCACTTCCACTCACATAGTCCCTGTTGGCATGGTTACTCCCACTTCACCATTCCACATCTTCATCAGAACTTGGTCCAAAGCAGCAATTTCCCTCCACTGTCTGGAATGGAAATCACTTCCCAGGCAAGTCAGGAACTTGTTGTACCCTTGATTGTGGGTAAGTAGGAGTTATAATAGATGTCCCAATAGATGAGGTCCCATCCACACCATTCTTATCCTATCTCTGGTCCCCTTTGCGATCTAGGCCAAGACTTTCTTCCATTCTCTCCATCCATGACAACTCCTCCTGGTGTTTCACTCTCAACATGTAAGCCATCAGCTTTGAGGATTTCTGAAGCAGGAATGTAGCTTCTTAACACTCTTCCTTCCTAATAGGTCTGCCTCTTTTAAATACCTCCCCAAGGCTACATCTAGTCTTTAGTCCCAACACACCATCTTGGTTACACCCATATTTACCACCCTGTGCTCTGGCTTCAACCTTGGATTTGCTCGTGACTCATGAACTGTCTGTATATGAGTACAGAACAACTACGGATCAGATCTGGGGCAATTTTTGAAACTATTATGTGCTGTGTGAGTAACAACTAAAAGAACTCAGGGTTCCCAGCTCACAGAAAGGAAGACTGGATGGTTGCCATCTTCTAACAGTTGAAGGGGCTGTCTTGTGGAAGAGGAAGTAGAACATTTCCACAAGGTTTCTATAAAATTTGACTATTTTTTTAATGCTATTTTATTTTATTATTGTTTTGTTTTTGTTTGTTTGGTTTTTGGCCATACCACACGGCATTCAGGATCTTAATTTCCTGGCCAAGGATTGAACCCATGCCCCATGCAGTGGAAGCACGGAGTCTTAACCACTGGACCGACAGGGAAGTCCCAAAATTTGACTTTTTAAAACCAATGAGCGGGCTTCCCTGGTGGTACAGTGGTTAAGAATCCGCCTGCCAATGCAGGGGACACGGGTTTGAGCCCTGGTCCGGGAAGATCCCACATGCCACGGAACAACTAAGCCCATGCATCACAACCACTGAGCCTGAGCTCTAGAGCCCACAAGCCACAACTACTGAGTCCACGTGCCACAACTACTGAGCCCACGTGCCACAACTACTGAAGCCCGCGTGCCTAGAGCCTGTGCTCTGCAACAAGAGAAGCCACGACAATGAGAGGTCCGTGCACCACAACGAAGAGTAGCCCCTACTCGCCGCAACTGGAGAACGCCCGCACACAGCAACGAAGACCCAACACAGCCAAAAATAAAGTATATATAAATTTATATATAAATTATATATTATAAATTATATATAAATTTATATAAATAAATAAATAAATAAAACCAATGAGCAAGTATTACTTTGGTAAAAAAAAAAAAAAGACGCACACACGAGATTGGACTTGTTCTGAGTATCCGAGAATGGCAAAACTGGGATCAAAAGCAAACCCTTTTTGATGCAAAATCAAAAGGAACCTTCTAAGAAGTGGAGCTGTCCAGTATGAAATGGGTTGCACATAGAGGTAATGAGATTCTTGTTTGGATGGTATTCAAGGAAATGATGATGACCACTTGATTCCAAGCAGAATGGGGAGTTTGACAATGTGGCTCTCCTAGGCAGCATTCTCTTGCTTGCAGAGTAAAAGGAACCTTCTCACATTAGCTCAGGTTAGAGGGGATTCTGGAAAGAATTCAGCTCTCATTGAATCAGAGGAAAAATTGAGCAACTAGGCTGTAGGAAGGGTGGGAATGAGATCAGCTCCAAGCCAGGCCCACTGTGGTGACTCAGCTTTCAGCTCTGTTTCTTTTTCTTTCTTTTTCTTTTTTTTTTCAGTTTGAACTCTTTCCCAAGAATCTGAAAGACCATTGGCAAGACTGTAGCTTTGCTTCTCCTGAGTCAGGTATTCAGTACTTGTTCAATCAACGATAGTCATGGGGGTGGAGTCTTGTGATTCAAACATAAAAGCATGATGACAGAGATCATCCATGCAGTGGGTATAAAAATTCTCAGAAAAGTTGGGAGGGGCAAACACCCTCAAAATGATATATAGGGTCCTGTCCAAACTCAGGGCTCACTAATTCTGAGTCAAAAGTAATTTCAAGCAGATGATGTTCTTCATGGGGTTGTAAAGAGGCCAGGACTAATTCATATTCAGCTGAAGGCACATTATTGAAATAAAGTGAGGGGTCGGGAGAGATGAGATCAGCGCCGTGGGAAGAATTGGTGGAAAGGGAGTAAATGTGGCTCATTGATCAACTCACAGACTTGGTGGGCTGCCTACCGGGACGTGCATTGTCTAGGACAGAGCTACACACAGGCTGACTTACAAGTTACAGAGCACTTGTGTCAAGGCAGGGTTTTTTCCCCATGTACTTTTAAAAATATACTTGTAACTTTTAGAATAGTTTTAGATTTACTGAAGGGCTGCATAAATAATACAGAGCTCTTATAAATCCCTCACCCATTTACCATGGTATACTGTCACAGCTAATGGACCGCTATTAATATGTTTTTAACTACACTCCATACTATATTTGGATTTCATTAGTTTTTCCCTAATGTCATTTTTCCATTCCAGGATCACATCCAAGATACCTGTATTCGTTTCTTAGGGCTTCTGGAACAAATTACCACAAATTTGGTAGCTTAAAACAACAGAAATGTATTCTCTCCAGAGTTCTGGAGGCCAGAAGTCCTAAGCGTGTAGGCCACACTCCCTCTAAGGGCTCCAAGGAAGAAGCCTTCCTGCCTCTTCCAGCTTCTGGTGTCCCCAGGTGCTCCTTGGCTTGTCACCATGGGGTGGGCTACATCTTGGAGCTGATAGTGCTGATCTCTGCCTCCATCTTTATATGGCCTTATTTGTGCATCTCCGTGCCTGTGTGGCTCAAATTTCCCTCTCCTTTCTCTTATAAAGACACCCAGTCATTGAATTTAGGGCTCACACTAAATCCAGGATAATCTCATCTTGAGATCCTTAACCTAATTACATCTGTAAAATCCTATTGCCAGCTAAGGTTACATTCACAGGTACTGGGGGCTCGCACTTGGACATAGCTTTTTTTTTTTTTAACATCTTTATTGGAGTATAATTGCTTTACAATGGTGTGTTAGTCTCTGCTGTATAACAAAGTGAATCAGCTATACATATACATATATCCCCATATCTCCTCCCTCTTGCATCTCCCTCCCACCCTCCCTATCCCACACCTCTAGGTGGTCACAAAGCACTGAGCTGATCTCCCTGTGCTATGCGGCTGCTTCCCACTAGCTATCTATTTTACATTTGGTATTATATATAAGTACATGCCACTCTCTCACTTCGTCCCAGTTTACCCTTCCCCCTCCCTGTGTCCTCAAGTCCATTCTCTATGGACATAGCTTTGGGGGGGACAAAATTCAACCCACTACGATACACATTTTTTAAAATTTATTTTATTTATTTTTGGCTGCGTTGGGTCTTCGTTGCTGCCTGCGGGCTTTCCCTAGTTGTGGCGAGCGGGGGCTACTCTTCGTTGGGGTGCGCGGGCTTCTCATTGCAGTGGCTTCTTTTGTTGCGGAGCATGGGCTCTAGAGTGCAGCCTCAGTAGTTGTGGCGCATGGGCTTAGTTGCTTCGCGGCATGTGGGATCTTCCTGGACCAGGGCTCGAACCCGTGTTCCTTGTATCTGCAGGCAGATTCTTAACCACTGCGCCATCAGGGAAGCCCTACAATACACATTTAGTCATCATGTCTCCTTAGGCTTCTTGGGGTTGTGACAGTTTCTCAAACCTTCCTTGCTTCTAATGACCCTGCCGGTTTTGAAAATTATTGAGGATCAATATTTTGTAGACTGTCTCAATTTGTCTGCCTGATGTTTTTCTCATGGTTAGACTGGGGTTATGGGCTTCAGGGAGGAGGACCACAGAGGTGAAGTCCCCTTCTCAACACAACATATCAAGGGTATGTGTTATCAACTGGACTTACCACTGATGAGGTTAACCATGGCCACCTGGCTAAGGAAGTGTTTACCAGACTTCTCTACAGCAAAGTTCCTTTCTTGTTCCCCCATTTCCATACTGTACTCTTTGGAAGAAAGTTACTAAGCACAGCACACACTTACGAGATGGGGAGTTATGCTTCACTCCTTGAGTGGGGAGCATTTGCATAAATTATTTGGAATTCTGCTATTGTCCTTGCAATTTTGTATGCATTCTTTCATATGAAAGGCAGGTTTCATAGATTCCAACCAGAGTTCCATGGCCTTTTCCCAATTCCCCTTAGAGAATCTGAAATGCAGGACAAATCATCTGAGGAAACAATTCTCTGAAGAGTTTTCATTAACAGAAAATGCTATAGGACAGAGCTATTCACAGCATGGACTGGTGTGGTCCACATCTGCTTCTAGATCTATAATAATGTAAATATCAATATTGAAAGTGACATGCAGAAACTGCATAGCAATTTGACAGAGTAATCTTATGTGTGTTGAATGTAACAATAAAGATGCCTTTATTATTATTTTCCCAGTAATTCACTTGTATTGTCCTTTATACAAGTATTGGTCCAGGACGAATTGGGGGGGAAACAGTCTTCAGCACAGAGTGGACCCCACTGGGTGTGGCCTAACACAGGCTTTGGTGTTCTGGGCTGCTCCCTTCTTCACACCCGCTCTGCATGTACCCCTCACTCCCAGACATCAGAATGAAGCCCGGACCCACCAATGGGCTCCTGTCTGGGCCTCATCCCACTGAGCTTATGACAGTGACCTTCCCTACAGGGCATATTGTTCTTACCTCCCCGCATCGCCCCGGCAGGACAGCCCCTCTGCGGTGCCCCCAGGGGCAGCATCTCTGGTTGCTCTGAGCCTGTCTGTGGTCAGCTCCGTGGGCAGCCACAGCCAGCCCTGCCTGGGAAAGAGCCAGCCCTGCTCTCACCATGCTCTGGGCATCCAGCCCTTTCCATGAGTGAAGCCCTTTCAATTCCTTTTGCTCATGGTCAGGCACATGCAGGGGGCAGCAGAGGGCAGCAGGAGGGGGACAGGAGTCTCCAATCCAGAAAGGGCTTCCAATGTAGACTTTTACTAATCTCTCCAAATGAGGTCATTCATATAGTCATGTGACTGAAAGGAGTCCATGACCAGGCCATCCCGCCAGGGCTTAATTTAAAATGATAAATACAGATGGCCGATAGGCACATGAAAAGATGCTCAACATCACTAATTATTAGAGAAATGCAAATCAAAACTACAATGAAGTACCACCACACACCAGTCAGAATGGCCATCATTAAAAAGTCTACAAACAGTCTTCCCTGGTGGCGCAGTGGTTAAGAATCCACCTGCCAATGCAGGGGACACGGGTTCGAGCCCTGGTCTGGGAAGATCCCACATGCCGCGCAGCAACTAAGCCCATGCGCCACAACTACTGAGACTGTGCTCTAGAGCCTGCGAGCCACAACTGCTGAGCCCGCGTGCCACAACTACTGAAGCCCGTACACCTAGAGCCTGTGCTCCACAACAAGAGAAGCCACCGCAATGAGAAGCCCATGCACTGCAATGAAGAGTAGCCCCCACTCGCCGCAACTAGAGAAAGCCCACATGCAGCAGCGAAGACCCAACACAGCCAAAAATAAAAATAAAATAAAATAAAATAAATAAATTTGTTTTAAAAAAAAAGTCTACAAACAGCAAATTCTGGAGAGGGTGTGGAGAAAAGGGAACCTTCTTACACTGTTGGTGGGGATGTAAATTGGTAGAACCACTATGGAGAACAGTATGGAGGTTCCTCAAAAAAACTAAAAATAGAGCTACCATATGATCCTGCAATTCTACTCCTGGGCATAAACCCAGACAAAACTATAATTCGAAAAGATACATGTACCCCTATGTTCACTGCAGCACTATTTACAATAACCACACATGGAAACAACCTAAATGTCCATCAACAGATGAATGGATAAAGAAGAGGTGGCATATATATACAATGGAATACTATTCAGCCATAAAATATAAAGAAATAATGCCATTCGCAGCAACATGGATGGACCTAGAGATTATCATAGTGAGTGAAGTCAGAAAGAGTAAAACAAAAAGTACGTCACAAATACCATGATATCACCTATATGTGGAATCTAAAATATGACACAAATGAACTTATTTATGAAACAGAAACAGACTCACAGACATAGAAAACAAGGGAGAGGAGGAGTAGGGGAAGGATGGATTGGGAGTTTGGGATTAGCAGATGCAAACTATTATATATATATGTAGAGCTGAATCACTATGCTGTACACCAGAAACTAACACAACATTGTAAATCAACTATACTTCAATAATTTTTTTTAAATGATGAATATATCTTTTATGTTGATGGTTATTACACTAAATATAGAACAACACAGAATCTATGTATTTCAAGAAAACTAATTTATGTAAAAACACGCAGTCACATTCAAATATTTGATATATCCCTGGTGGTCTAGTGACTAGGATTTGGCGCTTTCAAATATGAAATAAAAATATTCAAATATGAATAAAAATGACTTTTTAAACGATTGAACTGGGCTTTCCTTGAAAAAAACATCTTTTCATTATCTAGTGGATAACCTGATACTACAGTGTATTCTGTGTTAATATATACAATAGTTTAAATGGCAATTTGTATAATCCTATTCTGGCATTATTTTCACTTTCTAATCTACTAAGAGCCTCAAAAAATCCATTCGTCAGGCCACATATGGGTGCCCCACAAGCCCTGCTGGAGTCATTTTCCCCTTCCCTCCTCTCAAGCAATCCTTGCCAGGAGCCACCTCCATCCAGTCTTTGTTGGGGCTTCCCTCCCAAGTTGACCCTCTTTTTTTTTTTTTCTTTTTTTTTTCAGTACTTGGACCTTTTCAGTACTGTTGTGGCCTCTTCCGTTGCGGAGCACAGGCTCTGGACGCGCAGGCTCAGCGGCCATGGCTCACGGGCCCAGCCGCTCCGAGGCATGTGGGATCCTCCCAGACCGGGGCACGAACCAGTGTCCCCTGCATCGGCAGGTGGACTCTCCACCACTGCGCCACCAGGGAAGCCTTGACCCTCTTCTTGAAGGAAGTTTCCAGTTCTTTAGCTCATTACAGAGTCTGGTTCACTGCTTGTCCCCTTGCCTAGCTCAGAGTCCAGCACATAGTAGGTGTTACAGACTGAATTGTGTGCCCCCTAAATTCATATGTTAAAGCCCTAATCCCCAATGTGACAGTATTTGGAGATGGGGCCTTTGGGATGTAAGTAGGATTAGAAGAAGTCAGGAGGGTGGTGGGATTATTGCCTTTATAAAAAGAAACACCAGGGCTTCCCTGGTGGCACAGTGGTTGAGAGTCCGCCTGCCAACGCAGGGGACACGGGTTTGTGCCCCGTTCCGGGAGGATCCCACATGCCGCGGAGTGGCTGGGCCCGTGAGCCATGGCCGCTGAGCCTGCGCATCTGGAGCCTGTGCTCCGCAACGGGAGAGGCCACAACAGTGAGAGGCCCGCGTACCACAAAAAAAAAAAAAGAAACACCAAGAGAGCTGCTTTCTCTCTTTGCCATATAAAAGGACACAGTGAGAGGGTGGCCTTCTGTAAGCCAGGAAGAGAGACCTCACCAGAAACCGACCATACTGGCACCCTAATCTTGGACTTCCAGCCTCCAAAACTGTGACAAAATAAATTTCTGTTGTTTAAGCTGCCCAGTCTGTGGTACTTTGTTATGGTGGCCCAAGCCAAGTAATAAAGTAGGTACTCAATATATATCCCTTGATTGAATAAATAAACAATACATAAACCCGGAGTGGACAAACCACTTACACAGGATTCATTCTTTGCAAGGATCCCTCTTTGCTCCAACCCCCTTTGATTTCTAGTCTTTGACAAAAACCTTAGACCTTCACAGGCCAGCGAGACAAAATCAATGGCAGTTCGGGTTCTTAGGGTCTGTTTCTTAGCACAGGAGCGGCAAATAGTGTGCCACCTAGAAAAGGCACCTAGAATTACTTGGAGGTGGGCTCATCCAGCACTGAGCTGATATGGATTCTGAAGCCCCTTCTGGATTCAGTGCAAGGAGTCCTGTGATTGATTAGCAATGCCTGTCACGGCTGTGGGTGGGGTGAGTGGCGGTATCTGGGCCAATCCCGACTCAGAAGCTACAAGGCAAGAGCCTAGCGATGGGGTATGGGAGTCAGGCCAAGACTCTGCTGTGCAGAGCTAAGGGCAAGGACTCGGGCCCTGAGGAAGGGACCCAGGGCTAGCCTGTGGGGGTCGCAAGGAGCAAGACCAGTGCCCAGTAGAGCCCAGATCCTTGACCGAGCAGGGTAACTGCTGACCAGGCTCCATATTCCCTCTGCCTCAGGCCCCAGCTGAGAAGCATTATCCAACAGAGGTGGGTGAGGGAACAGGGGCCCTGTGGCCTCAGGGACAGGTGCACTGCAGTTCCCCGCAGCCAAAGCTGCTGGGGGACATGAGGATAGAGGTGGGAGGAGCATAGGGCAGGATGTGCTGGGTGACAGGAACTCCAGAAACAAAGGCTTACAGGCAGGGAAAACACATCAGATGCCTGACCTACTGGAGCAGAGGGATTGGGCTGGGGAGAAAAGGCAAGCAGAGGGGGTCAGAGCAAGTCACACAACCGAGCTCCTTGAACGTTAGCAGCCTAGCAGAGAGATGAAACACCACAGCTTGTGGAACTGGATGGCGAGGATTCTGCCTCTTCCTCTTCCCAGCTGTGCCACTTTAGGCAAGTTACTTAACCTCTCTGGGACTCTGGTTCCTCAACTAGGGATAATAATAGTATCTGACTCACAGGGTTGTTGTAGGGACTGAGTTACAAAGTATGAAGCACTGAGAACAGTGCACTGACACACAGTGCTCTGTTACATTTGCAAGTGTTACAGTTATGTAGAGTAAAGCAGTCTGAACATTAACCAATATTTCCCCAATTGTTTTCCATGGAATCCTCAACTAAGAGATACTTCTATCAACAAGATTCTTATAGCCAAATTTGAAAAATGTCTCCTGTTATACCCACGTCAAACTGATGAGTCCACAGTAAACAAAAAACAAACAAACAATAAACCCCTAACTTTCTTTAGCTTAGTGTTTCCCAAACGCAGTGGATCATGGAAACTTCTGCATACCTTGTGGGACAGTGTTCCACAGGACACCAGTGTGGGAAGTGCTATGGAGGAAGGCCGTGGGGAGTCTCTGGACGTAGAGGAAGGGGTCTCCAGGAGAAGCTGCCTGGCAGGGGCTAAACCACAGCAAGATTCCAGCGCCTAGAGAGGAGGAGGAAGGAATCAGCTGAAATGCCAGGGCTGAAGGCCCTGGAGCAGAAGGGAAGGGTGAATGGGGGAGACCCAGGGCAGGGGGTATAGGGAAGAGCAGGGAGCTGTTTGGATATAGAGAGGAGAGAAGAGGCAGAGGTGACCCTGAGAATTCCACTTGGGGAGGTAGGAAATGGGAGAGCAGAAAGGTGGTGACGAGTGGGGGGGCAACCCTCATTTACTTATGTACTCACTCTGCCCACTCACCCTGTCACCCTTCCCAATTTATGACTGAGGTGGGTCTAAGCCCTGCGGCTTCCCCAAGGGGGTGGGCCTGGAGAGAGAGAGATGGGGACAGCTGCTTCCTGGGGAAGAATAGCCTCCAGAAGACATAGAGATGTTCTGTCCCCGCTATGCACAGATGGTGTGATTATAAAATCAACAGCAGTTGTCCAGGGCCTCTAGGGTGGACTCCGGGTCGGTGCTGAAAAGAAGCAAAGGCTGCAGTCTGAGCTCTAGGCCTGGCTCTGCTAGCCACTAAAGGCTGTGCAACTTTGGGGAAGTTGCTCCATGTCTCTGGTCCAAACTTCATCTCTAAGTTTGGTCCTCAAGCCCCACTTCCTCCTCCCTTGGTCACATCAGCCACAGCCATGACATTTCTATCCCTTGCCCTGGTGCCAAAGGCCTCCGCCGGGAAATCAGGCCTCCTGCACCCCATCACTGTCAGGGTCCCTCTGCCCCACGGCCCAGGTTCTCACCTCTGGAAGTCCTGGCGGCAGCACCGGTACACCTCAAAACTGCTGCTGCTGAGGGTCGTGTTCAGGAGGGACACACAGTCGACCTCAGCCCCCCGGGCATGTACAGGATCCCTGTGCAGGGAAAGCAGCTGGTGGGAAGGCCCAGCCCCTCACTACCCTCCAACCTCACCCAAGGACTTCCAGAGAGGCCAGAGCCCCAGTGCCTGGCCCTGGACCAGGGCCAACTGGAGAATCAGGGCTCTGAGTCCTGAGCCCACCAGGCCTGCACTCACCTGCCACGCAGGCATTCACCAGAGACACACAGGCCCCCGTGCAGAGCACCCGGAGCATGATCTGGGAGAAGTTGCTCTTCTGCTGGGGGGCCATGGAGGCTGCAAGAGGACAGGAGTGCTCAGGGCCAGGACTCAGCATGCCCCTCTGCCTGTATCTGTGCCTCCGGCTGCATCTGCTGACACCCCTTTCTCTTCTGGGTGGCCAGAGGGACAGATGCTGTCCTCCTGACGCTTTTGAGTTTGGGAGTCCTCCTTGGCCTGAGTCGGGCCCCTAGGTAGCACTCCACGCCCCCCCACATGCCATCAGTGGCAACTGTAGGAAGAGAACGTGAGTTTGGAGTCAGGCAGACCTGGGATTAAACACAGGTTCAGCCACTTATTAGCTGAGTGACTTGGGCCATCATTCACTTTTGCAAGACTCAGCAAAACGGGATGGTTACACCACCAGGCAGGGAACTGCAGGGGGTGGAAATGTTTTTTGTAAAGAGCTGAGAGCTGTGCAGAGCCTTCTCCCCTAGGCCCCTCCAGGCCTGCCTGTCCCTTGTGGGTACGGGAACTAAAGCCTCAGAGGGCAGGTCACCACCGCACCTCCCGACCCTCCCCAGAGCTCTGAGCCAGGCTTGGCCTACAAGGCCAAGGTGCTAACCTCCTGGGCTACCCCAGCAGCAGAGAAATCATGAAATGCCAGGGCTGGGAGGAAGCTCCACGGCCGCCTTGTTCAGGCTCTGCCTTAGACTAATGGGAGAACTGAGGCCTACAGATCCCCAAGAAATATCTCAGAGCCAGGACTAGTGTCCATCCCCGACTGTCCAGGATACCGAGAGGCCCCTATAGGACTCACTCAGGCCTCCCAGCGTGATCCCAATGGAGCTGAAGTTGGCAAATCCACAGAGGGCAGACGTATCTCTGCTCTGACCTGAGAAGACAGAAGATGAGCGGGGAGGGGCTTCCCTCAGATGGGACGGGAGTTTGCTCAAACCACCCCGTACCCTGGCCTTAATTTCACCCTCTGCCTATGTGCCTTTGACCTTTGAAGCACTCGGTGCTGCCCTCTCCCAGCCATCCACACCTACCTCTAAGTCAACTCAAGCTGCACAACCTCACAAACATAGCCCCCTCCTCATCTGCCCTTGAATCTCCTTAATTACCAGCCTTTCTGGGTATGATTCAGCCTGGCCCAGTCTTCTCACTTTGGCCCTACTAAGCTCTGTACCCAGGAACAGTGGGCGAACGGCCCTTCCCGACATGCTGCAGCCCCGCACCTTTGTTTACGGAGAATGCGCTCAGGCTGAGGTCCTTTGAGGTGCGGTGATGCCCGAAGAGCAGGATGGTGGCCCAGTGGAGAGAGGGAGGGATTCAGAGCCCAGTCGGCTTGGGTTCCAGACTTGTCACGGCCTATTTCAGGTTGAGCAAGTCGATAGCCTCCTAAGTTTTAGTTTCTCCATCAGGAATGTGGGAGTAATAGTAGCTGCCTGGAGAGACTGTCATAAAGATCATCTAATGTACAGGAAGTACCAGGCACAGGGGAGGTATTTAAGCAAGGTAATTCTCCTTCCCTTTTGCTCTGAACGGTTGTGTAATTCCTTAGAAGTGTTAAGAGCCAAAACGGAACAATTTGGAAAAAAAGATTGGCTTAGACCCATACCTCACACCATATAAAAAATTAATTCTAAATCACGGAAGCAGATTAATATTTTAAACATCAAATAATAGGAAATACAGAATAATTATTATTGTTACAAAATAATATTATTACTCTCATTTTGGAGAGGAGCAAACTGAGGCTCACAGAAGTGACTGAGGAACTTCACACAGCAAAAATGCAGCTGTGTCAGAATTTGAACTCAGTTTTGTCTGACTCCAAAGCTCATGATTTTAACTACTTCACCATATTGTTTCAGGAATTTAACCCTTGCCAGATTTTTGGAATGGAGATAACTTTCTAAATTTAGATATTATAGCAGAAATGCAAAGATTTGGTGTAAATTTTGTGTTTAAAAAAATCTCTGAATACAGAATGAAGGGGAGAAAAAAAGACTAGGAAAAATATATGTAGAAAATGTAACAGAAAAGGGTTAATATCTTTATAACACACAGAGTTTATACAAATTGATGAAAAAATATTAAGGTACCTGCATTCTGCTTACTCACTTACAATCACCCCCCCAATCTGCCCAAGTAATCTTAAAATGTCAAAAGTCAAATCTTCAGTAACTTCCTACTGCTCCTCGGCCTGTGTCACTCTCTTTTACAATTACCACCTGTTCTAACCTCACTGCTCTCCTCTCAGTTCTCCAAACAAGTGCTTTTCAACCTCAAGGCCTTTGCACGTGCCTCTTTCTTTGCCTGGAATGCTCTTCCCAATTTCTCCTGGCCCCTCCTCCTCCCTGCAATTCTTGGCCTAATAACCACATCTCAGGGAGGCCTTTTCTGACCAGCTCAGTCAAGGAAGACCCCCTCCCTGTTTCCTCTTATTGTTTCCATCAGAGAATTTACCACAAATTGTGGTTTTAAAATTTTTTATTCCTTTGCTTTCTTGCGTTTTGCTTGTGTCTTTCACTACGTGTAAGTTCCATGTCACCAGGGACCATGTCTGTCGAATTCCCCTTTTTATCCCTGGTACCCAGCAGAGGGCCTGGCACTTCAGAGGTCTCAACAAATACTTGCTGAAGGAATGAAGTTCATTTAAAAAGATCCCGAAGGCACATACCACCCACTATCTCTAGAGAAGGGAGTGATACTGGAGCTGAAAATGAGGAGTGAGGGGAAACCTGGGCTTTTTACTCCATACAAACTTTTTTTTTTTTAAACTAAAGAGTACATTCCTTTACAATTAAAAAAAAATTTAAAAGGCAAGAAAACATTTTTTATTAAAAGTTCCTAGTAACCCAGTAACAAATGAAAACAATGAACTATTATTTGCCCCTTAACGTATCAAAACTTTTTTTTTTTTTTTAAGAGGCTACTCAGCCCTGTTCAGTGTGTGGTAAAATCAATGATCACAGGCACAGCTGGGGCGGTTTCAGTTGTTACAACGCCTCGGGAAAGATACTGGCAGCAACCACACGAGGATCCGTGCCATGTGATTCAGTCATCCCACATCTGGGAAAGCTCCTGAGGAAATGCTCGGAGAGGAGGGAGAAGTCCTGTGCAAAAAGCTATTCATTTCAGCGTTGTGTATAATAGCCAAATAATGGAATTATATATTATATTGTTATATTTATTATAATATAATTAATTATAATTATATTATATATTATAATAGCTGTAATTTTGGGATGATAAGATGATGGGTAATTTTGTCATTCTCAATCATGTTACATACAGCTGTTATTATTTTAGAGAGTTTCATTTTAGAAAGCTTTTATAGTTTTTTTCTTTTTTTTAATGTCTTAACATGGACTTCCCTGGTGGTCCAGTGGCTAAGACTCCGCACTCCCAATGCAGGGGACCCAGTTTGATCCCTGGTCCGGGAACTAGATCCCACATGCCTCAACTAAGACTTTGCATGCTAATTCGCATGCCACAACTAAAAGATCCCACATGCTGCAACTAAAGAAAAAGATCCCGCGTGCTGCAACTAAATAAATAAATAGATAGATAAACAAATAAGTCTTAGCAGAAGAAACAAACCCCTGAACTGAATCCAATATATTGAAGATGAATGTGGTGGTGAGGTCTCCCCGTTTTACTCTCTTAGCTCATGAGATGCTGCCATCCATTCCTTCGGGGTAGGTGTGGCAGGTTCTACACTTGTTTTCCAACAGAAGAGGCAAGGTGCAGCGGCTGGCCCAGGGCCGCACAGGATGGTGGCCTGTCTACAGCTGGAGCTCAGATACCTCCAACGGGGCTCTTTCTCAACCTCAGCCTCCTAAGAGGCCTTGAGAAAGATGGCCTCTGAAGCTGTCTTGTTGCCCAGGGCAACGGGATGTGGGAGGTTGAGCAGCCCCTCAGTGTGTCTCAGCCGGGCCCACGGGGGAGCCGCTGCATCACGCCCTGCCCCAGGGAGGGGACAGGGACACTCACAGAGATCCACTGCTTCCTGGAACCGGCCCACTCCTCGGCGCCCGTCGTTCAGAAACAGCTTCATTCCCAGCAGCTCAGCCACCACCGGGCAGCCCTCCCAGGCCACTCCCATCAAGAAGGCCACTGACCACAGGATGTAGGAGCAGATGAGCCTAGGCATGAGGCAAGAGGAGTGGCTGGGACTGGGGTTGGCCTGGGCTCTGTGGGTGTCCACCCACCATCACCCACCGACCAGGACCACCACCTCCACAGGCTGCGGGGGTGGCCGGAACTGTATCTGGAAGCTGAGCCCCTGGACGTCCATCACGTCTCCCAGCCAGGAGAGGGCAGCATTGATGAAGGCCAGCACAGCCAGAAAAGCAATCAGGTTGGCAGGATGTTGGTCACGACCCTCACGGACATGGCAGCCCCACTGCTAGCTGCTTCTAAGAGGTTTTGAGCATCTCTGTTGATGGGATCAAGAGCCATCATTATTGGCCTATCTCCACAAACAGCAGGGCTCCCCACCCTACAGGCTCAAAGAGGAACCTTGGACAGAGCATTTCAGAGCCAGTGGTCCTTGTTTTCCCTCTGAGGCCAGAGACAGAAAGAGCCTGGCCCAAGCACTAGGATAAGACCCAGACTCCTAGCCCAGATGCTGTCCGAGACAGAAACCACTAGCCACGTGTGACTTTTGAGCACTTGAAAGGAGGCTGATCTGAATTGAAATGTGTTGCAAATATACACACCAGATTTCAGAGATTGAGTCCAAAAAAAAAGAAAGAATATGAAATACCTTATTAATAATTTTTATATTGATTACATGTTAAAATGACAATACTTAGGATATATTTAGTTAAATAAAACATTTTATTAAAATCACCTACTTCTTTTTTACTTATTAAAAGATGACTACTAGAAGATTTTAATTATAGATGTGACTCATATTTCTCTAGGGCAGTGCTGCTCTAGACCTTCAGGAAGTTGTGCGGTTGGGGATGCCCGTTGTATCCACAAGCACATTTGTCAAAAGTCGTGTCTTTCAACATTTTTTAAGAATTAAATGTTACACAAAGGTTGCTAAGACTATGATAAAGAGATGTTAGGAGGTGAGAGAAATCAAGGACAGTGCTCAACACATCAATGCGATTGACACTGGGGATCAGACCTCAAGGCATGTAGAGAAAGTGGTGTGGAACTTTTTAACGACCCTCCTCAACACACACACACACACACACACACACACACACACACACCAGGCACATCCCCAAGAACCAGGTCACTTGCCCATGCCTTGACTAGTCCATGTTTCCTGCTGGTCAGAGACTGGAAAATAAGAAGCGAGAACTGGAGTCTATATCTTCACAAGTGAAGCTGCGACCAGGGCAGTGAGAGAGAGAGGAAGTGGGCTGCGCTTGGTGAAAGACAGAGATGGGCAGAGAAAATAGGACCTGCTGCTGCCCCCACCTCTGCTCCTGTCTCTGCCCCTCCCCCCCACTCCCCTCTCTGCAGACCCTCCTGCTGTGCTCACCTGTAGGTCAGTTTCACTCCTTCCTCACCCCTGAACTTGGACTCCTCCACCTCTGTGTAGAGGGCTAAGGCACAAGGGGCAGCCTTCACAGAGGCAGCAATTAAGGAGGCAGCATCGATCTGCAAGAGTGAGAATGAGGGTTATAGAGAGATGTCAGGAAAATGTGGAGGTCAAGAAGTGTGGCCCAGGGCAGCAGGAGGACATGGTACTCTACCCTGCTGGTATATCACCATCATCAGTACTGCTGTCACTGTCACTGATAATAGTAATACATTTTATGTGTAGAGGGTTACAGGCTGTATGCACAGAACCTTCTATTCCCACACCTCCCCCAGGACTTCAGGAAGTTAGGCAGGGCAAGTACTGTTATCTCACTTGACAGACAAGGAAACTGAGGCCCCAAAGGGTTAAATATGACTTGCCCAAAATAAAGGAAGGGAAGGAATTAGACCCGTTGTGTCTTTCGGCTCCAAGTTCAAGGTTCTTCCTCCCTTTCTAGGCTGTCTCTCTTTGACCACTGATCTGAGGGCTGGTTCATCATTGGCTGAGGGGTTTGTGATGGTTTCAGACAAAGCTCACAGAACCTGAGAGTTGGAATGGATCCAAGATGTGACCTAACTTGACCTCATAGTAAAGGAAAGCCTTCCCTCTAGAGGATCCTTCCTGTCACTTACTGTGGCAGGGAACTCACCACCTCAAGGCAGCCCATCACCTCTACTCCTGCGGTCCGAGAGCTGTTTCTAAGGAAATCTGCCCCTACAACATACAACACCCACCCTTTGACCCTGGGTCGGTCTCCTGGAGCCACGCTATAGAAGCCCTCACAGCAAGATGCTGGAGCTGCCAGACCCCCGGGATTCTCCCTTCCTGAATTTTCATTCTCACTGTGGTCCCAAACCCCCTGCTTCCCTGTTCTCTTCACAGAGATGGAACACTTTTTCACCACTGTGTTATTTACCAAATGGGAGAATTAGAACCAACCCAAACATCTGACAATGGGGGGATGGCTATGCATTGTCAAGCTGCCATCAAAAACAATGGTTACCAAGGCTTCACAATACTGTGGAGAAATGCCTGCATACTTGCATATAGAGCATACCCACAATGATAGGGAAAAAAACAAACTCCACAACTATGCATAAAAAGAAGATCAGAAAGAAATACACTGAAATGTCAACCAGTTGTCTGTCCCTGGCTAGTGGGGCCAGAGTGATTTTCTTTTCTTTCAGCTTTTCTGTATTATCTCTAAATGTCCACATGATATATACTGTCTTTATAAGCAAAAAAGTAAAATAGACTTCTCCTTAAAGTTTGTAATAAATCAACTGCAGTTTTAAAATTTTAAATAAAAAGGAACTAAAGGAGGGGAGGTAAGTTTAAGCTACATGTTCAGGCGAATAAAACAGACGGCCAATGAAGCCCAAGGAAGTACCAGGAACTACTGATGAGGAACCAGGCCTCAGAGACCCTCTGAGGCTCTGAAAGTCTTGTAATATCCTCCTCCTTCTTCTTTTAAAGCCCCTTTGTTTCCTTTCAGCGGTAAGCAGAAACCACTTAAGATGTGTACCAGGTCCAGCACCCACCTGCCACGTGCCCCCATCACAGCCACTGGGTGTGCAGGCCTTGCTCCTCATGGAAATAGCCAGCCCCAGGCAGGTGTCCTCTCTGGACCTTCCAGGCCAAGCTTTGGGACTTTGCTGGCCTCCTCCTCAGCCACCCAGCTCCAGCGGGCACAATACCACATCTGGAATCTTGGGAATTTCCCTTCCACCAGCCAGGACCCTCCCCTTTCCTCCAGCTTGGAGGCTGCATCTGGTTTGTCAACTCGAGTCTCAGTGGGGAGCACACCTTGCACATTCATGGACACTGTCCTTTGAATGGACCAGTCGTGGCCACTGCCTCAAATGCCCCAGGCAGTCATTTCCTGCTCATCTTGGAAAGGGCTGAGTCCTGCACTGGCAGGGCTCCCGGGGGCACTGGGTCAGCCCACACACGGCCTCTCTGCTGCCAGTTATGCCTCAGGGCCATGACATTCTCCAGCGCTGCCTCCAGACACCAGGTCAGGAATGCCTTCTGTCCCAGCATGACAGGGCCCACTCCTGCCCAAGGCCCTCCTTCCTCTACCTAAAGGTGTCCTATGTGAAGAGGGATAGAGGGTAGGAGCCATCCATCTGAACTTTCAAAAAGGTCTTTACTGAGAAAAGAAATAAATCCAGACACTCCAAAGCATAAAATGGGCCAGTTTTAGAAGGCTGGACTTCTGACCCTAATATGTCAGAGAAAGAACAACCACTTTTTCAACACCATGTCAGGTGTTTTTTTGTTTTTTGTTTTTAAGATTTTTTTTGATGTGGACCGTTTTTAAAGTCTTTATTGAATTTGTTACAATATTGCTTCTGTTTTATGTTTTGGTTTTTTGGCCGTGAGGCATGTGGGATCTTAGCTCCCAGACCAGGGATCGAACTCTCACCCCCTGCATTGGAAGGCAAAGTCGTAACAACTGGACCACCAGGGAAGTCCCTTGCCAGGTATTTTCTGTTTATTATGGCATTTAATTCTTAGACTGCTGTGAGGTGGGCAGTAATTCCACCCATTTTACAGGTGTAGAAACTAAGCATGTGGTTGACTCTTACTTGGCCCTGCTTGGGCCTCCCAGACCCTGCCCCAGGGGCTCCCACTCTCGCACAATTGATTGAGAAACATCAGTGGCCATCCCCTCAACCCATCCTGTGTTCACAGCCCAAGGCACACATCTGGATCTCTACTCACAATGATCCCGAGCCAAAGGGGTGGGTAGGGAGACCAGTTTCTGGGGTTTTAGCAGAGAGGGCTCGTGCCTACCTTAGAGTGTTTGGGAAACACACTGAAAAGGGACATGTATGTGGAGGTCACAGTGAAAGGATTCAGTCAAGTAACACTTGGGACCTCAGACCAGGGAGAAGGTCTAGACCAGTGTCATCTGATACAAATATAGCACAACTGTGATTTAAGTTTTCTAGGAGCCAATTAAAAAAGTAAAAAGAAACAGATGAAATTAATTTCATTAATGTATTTAATTTAACCCAATATACCTAACATATTGTTTTCTACCCTTGTAATCAATGTAAAACTTATCAATAAAATATATTAATTGATTTTTTCCATACTAAGTTTCACAGCAGATCTCATTTCAGACCGACCACATTTCAAGGGCTTAATAGCCACTTAATAGCTAGTGGCTGCTGTGTTGGACAGCACAGGTCTAGAAATATCCACATTTTAGCAATAGGAGGGGTGCAGGGAAGAGCCAGCCAGAAGCTGAGCATCAAAGAGAAAGGAGGAGAGAGAAAGGGGGGATTCTCTTTGGAATTCAGGGTCTAAGGGCAGAGCCCAAAATACAGTGAGGAACTGCCTGCAAGAGGGCATGAAAAGAGAGAGGGGAGAGGGTGGGAAGGGCTGTGGGAGGAAGCCCCGGGGGCTGCTGTAGTGGCGGCCAAGAGCCAGGCGGGGGCAGAAGAGAGCTTCTCTGTGACCAGCCTGGAGGCTGATCCAGAAGCCGAGGGAAGGAAGGTGGACTAGGTGCCTTTCACCAGGCCAGCTATGGTGGTAGCCTGGGGCTTCCGTACCAGAGGCTGTGGATGGAGACCCGCGACCACTAGGCTGATCCTGGTGGCCTCTGCACATTCTGTAGAGCTAAAGGGAAGTGGGTACCAGGCCCCTTCAGTGGGAAGGCCCGCCCGCCTGGGGCTGGGCCTGGACTCTGGCCTGGGACAGGGAAGGAAAGGAGGCTGAGCTGTAAGGCGATTGTGGAAAAGGGAGAGAGTTCTTCCAGTACTTTAGTCTTAAGTAATGGCAACGACGCTTATGCGATAGAAAGAATACCATTCTTTTAACTGGCTTGTGGAACCCAAAGCAAGGTTAAGACATTTAAAGGCTCTAAGTCCCGAAGATAGGAGGGCAACCCCTCCCCCAATACACCACCATGAAAAAAGTTTCAGGAACAAAGTTTCAAGTTTTCATTTTTGAAATATCAAATTCCTTCCAAAATCAATTGGTGGTGAGGTATGGGGGAGGGGTGTGGCATGCATCAGCTCTGATGGGCCCTTCCTAGGCCTTGGTAAGAAAAGGTACAAACCAGATGACCTCTAAAATTCTAGGTGGAGGATGCTGGGCGGAGAAGACAAAGCCTCAGAGTGCAAGGGGCCTTCTTGAAAAGTCACGAGGCAGCAGCCATCCTGCCCAGACAGCTCTGTGGGTATGCGGAGCTGAGCCTCCTGGTGTGGCCCAGGTGTCCTGAGGGAAGGAGGGACTGAGGGGCAGGTTAGCTCATCCCCTTGGCCATCCTCAAACACAGAGATGAGAAAGACAGGTGGAATTTGAGACCAATACTGGTCATTCTTTCATCCCCCGACCCATTCACACACAGCATCAGGAGAGCCTGGGCCCTGGGAGAGGCAGGCTGTCCTTCTCCAAACCAGCGCACGGAGGCCCACCTCACCCTAGGGACTGTGACCGTGCATTGCACGGATGAACTTACCCAGCTCATTCCCTTACTGCTCTACATTTATGTTTCTTGGGTTGTTTGCTATTACAAATAATGTTGGAATTTTGCATCCTTTGACCACTTGTGAAAATATTTCTGTATCATAATATTCCTAACTAGATCAAAGAGGAGTATTTTTAAATTGACTGATAGGTGTTTTCCAAAAAGGTTAGAGCAAATTGCACTCGCATAAAGAGTATGTGGGGCTTCCCTGGTGGCACAGTGGTTAAGAATCTGCCTGCCAATGCAGGGGACACGGGTTCGAGGCCTGGTCCGGGAAGATCCCACATGCCGCGGAACTAAGCCCGTGTGCCACAGCTACTGAGCCTGCGCTCTAGAGCCCACAAGCCACAACTACTGATCCCGAGTGCCACAACTACTGAAGCCCGCGTGCCTAGAGCCCGTGCTCTGCAACAAGAGAAGCCACTGTAATGAGAAGCCCGCGCACTGCAATGAAGAGTAGCCCCTGCTCGCCGCAACCAGAGAAAAGCCTGCGCACAGTAACAAAGACCCAACGCAGCCAAAAAAAAAAAAAAAAGAGTATATGAATGCCCCTCAGCCTTGCCGTTTAGAGGCATGTAAAATTTTGCATATCCTTGAGAAGAAACATAAGTTATTATTGTTTTAATTTATCAGTGAGCTTGAATATCTGTTTATCATTTATGAACTTTTCTTTCTTGATCAGTCATTAAACTTTTAAAAAATTGTGATTTTTTACCTTTCAGAGGTTTTTCATTTTTATTAGTTAGCTCTGTCAACTTTTTCCTTTACACTTTCGGATTTCATGTCATGCTCAGAATTTTATAAGAAAAAAGCAAGTTGCAGAAAACTGTGAATAGAATTACCTCACCTTTAGTAAAAAAAAAAAAAAAAAAGGCAAGTATATGTATATTCAGTTATATGTACTTAAATGACTTTTTACACAGAAATATCTGGAATGACATATTTTAAGTCAGTGGTTCCCAAATTGAGCGAGTATCAGAATCACCTGGAAGGCTTGTTACAATACAGGACACAGGAATCCCCGGCATTCCTGATTCAGCAGGTCTACAGAGGGGCCCAAGAATTTGTATTCCTAACAAGTTCCCAGGTGAAGGTGTCGCTGCTGGCCCACTGAGGACACTTTGAGCACTGCTGTTCTCATCTAGTAAGAGCAGTTATCCATGGGAAGTGGGAGTGAAGTGTTTTGTTTTTTTTACTTTATTCACTTCTGTAAGAAGCAAGAATTTCTTCGATATCTAAGGGGGAAAAATAAGATCTTGAAAGACTTGCATGTGAAAACACAAACAAGTACAGTGTTTTACACAAATGTAATGCATTATTACCAGGCACTTTGTAGGGGACACACTGAAGATTCATCTCTGCTTGCCATGCACTAGTGTTGTGATTGGTTTAAGGGCCTGATTCATACCACTGGAATTTGATTTAGAAACGTACTGTGCTCAGAAAGCTACACAAGTAATCATTGAGGAGTAGAGGAAGGACTTGTGCCCAGAAAGGGTGTAAAGGAGAGGAGGTGCGAGGACGGGGTACAGGAAGGGTAGGACAAAGCTCCAGGGGTGGCCTAGGTGGGGGACTGTGTGTCTGAGTTTTGGAGTCAGACAGGTCTGGGCTCAGATCCTGGCTTTGGGCATCTCACTTACTCTCTGAGTCTCAATTTCCTCATCCTTGAAATGTGGATATTAAAACACTTAGCGCTTTGCCTCAGTAAGCAGAATACTGGAAACCTTTGTTCCCACTAGCCACTTAGAAGCCCAAATGGTCCAGCCCACCTGGCCTGCCTTACTCATGTGAAGCTTCTCCTCCCACCATCACAGCAGCCCTGGTTTAGGACGTAGCCCATGAGAGAAGACCCCAGGTCGCTTTGGCCAGGAGCTGTGTGGGGCTCCCACAAAGGTGGGTTTCAGGTTCTTGGTTTTCAGCAAGCAGAAGGAGGGCTCTACATACCCCAAAGGAGATGCAGGCGTCCCGCAGGCTGCCGGCAATGGTGGCGTAGCCTCTGGTCATGACAACGTGGATTTCAGAGAGTGTCATGTCTGCCAAGTAGGGCCGGATCAGTAGAGGAGCCTCAGTCTGCAAACGGGAAAGAGGTCAAACAAGCAGCGCTGGTCAGGCTAGCACGGGCACTTGGGGCGTACCCCCTCCACCTGGGAGTGAGCAGGTCACAGCGAGGGCTGGGGACCCCAGGGGAAGAGACAGCAGGGTGGGGTGAGGACCAGAGTCTGTACTTGGCTGAGCCTCTCTGAACCTCAGCATCAGCCCAGCTCTGTGGAAGGACCCCCAACCCTTCCTGTGGGCCTGATAACGCTCCCCTGTGTCAAGTGCCTCCCACGTCCAGGCACCCAGCTAAGCCCCTCACACACATCACTTACAACCTTCTAGGAAAGAAGTGGTCGTCTCCACATTCCAGGAGAGCAGAAGGTCAGAGAGGTTCAAAGAATTACCTCTGTTCGTGCAAAAGACCAGAAGCAGATGTAACTCCAAGCCTGACGTTTAGTGAAGCCATGGGAGTTGCCAGAGAGAAAGGAACTGGGGCATTCGATGGCATGTTTAGTTCAGGGCACGTGGGGAAGCCTGTAGCCATTCGTTTATTCATTCAATAAATAATTATAGTATATACTATGTTCCAGACTGTGCTATGGAATAGGGATAGAGATGGGGGAGGTGGAGGGCAGATGGACAAGGCAGGGTAAGCAGTGGACCTCAGCAGGCAGAGGCATGATCTGACTTGGGTTTTTAAAGGGCCACTCCAGGAGACTTCCCTGTCTGTCCAGTGGTTAAGACTCTGCGCTTCCAATGCAGGGGCGCAGGTTCGAACCCTAGCTGGGGAATTAAGATCTCACGTGCTGGGCTTCTCTGGTGGTGCAGTGGTTAAGAAACCGCCTGCCAATGCAGGGGACACGGGTTCGAGCCCTGGTCCAGGAAGATCCCACATGCCACAGAGCAACTAAGCCCATGTGCCACAACTACGGAGCCTGTGCTCTAGAGCCCATGAGCCACAACTACTGAAGCCCACATGCCTACAGCCCATGCTCTGCAGCAAGAGAAGCTACCACAATGAGAAGCTCACGCACCGCACCAAAGAGTAGACCCTGCTTGCTGCAACTAGAGAAAGCCGCGCACAGCAATGAAGACCCAAAGTAGCCAAAAATAAATAAATTTTAAAAAAAAAGATCCCACATGCCACACGGCCAATAAATAAATAAATTTTTAAAAAAATAGATAAATAAAGGGCTACTCCAGCCTGTGTGTGAAGGATGGGTAGGGGCAGCAATGGTGGCAGGGAGAACAGAGAGGAGGTGGTTGTCGTGTCCAGGTGAGAGACAAGTGTGGCTCATAGCAAAAAAAAAAGCAAAAGGGCAGCAGGGCAGGTCTGGGATGTGATGTGGGGCAGAGCTGTCAGGACTTGCTGATGGACTGGATGCAGCTGGGAGCAAGGGAAGCAAAGGAAGGAAGGATGACTCCTCGATTTTTGTCTAACAACCTCATTGAAGACGTTGCCATTTACTGAGAAGGGAAAATCTTGGAGACGTGCATGTGTGTTGAGGGAGGGAATTAAGGGTTCTGCTTGTTCGGACTTGCCTAGTAAATTATCTAAGGATATCCAAGTGGAGGGTCAAGGGGGCAGTTATATATATATCAGACTGGAGTTTAGGGGAGAGGAAGTATTTAAGCCATGGGGCTGGGGCAATCCCCTGGGGACAGACTGTGGCCAGAGAAGAGAATAGGGCCCAGGCCTGCCAACACTGAGCTTGAAATGATACCACTAATCCTTGAAGGTTCCCCGTCCCCGTGAAAGTTAATTCACCTTTGGAGCTCTTTCGGTTATCGTGTCATATTCACCTAAGATTTGTCTTTTCTCAGCAAAAACCATTGATTACATTTGCAGCATTTTATATAAAATAAATGCTGATACTGAAATATCTTTTTCTCTTTTGCCTCATTTTGAACAACTAAGGGATTTTGGACTATTTATCTCAGAGCACATCTGTCTTAATTTGCTTAAAAAAAAAAAAACCTTTGAAATCTACACATTTGCATTATAGCAAAAAAGATGCAAATATCCTCCAAAGTTTCCTAAACTGCCCAGTGAAATATGGCATACTTTGGCAAGTATGTTTTTTTGGTGACTTACATGTTGGGCAGATGGGCCGGGATTCTGGAACAGTCACCAGAGTCTTACCCCTAGGAGGGTCCGGCCTTCTGCAAGGGACTCAGGACTGATAGTCCCTTCAGAGTCACACTTAGATTGGAAAATACATTTTCAGAAAGAGGGAGGGGGAAAAAAAGACAAACTGATGTTGTGGAAGGAACCCTGTCCAGGAAGAAGAAGACTTGGATTCTAAGTTCTGGTTTATGTTGTGGGATCTTGGCAAGGCATTCCCAGCCCCGAGCCTCAGTTTCTGCCTGTATTAAGAGGAGAACATTGGACTCCATCTGTAGGACTTGTGAGTCTCTAAGCTGATGAAGACAGCCTAGACCTAGGGTGGGAAGAGGTACCAGGGAGATACTATCCTCCTTGGCACAACCCAGGCAAGGAGTGTATCCCCAAATGGAGCATCCCTAGGGCAGCAGCCTTTGGTGACCCTGGGAGAAGGTTTGATTGGCTCTTCTGCTGACTGAATCAGAGCTCTAGGGACCCAGGGCACCCGCCCTCCTTGAGGGAAGGAGGCTGCAATACTGACCTGGCTCACAAAGATGGTTCAAGCCACACTCAGGGTCTTCGTGGCCATGGGGCCCATGGTGGCCTGCATCAGCCAGGAGATCTAGAAGGAAGCAGGGTGCTCTTTGTGGATTGGTATCAGCAAGCCCCAGGGACAGAGAGAGTCAGGGGTGGAAGTACCTTAAAAGTCTTCCTTCCAACTCCCAACCCAGGTAGAACTCCCTTACCTACATTTCCCCAAAGGTCCATTCATCTTCTCCTTCCACACCTCCATTGATGGGGGCTTATCATCCATGAAAAAAGGATTCCCTGGTCAAATATATTTGAGAATTGCTGTACACACACACCTTGGAGATGACCAATACTTACCAGTTTATTAAAGGCTCTGAGAAGTCCTGCACAAAACTTGTTTAAATTTGTTTAGCCTGGTGTCTAGCTTAGCTTCATAAAATTATTTGACCAAGGGACTTCCCTAGCGGTCCAGTGGTTAAGACTCTGCGCTTCCACTGTAGGGGGCGCAGGTTTGATACCTGGTTGGGCCATATGGCGCGGCCAAAAATAAAGTAAAATAAATAATTTGACCATGGGATCCCTTTACCTAGTAGCATTTATTAACTTGCTGTGAAACTAGAGTTTTGTGAAAGGCTTTGGGAAACACTGTATTAAAAAGTTCTTTCTTTTAATCAACATGAAATCTGCTTCCCTGGAATTTCTCTCCACTGCAGGTACCTCTCAGGCTGCCTTTTCCCTAACCTTCTATAAGTGTTTAGAATCCTACCCGTAACCTTCTTCACCCTGGCCTTCTCTTTTTTGGCCCTTCATCCCTACTTCCTTCAGCCATTCTATGGAATGTATGGTCTCAGGCCCTTTCAAACTGAACCCACTGATAGTTCAGTTTGTCATAGCCCCTTGGTTGAACACATTCTCCAGATTTGGGGATAATTGTCTCCCTTAGGCCATGCACTGTGCACTCTTAACATAACCACAGGCTGCACTTCTGGCAGCTGCCTGATGATACTGGTTTATTCTGAGCTCAATCAGCTAAAAACCTCAGAATCTCTTGTCCAATGCTGTCTGTCTCCTGCATCCTGGTTTTGTGCAGCAGATTTTATGAACATAAGCACAGGATTTGACATTTATATCAGCTAAGTCTGGCCCACGTGACCCACTGCTCTCAAGATCTTTTTGGTATAAATTATTTTTTCCCCTAACACTTCTCTTCAATGCAGCCCCAGTTCTGTAAACTTCCCTCCCCCAAAGACCCCACTGGATTTTGGTGCCATTTCTCCTTAGTAGCATGACAAGAGACTCTGTGAAAAGTTGTTTTGTTGGTAGTAGACTCTGAGAGAAGGCTGGGGAGCAGGGGATGCTGGAAGGTCCAGGCCCTCAGAGCAGGGGATTTGGGGAGGGTGTGGGCTTGGGAGCAAGGCATTCTGGGAGAGTGTGGTTCCTGTCAGCCTGTGATTCTGGGAGGGCCCAGGCTGGGACCTTGAGAACTCACCTTCAGGATCACCCACTGCATGAGGCTCACATAGTAGAGAACGGACATGGCACAGATGAAGAAAACAATGATGGGCAAAACCTGCCAGCAAAGAGCACAGACCCTGGGGTTAGAGGCAGAGAGGTGGCAGGGTACCACGCAGGGCCTCGGAGGCCCCAGACAGCCACTTCATCCAAGGGCTTGCCACTCAGAGCCCCAACGGGGTCAGGGAAGAAGCTCTGAATTCAGTGCATGAAATCGCATATGGGGCCTCTCTGGAGGCAGCTGTCCTCTCTGTTCCCCTCTAAACATTAACCATCCACCCAGGCACCCCTTGGGCTGTGGTAGAGAAGCAGGACTTGAGTCCACCACTTTTTATCACCTGCTTCTTTGTCTGTAAAGTGGGGAGGAAGTGACTACCTCTCAGGTTGTTGTGAGGGTTTTGGGAGCTGGCTCAGGGCCCAGCACCTTCCTAGCACAGGGTCTGTCCTCCACCCTGAGCTCAATCCTTGGCCCATGACGCTGGCCTTAACCTCCCTCCTGTGCTTCGGGCCTGAATCAGAGCCCCTCATCTTTCTAGTGTTCTACTTCCACTCGGTGCCAGTGAGCTCCGAACGACACTCACTGTGGACCAGCCATCTGCATTTCCTCCTGTCACCCTCTTTCCTATTACCAGGCTTATGACTGCTTTTCACTTACTCCAAGCCTCTTCAATTTCTCCTTCAAAGCTTCCTCATGTCCATTTCCTTCTCCCCAGGGCCTCCCCTTCCCTGCCCCGCACTTCCTTGTTACAGTCTGACTTAGAATAACAAGGACTGGCAACAACTTAAATGTCCCTCAGTGGAGGACTAGTTTGATAACCTATGGTGTGGCTGTGCAGTGGTGCACTCAAAGTCAGGAAACAAGAGTGAGGAAACTCACTAGGAGTAGTTTGGGGATGATTTTCAAGATAGATTGTTAATGAAAAAAGAGGGCTTCCCTGGTGGCACAGTGGTTGAGAATCCGCCTGCCAACGCAGGGGACACGGGTTTGAGCTCTGGTCCAGGAAAATCCCACATGCTGCGGAGCAGTTAAGCCCACGCGCCACAACTACTTAGCCTGCACTCTAGAGCCCGTGAGCCACAACTACTGAGCCGGCACTCTAGAGCCCGTGAGCCACAACTACTGAGCCGGCACTCTAGAGCCCACAAGCCACAACTACTGAGCCCACGTGCCACAACTACTGAAACCCGCACGCCTAGAGCCCGTGCTCCGCAACAAAAGAAACCACCATAATGAGAAGCCCACACACCGCAACGAAGAGTAGCCCCTGCTCGCCACAACTAGAGAAAGCCCGCGTGCAGCAACGAAGACCCAACTCAGCCAAGTAAATAAATAAATAAATAAATTTATTAAAAAATTTTAAAAATAAATGAAAAAAGAGAAGGTGTAGAACAGGGTGCATGGTGTGCTACTTTATGAGTAAAAAAGGTGCGGGTGGCATTGCAGGTGCTCTTGTGTGGGCACAGACATCCTTAGACAGATACGCAAATGACCAGGAATGGCAGCTACCTTGGGGAAGGAACTGGATGACTTGGGGGTCAGGGGTGGGAGGGAGATTTACTTTTTACCAAATCCCCTTTTGTACAGTTGGAATGTGCTATCTGTTCCAAATAGCTTTAAAATAATAAGTTATGCAGAATTAGTAATAACATGGGAGCATTCTTATGCTAGAATGTTAAGTGGGGAAAATGGAATATTAAAAGCACAGAAGGAAGGCTGGGACGCATACACCCAAATAGTCAAGGTAGTTGCTTCTGTGTGCTGGGACTGTGGAAACTTTGTTTTCTTCTTTCTCCATTTCTAATTTCTCATCTGCTCCTATAATTTTCTATAAGAGGTGGACACTTCTCAAGGGAGGAGCACAGGCACAGGAGAGCTTTGGGGGCACCTCATCAGTGCAGTTTTGGACTTGCTGGGTTTGAGATGCCTGTGGGTTTGAGTGGACTGTGGACTGGGAAGGTGGGCAGAAGGGCCGGCAGCTCTGAGGAGAGTTCTGGGCCAGGGCTCGGTTGAGGGCAGGTTGAAGCCACGGGGCAGATGCAGTTCACTGAGGAAACTGCCCTGGAAGAGAAGAGCAGTGGCTGAGGACAGGGCCCTGGGGTGAGCATCCCTGAAGGGTGAGAGAAGGAGGAGGAGCGCGTGGTGGAGACAAAGAAGAAACCGAGTGGTTGAAGGACTTCCAGGAAGGGGTGCGATGGAAATTGAGGGCAGCTTTTCTAGAAGGGATGGTCCATCAGCTGTGCCAGATGCATCAGAGAACTCAGTAAGGACTGAGATGGATGCTTGGCTCCTAGCGATTCAGGGCTCCCTGGTGACCTAGGTGAGAGCAGTGTCAGGAGGGATGGGCACAGAGGCCGGGTATCAGCGAACCAAGGAGGGAGTGGGACCCGAGGAAGTATAGAGACAACAGGAGAAGCTTAGCTGTGCTGGAAGGAAGAGGGGCTGCCGAGAGGGGTGAGGGGTGGAGGAAGAGGTGTTTTCATTGTTCAGAAGGAGGGTGTAGAGCAATCAAGTTCAAGCTCTGGTTCAAAATGAATCGGGACTACAGAGTGGTCCCTGATGAGAACAGAGACTCTGCCTAGGCAGCTCCCCTGGAGAAGAGAAACAAGCCCTGCTGAGGTTGTTTTCCCTTTCCCGTCCCAGATGAATGCCGCGGGTTCTGTCTGGATCTGCTCCACTTGACATCCCTGTCACCAGCGTCACTGCATGGGAGTGTCACCTGACAGGGAATGCAGGCACTGGGTGGAGCAACTCTCTTCCTGCCCTGTGACTCCCCAGGCCGCCTGGTGCTGGACACACCCCCCAACACAAGGGTGGTGACAGCATCCTGCTCTCCCTGGGAGAAAAATGCAGAGAGGATCACGTACTGTCTAGACTGCCTGTTCAATTTATCACGCGAGGGACCGCTCGGCAGCCTGGCAGGTTAGCACAGATGGCTCAGGCCAGCAAGGAGAGGGCCCGGGGCAGCAGAACCCGACTGCAGAATCGGGACTTTCTCCTGGCAGCAACCAAGAGACATTTTCTAGCTGGGAGATGGGGATCTTTGGTGGAAGAGAAGCTGGGACATTTAATACTAAATAAGGGCCCTGAGGCCAATATGATCTGACAGTCCAGGAAATACCCTTGGGCCCTGTAGCATGTGAGATGGCGGAAGACAGGGCAGGCAGCTGGCTGTGGGAAGGGGGAGGAAAGTGCCCTTAATTCCTACCACTCGTGCACTATGCAGTCCTGCTAGGAGCCAGGTACGCAACGTGTGGTGCCTCACGGATCCTCAAAGCAACTGAGGTCGATGTCAATCCACTTCACAGTGGGGACACTGAGGCTGTGAGATGTTGGTTACCTGCCCAAGGTTACACACCTGCAAAGAGACAACCACTAAGCAGGTTGCCAAGGACCTACCATGACCCTGAGGAGGTTTGCCCTAGTGCCAGTCCTGGAACCTCATTTCTTTGTCTTCAGGAGAGGCATCCCCTCCCAGGCAGAGCCTCAGCCCAGGGTGTAGCAGCCTCGAGTAAGTCCTGACCACCACTTTGTGGAAACTCAGAGCAGGCCGGTCCTGCTAGTACCAGCACTCACCCTTACTCAAGGGAAAAGGAAAGCATAGCGCCTCTAAGCCAGTGGTTCCCAAAGGGTGGTCCCTGACCAGCAGCATCACTTGGGAATTTGTCAGAAATGCACATTCTGAGCCCCACCCCCAGAGTTTCAGATTCAGTAGATCTGGGGTGCACCTGAGAGTTTGTCCTTTCCCGTGGACACCACACTCTAAGAACCACTGCTGTAGAGTGTAGAGAAGACTCTCCGAGCAGACGCCATCTTCTTCCCAGGAAACAGGCTCTGAAGGCAGGGCTAAACCCACTCAGGGCCTGGTCCTGCCGCTTCCTCTCTATGGAGGGAGTTGAGCCAGGGCTGCTGACGCCCTCCTAAGGCTGTCCCAACAGCTCCCAAACCCCCAGCCCCCAAGGCCTAAGCCCTGTCGCTAGCCCCAGGCCACAGTAAACCAAAAATACCCAAAGCTGGAAAATTCCTCGGAGGACACTGCTGCAATGTCCACCGACCTTGCAGAAGGAGGAAGGGACTTACTCCAAGGCCACAGAAGCTCCGCATGCCTCCTGATTTCCTGCTTATGCCATTCCCTTCACCCAGAGTGACCTCACCAGTCTGCCCCCATGCCTGTCTATCTCTGCCTGTCAAAGTCTCCTTCAGAGGCCTCTGCAGATGCCAAATTCTCATCAGATCTCTCCAGTTCCATCATCCCGTCCCCCTCCTTTCAGCACCCACCCCTTCTCCACTTCCCTTCCATTCCCTCCTCTGGAAATCACGCTCACTACGGTTACCAGTGACCCCTTAATGACTAAATCCAAGGGCACCTGTCAGTTCTTATCTTACTTGATGTGTTTTTTTCTGGCCACATTTGGCGCTGATGACCACTGGGGACTGCAGAGGCTGCATCAGGCAGACACCCCGAAACCCTTGGGAGATGAAAACACTTTCTGCCTAGGGGTTCCTCGGGGAGAACATTTCATCAGCACTGCTGAGCTTCGTGAGTGGGTGTGTGTTCCAGAGGCTGGAGTGATAGTGAAGGAACGAGTGAGTGAGTGAGCATGTGCTCCCAGGTCGGCCAGACCCAGGAAGGTGTGGGAGTGGGGGGGGGGGGTGGGAGGCGATCGTGTGGGTGGAAAGTTACTAGAAGGGAGATGGAGCCAAGGTGGAATGACTAATCGAGACCATACAGCCAGGAGGTGGCTGCCACGTCGACCGTGCCAGAGGACATTGAGGGCTGAAGGAGTCCCAGGGAGATTCAGCTTCCTGGAGGAGCAATGAGCTGGACCGTGGCCCAGCAGGAAGCAGCTTGGATTCTGAAAATCTGAGTGAGCTCAGAGATTTCCCCAGGCTGACATGGGCCAAAGACCTTGGACTAGGGCCACATGATTCATGGAAAGGACGGAAAGAAAACTCTTGAGTCTTCCATTCGACTCAGCACTAACAAAGTTACCCCCAGCTTGAGGATAAGCCCCAAGCTCGGCAAGTGTGTGCGTGTGTGCGTGTGTGTGTGTGTGTGTGTGTGAGAGAGAGAGAGATAGGCAGGGGTGCAGGGTGTGAATGAAACTTTGTGATTAGTAAATCTTGTTGAGAAAGGGAGTTCTGTGGCCATGGAGCATTTGTCTTAAGTCCTCCCTCATTCCGGCATGCCTTTGCTAAGGAGACCACTGGCTAATAATACACTGGCCAGGAATTTGTGCAGAGGAGGACAGGGCCTCCCCGGGGCCAGGGAATAGTTGGCGTTCGACTAGGAAATGCTAAGCCTGGTTAATGATACACTCACCTCTCCTGTTTTTATTCTCTTGACTGAACATCCAATCTCAAAGTCTTTAGCAGCTATTCACTGGTTTTAAATTTATCATTGTTATTATTAGGGATGCTTTTTGTATTTGGAAGGGATACCTGATGTCACAGACTTCTACTTAGAGTATGAGGAAGAAAACATCGCTTAATTGAAGTCCAACAACCTGGTTCTAGCCCTGCCTCTACCTTAACTCACTGCGCAGTTATGCCCAGGTCACTGCTCCTCTCTGGGGCATGGTTTGACCATCTGTAATATCAACAGGAGGCCCAAAGATCAATGAGCTCCCTCCTAGCCCAACGGTCTATGAATCCATGGTTCTGAAGGGTGATTCGGGGAGAGATGCAAGTAGCAGGTGTGTACATATTCTTCTAGAAAGGGAGGAGAGACACACAGCTAACACTGGCGAGGGGATGGACAGAGCAGCAAGCCAGGTGATACTTTCTTTGCTGAACTGGGAGAGAAGTTGAGTGGTGGCTCTGGTGGACGGCAGCTGCTTGGATGCCCCTTCCCTCACTTCTTTCGGTAAAAAATTTGACTTTCCTTTAGGAAACCACCCCTCCTCTACTCTCAGCCCAGAGGCTCCAGGTTTGGCCCATCAAAGTGAGGTATCTTCCCTGGCTACAGTTCAAGGATGGCATATACCCCAAGCCAGGCTAAAAAGAGCCTACTTTTGGATTTCCTGCTGGAGCTAGTGGAAAACAGGCTCTCTCTCTCTCTGCTAGGGTTGCTAAGTTGGTTGGATGTAAGCCTGGTACCTCTTTATCACAACCTCAAGAGAGCCTATCCAATACTAAGACTAAGACTAAAGCCAAGTCTAAGAACACAGAACCAGGATATAAGCAAGGCAAATCCCAGGTGATGGTGCATACCTGGATCCAGCAGGACCTGAAGCCTCTGGATTTCTCAGTTATCAGAATTAATCTTTCTGTTTGTTTGTTTTCTGTTTAATCTTTTCGTTTAAATCAATTTGAGCCGTGTTTCTGTCATTTACGACCAATGAACTCAGGAGCTAAGCACCCCGATCAGGAAGTATAGCCTAGACTCCCAAAGGCGGCCCCACGTTACAGCTGGGAGGGACTCCAGATCAAAGGGTCCATGCCATTGCTGTTTCTCCCAGGCAGGTATGCTATCTGCCACGTGTGCTCTGCTCCTATACTAGACCACAGATGCTCACCTAGAATAGAAGGGCACCCTG
The DNA here is from genome assembly GCF_963455315.2 of Globicephala melas. Taxonomy (NCBI): domain Eukaryota; kingdom Metazoa; phylum Chordata; class Mammalia; order Artiodactyla; family Delphinidae; genus Globicephala; species Globicephala melas. The sequence goes on from NC_083315.2 coordinate 36,115,355, forward strand.
AAAACAGAGCTAATCCAGGTCCTACAGGGAGCTGTCTGCCTTGTTTTCTATAATGGGGGGTTAATAGTACCTGCCGGTCCTAGGCAATAATCCTTCAAATGGTGAGTTTCAGAGGGTGGCTTCCACTCAGTCAGAGCAACTGACTCCCTGGCTTTGGGTGGGAACATGAGACTCCGGTCACTCCAACTTCAGTATCCCCTGCCCTGGCCTTAGTGATTGATTGGGTCAAGAATGGTCACATGACCCAAGGCAGACCAATCCAAAACCCACCCTGGGATTTTTTAACTTGAGCAGGCAGAGAAGAATTTCCCCCGTGCTGGGTGACACGCATGTAAGAATGAGTATCTGGTGTTGCTGGGGGCCAGGAGAAGATCTGGTATGAAAGAATGAAGCTAACACCCTGGGATGAGCAGAGATTCAAGGCTGAGGGCCACGAGCCTGGCAGCTCTGGGGCCCTGGTTCCAGCTGGCACCAGTTCTACCTTGCCTTCCAGCTTGTGAGCCAAGAAACAGTCCTCCCTCTCTCCTCCCTTTAAAGCAAGTTTCAAATGGGTTTCTGTCCCTTTCAAATGAACCAAAGATATACTGTTTTCTTCTAAACCAAGGGAAAAACAAAGATCCAAGGTCGGAGGCCCCTTCGTTACCACTGTCTACCAAGGAAAGGGCTCTGATATCAAGGCACAGAAGTGAATAGGCAAGAGCATCGGGCTTATTCCAATCTTGATTCCAACCCTCTCCAGTGTTATGAGCTTGGCACAAGCAACAACCACTCTGAGCCTCAGTATCCTCACCTGAAAAAGGGGGATAATGATATTCTTTTCCCCATAGGGTTGTAAAGGTGAAGTGAGTGCCTGGCATAGAGTCCTTGCTCCATAACTAGTAGCTGTTACTATGACTTCCTTCTCCCTAAGCTTTTCTTCACTGTTCCACCAGAATCTCAGGTCAGAGGCGGACACAATTGTTTCTAGGGGCCCTGGATCCTGCTGCAAAGCCTGTGTGTAGCTTTTGGCTCTAGAAGGTTGGGAAGCTCTGGCCTCTGCTGGGGAGGTTTGGAGAAAGAAGAGCTCAGCCCTGGTTTTGGGCCAAAGGACAAGCTGCTCAGGACCACACAGTCATGGGAACGGTGGCCCAGCCAGGGGGAGGCTGGCTGGGTGGGAGCCCAACCCACAGCCAGGGCCTCAAAGAGCCAGACGTTCCCAGCAGTCAGAGAGACTTCCCACTTGCACAGAAGAACCAGCATTTATCCATCTCATTCATTCAGCAAAAAGCAGCGTACCAGGCACTGGGCAGGGCTTTGCTGGGCTCAGGGTCAGTTAACCGACACCAGCATGAGTAAGACCCAGGCTGTGTCCTCAAACAGCTAAAAGTGACAGCTGCAATGTGTGGAGCTAAGTGACGAGCTTCATGGAGCTGGTCTCTCAGCTGCACACCCCCACTTCGCTCCCCACGGTGGCCTCCCTTCTGGACTGTGGCAGTCTGGTGGTCCCTGCGTCATCACCTGGGTGTGAGGCAGCCTCCTCCCTGGTCCCTTTTTCCAAGCATCCTGGTTACAACCCTTCCTACCTACTATTGAAATCACAACTGTCCCAAAGCTCCAATCAAGTCCCTCCCTGCTCAAAAATCTTCAATAGCTCCTCATTTCCTGGGGACCAAATCCAGGTGCCTCAGCCTGGCATTTAAGACTCTTCAAGAGACAGCCCCGCCACACTTGCAGTTTATCCTCCAATCCATCCTTTCCTTCAAATAGCTTACGTGCCCGTCGAACTGAACTACACCCTGTCCCTTAGACAGCCCAGAACTCTCTCACCTCCACGCCTTTGCCCAGCCATTTCTTCTTCCTGACTATCTCTGTGCCTCCAATTTTTTCCTGTCCTAAGGCTCCAGTTCAAATGCCACTTCCTTAAGGGGGCATCCTCACTGTCCTTATTTTTTAAAATGTCTCCCTAAATGGACTCCCCAGACACTTTCCTTCGTGCCAGTTACACCTGAACCTGGCTGCCTGGGGAGGTCGAATCACAGAGTGTTGTAGTTTGCCTTGTAAAGTGTGAGAAGCCACCGCCACTGTTTCTCTGTCTGGTGGACATAAGAAGCCACCCTGGAGCAGGACTTCACTGTTTTTCCCTGAAACCTTGGTGGCCCCTACTTGGAAATGCAAATGTAAAGGGAGCAGCCCTTCCCCGCCTCTGCCCTACAAGAATGGTGTTAGGGAACTTTTGGAGGGGCTGACAGAGGCCTACACAGAAGGGATCCTCTCCCTACACTGAAGTGATCTCAGAAAAACATGATGGACAAATTTGTCCTGAGAGGACAGGAACCTGGTCCCTCCCCATTTCCTCCTAGGGCTGACATTATTGGAACCCCTTGGATGGAGTGGATGTTTCCCAGAGAGTTGCTGGCGCAAACAGAGACCAAAGCTCCCAGAGGACCTCACCATGATTCAGGGTTGGGGGTGGGCTGGAGGTGTCTGGACTCGTGAACTGGCTTGACACCCAGAAGTCCATGCCAAACCCATGGCTTGGGCTGGAAGCCTCTGGGCCCCAACTCCCCCAAGCAGGGTGGGGAGGCTCTGGGAACGATGGCTGAGTAATGGCAAAAAGCAGAAATCTCTGGAACCTACGCGTGGGATCCTGCACGGCAGCCCCATGGTTACTGTGGTCCAGGACGTGCTGGAGTGGGCAGCACCAACTCCCATCTGTGCTGCTATGGTAACAGGGCAGAAACTGGGGCGAGCTACTGGGTAAGTGGGGCCCACGTCTCCGTCTCTCTCTACCTGGCATTAAGCCTGGAGCGGCCGCAGGGTCCTGAGACAATGTGGATGTGAGGCAGGCAGAGGAGCTACACTCGAGATCTTACTAAAGGAGGCACTTGGGTGCTTGGGCGGTCAGTCGGGGAAAGAAGAAATATAACCACAGTTCCACCCCAGAACAGTGAAGCAGTCACCCCATCCCATACTCAGCACAGCCTGCCTTGTTTTAAATTACAGTTAGGGCTCTACCAGTACACAACAAAGTCTTTCAGTCTTTATCTCAATTTCCCCTATAATATTTTGCACTGCAGAAGGCACACATTTTTGTTGGAAGGAGGGAAGGAAAGAGGGAAAGAAGGAGGGAGGGACTGTAGGTCTAGGAGAGTCCAGAGGAGCGACTTAGAGCTTGCAGCTGGACTAATAAGGGCAGGCTTCCTGGCAGAGGTAACCTGTGAAGGGCTTTGAAGGAGGAGTACCCTGAGAGGATCTTTGGAGCGTAAGCGTTCCTGGAAACTGTGCTTTACAGTTCTAGGTCCCTGCAGCATGTCAGGGGCTAAGGTTATAGCAGGTGCTATCCCCATGTCCTCACCCTCTCTTCTTGTCCTCAGCCTCCCAGCAATTCTATGATTTGGGGATTCATTTTTTTTTTGGAAAAGAATACAGATATATCTTACTTTTGCAAGTTTTACAAAATATACTGAAAACATACCCCCAGGTGAGTGCATTGCCGGGGCCCCTCTCAGGACCCCGAGGCTTAAGTCTCATTAGCTTCCAGTAGCAGGGCTCTGCCTGCAGGAGCCCTCCCCCTCCGCCTGGGCTGGAAGGGGAGGGCAGAGGCTGTTAAAGGCTTTACGGGCCAAGAGTCAAGCTGACCTGAAATGCAAAGGCATCCTTGACCAGAGCCTCCCCAGACAAGAAGCTGGACCTGTATCTCAGGAAGATCTGAAAGGAGAAAACAAAACATGGAGGCTGCAGGACTAGTCCGCCCAGGTCATGGGCTTTACAGGGGCCAGGGCACCACGTGTGTCATTAAAGCCACACTCATGGGCACCTGCTCCTTCCAAGCACGTCCTCCAGAAGAGACACATTTTCAATAAATTGTAAAGAAATACTCAGAGATGAGAGTTGTTAGGACAAGAACGATAAAGAAGAGACAAAGGAGGAAGCAAACAGTGAGCTGCCTGGAGAAGGCTGTCAAAGGTGGTGCCCGCTGTGTCTGCTCACTCCCCTCCCCACCGATGTCACCATCCCGGGCTCCTGGCCTTGGTGTTGCAATCTGGCTATGCTTCTACAAGAGACCTGTATTTAGGACCAGAACAAGCACTGTGACTGCAGGGCCAAGTCACTTCAGTTGTCCAGGCCTCAGTGCTCTCATCTATAAAATGAGGGGTGTGCCCAGAGCAGCCACTGTCTTTTCCTGCACGACACCCATGCAGATACCCTTGGCGTGCCCCTCCTTCTCCCTGTAGAGAGCACATGGAAATTTGAGATGGTGAGAGAGGGGTGAGTATAGGATCAACCTTGCGTCCTTGATAATTTATATTTTAAAAAGTAAATCATGGGACTTCCCTGGTGGTCCAGTGGGTAAGATTCCGCACTCCCAATGCAGGGGACCCGGGTTCGATCCCTGGTCAGGAAACTAGATCCCACATGGCGCACTAAGAGTTTGCATGCCGCAACTAAGAGTCTGCATGCTGCAACTAAGAAGTCTGCATGCCATAACTAAAGATGCTGCATGCTGCAACTAAGACCCTGCACAACATAAATAAATAAATAAAAGATAAATAAATATGAAACATACTTATAAAGAAAAAAGTAAACCATTATTGCCCAATGATGTGAAGTAACTTAATGACACTCAAGAATGGTTAAAATGAAAACAAAAAGGTTAAAATGCTAAATTTTGTGTTATGTGTACTCATCACAATAAAAAAAATGGAATTAAAAAAGTATAACTTCAACAAAATGATTTTTTTTTTTTTTTTTTTTGGCGGTACGCGGGCCTCTCACTGCTGTGGCCTCTCCCGTCGTGGAGCACAGGCTCTGGACGTGCAAGCCCAGCCGCTCCGCAGCATGTGGGATCTTCCCGGACCGGGGCACGAACCTGCGTCCCCTGCATCGGCAGGCGGACTCTCAACCACTGAGCCACCAGGGAAGCCCAAACTGAATATTATTTTTAAACACACATATACACATACAAAGTAAATCATTTGCAATTTTTAAAGCACTTTTGACTATTATAAGTTCCTTTTGTTATGACCACTGAGGGCCACATGCCTTGTGGGCTTTCCCACAAGGAACCTACCTGTTTTGAGATTCTCTTCCACATCAGACCCAGCCTCTGAAAGGACTGCTCTGTCTGGGCAGGTGGCACCAGGCCTGAGAGAAGTAGCAGCTGCAATGCTCAGCCCCCAGTTGCCCAGCTGGTCTGGGCCCCATACACACCCACCATCCTGGTCACGGTCCCTCTCTATGTCCTCACAGCCCACCTCCCTCCAGCAGAGAGGCTTCTCCTCCATTCCCTGGAAACCCAACACGCCCTGGGCAACTGCACCCCATGTACACACCTGGAGCTGGTCGCCCAGCCACTGAAATGCAATAAATCCTGGTTCTGTTCTGATGACGAAGAGTCCAAGTGCAAACTGTAGTACAAGACCCCAGGACACAGCCCGCCAGGATACCTGCCACCCGATAGAAAGGTCCTGGTGAGCTCAGCTCCTCGGGAGTTCCACAGGGAACAGTTGGGTGAGGGCAGAGGGCACAGCACTGCTAAGGGGCTATGGGAGATTTGGCCAGTCTGTAGGATGAGGGCTGGACCCAGCCAGAGCTCTGGGCCAGTTGCCAATGGTTACATTCCCCATGAAGTTCAGAATAGGCCACACTTGGCAGCAATGCACCTGGGAAGTGGGCAGGGGTAGGGCAAGATCTAACCAAGGACCAGCCTGGAGTGTGCCATGGCACTTGGTCCTGGGTCATCACGGGGTAGGTGGAGCTGGAGTTGTGGCATCAGTGTCCGGCTTCCATGTAACTTTTGTCTGTCTGGATCCTCCCCCATTCCTCCTATATAGTCAGGGCTCCCAGCCACTCTGACCCCACTCTCTCTCCCTCAGTGCACTCTCCCCACCCCCAGCAGAAGGGAGCTGGACTCCTAAGGGCTGCTGCTACCTCTCAGCATTTAATGACTCCTTAGCAGTGATCCCTACACCCAGGTGTGCATCAGGATCTCTGGGAGGCTTGGCTGGAGTCTGGGGGAAGGTGTTAACCACACTGTGAAATGGTGGGGGGGGGGGACCTGATATCAGAGAGGGAAGGGGCTGCAGCCCACTCTGGACCTGATAGCTAAGCACTCATTGCGCAGTGATGCTTTGAGAAGGCAAAGAGGAGGCAGATGAACATGCAGATTCCTCCGAAGGACACCAGTTGCTCAGGCCGCTGAGAGGTGTCCAGAACCAGCCATAGGATCAGGGCCAGGAAAGCAGCAAGGGCTAGAAAGGGCTCCCTGCGGGAGAGGGGCAGAAAGTCATCACTGTCAGCATCTCCTCACCCCCACACAATAGCACCCAGGGCCCCAGAGAAAGGGTACTCAGGGCTGGTGAGGGCAGAGAGAGAACGCTGTGTAACCTCAGACAGGCCACATAGCCTCTCTGAGTCTAGTTTCCTCATTGGGTAAACAAAGCCAAAGACACCCCATTTCTCAAGGTTGCCGAGAGGACTAAATCAGAGGATGTGTGCACTCAGCTTAGCATGGTGCCGAGCACATGGCCCCATCGAGAGGCAGGAATTCTCAAAGCTGCAATGATGCTCAGCTCAGCCCAGCCTCTGACCTTGCCAGGGTGAGGTGGGGCCTGTGTGGGCTAGAACTCAGCACCATGGACCATGGGCTCTGCTCCCCCAAAGCCCAGAAGCAGTAGTGTCAGTCTGGAATGCAGAGTTGAGCACCTGAGAGCTAGGGCTGGATGCAACTTTTACAGCAACACCTCCCTCCCTGGGGCTGGGATTTGCTTGTCCAGGAGGCAGCCTGAAATGTTCAAGAGCCCAGGTCTGGGTACTGGGTGAACAAGGTCTAGCCCCGACCCAGTCTCCAACTCACTGGGTACTATAACCACAGATAAGGTTCACTGAGCACCTATTATGTGCCAGGAACTATGCTGGGTGCTGAGAGACTTCCAGTAACTGTCCTCATCTTAGAGATGAAGAAACGGAGGCCCAGGAAGTTAAATGACTTGCCCACAGCTGCCCATCTAGAAAGTAGAAAAGCTGAGATCTTAGCCCAGGCACTCTGGCAGCAAATCTATTCCCTTAACTAGTTCTGTACACCGTCACCAGCCGGAAAGAGGAGGACCCAGGACCTGAAATCCATCAGGCTAACCCCAGAGTTGACTGTTTATTTTTGGTGTGTCTCCCAAACTCCTATCATCCCAGTTCCATTGGCACGATTTCTGCCCTGTCTCTGTGCCACCTGTACTATTTTCCTTGAAGTTAACTCATTTTATAAAAACTGAAATGCATGTTTGGGGTTTTATTTTTTTTTTGGAAGGGGGTTGTTTTTAATAGCTTTATTAGAGATATGTTTTTTTAACTTTTTATTTTATATTGGCATATAGCCGATTAACAGTGTTGTGATAGTTTCAGGTGCACAGCAGAGCGACTCAGCCATACATATACATGTATCCTTTCTCCCCCAGACTCCCCTTCCATCCAGGCTGCCACATAACATTGAGCAGAGTTCCCTGTGCTACGCAGTAGGTCCTTGTTGGTTATCCTTTTTAAATATAGCAGTGTGTACATGTCAATCCCAAACTCCTTAACTATCCCTTCCCTCCACCCTTCCCCACCTGGTATTAGAGGTATGATTGACATAATAAATAGAACATGTTGAAAGTGTATAATTTGATAGTTTCGACATATGTATACACCATGAAACCATCACCACTATCACAGTGAGCGTATTATATCCATCACCCTCAAAAGCTTCTTCATACTCCTTTGTAATTCCTTCCCTCATCCCCAGGCAGCAAATGATCTGTTTTCTGTCACTAGGTGAGTTTGCAATTTCTAGGATTTCATAGGAATGGAATCATACAGTACATATTTTTTTGTCTGACTTCTTTCACTTAGCGTAATTATTTTATTTTGAGATTCATCCATGTTTTTGCATGCATTCATTTCTTTGTATTGCTGAGTAGTATTCCATTGTGTGGATATACCACAGTTGGCTTATACATTCACCTGTTGATGAACATTTAGGTTGTTTCCGGTTTGGGGCTATTGCGGATAAAGGTGCTATGAACATTCAAACATTCATGTGCAAGTCTTTATGTGGAAGTACGCTTTCTTTTCTCACTATAAGTGGAATGGGTGACTCATATGGTAGATCTAACTTTTTAGGAGACTGCCAAACTGTTTTCCAAAGTCATTTTACATTTTTCCATTCCCACCAGCAGTATGTAAACGTTCCAGTTCCTCCGCATCTTTGCCAACATGGTTGGTATGGTTACTCATTTGAATTCTAGTCATTCTAGCAGACATACAGCAGTATCTCTTTGTGGTTTTAATTTGCATTTCCCTAATGACTAACGATGTTGAGCATTTTTCCATGTGTTTATTTGCCACTTATATATCTTCTTTAACTAAACATCTGTTAAAATATTGAGCCCACCCTTAAACTGGGTTTTCTTATTTTTCAGTTTTGAGAGTTCTTAATACATTCTGGATGCAAGTCCTTTGTTAAGTATGTGACTTTCAAAGCTTCTCTCCTAATCATAGCTTACGTTTTTTATTCTCTTAACCAAGTCTTTTTGAAGAGCAAAAGTCCTGAATTCTGATGAAGTTTAATTTATCATTTAAAAAAATGGATTGTGATTTTGGTTCTGTATCTAAAAAATTTACTTAACTCAAGGTCGCAAAGATTTTCTCCTACGTTTTCTTACAGTAGTTTTATAGCTTCAGGCTTTACATTTAGGTTTATGATCTATTTTCAGTTAATTTTTTAATATAATGTGAGGCATAGATCAAAGTTCCTTTGTTTCTCTCTCCTCCTCCTATTCTTCTCCTCCTTCTTATTCTACATATGGATATCCTATTGTTCTAGAAGAATTTGTTGAGATGATTATTATTTCTTCACTGAATTGTCTTAGCACCCCTGTCAAAAATCAATTGGTTATATATACGTAGGTCTATTTCTGTACTCTCTATTCTATTCCATTGATCTATTTGTCTGTCTTGATGCCAATACCACATTGTCTTGATTACTGTAGCTTTATAATAAGTCTTAAAGACAGGTAGTGTAAATTCATCAACTTTGTTCATCTTTTTCAAAGTCGTTTTGGTTATTCTAGGTTCTTCGCATTTCCATATGAATTCTAGAATCATGTTTTGATTCCTATCCCAAAAGTCTGCTAGAATTTTGATTGAATACTCTTAGAATCTATAGATTAATTTGAGGAGAATTGATATATTAAAAATATTGACTCTTTCAATCCATGAACTTGATATTTTGCTCCATTTATTTGTCTTTAATTTCTCTCAGCAATGTTTTGTAGTTTTCCATGCACAGGTTTGCAGGTCTTTTGTCAGATTTATCCTTAAGTATTACATATGTTTTATGCTATTCTAAATAACATTTATAATTTTAATTTATGATTGTTTGTTGTTAGTATATAGAAATACTTTTGTTTTTTGTATGTTGAGCTTGTATCCTTCAAACTTGCTAAACTCACTTATTAGTTACACTAGTTTTTTGGTAGATTCCATAGGATTTTCTATGTAGACAATCCTGTTGTCTGTGAATAAAGACAGCTTTACTTCTTCCTTTCTAATCTACATGCCTTTTATTTCTTTTTCCTACCCGACTGCACAAGCTAGAACCTCCAGTACAATGCTGAATAAAAGTGGTGAGAATGGACATTCCTACCTTGTTCTTGATTTCAGTGGGTAAGCACTCAGTCTTTCCCGGTTAAGTATGAGGTTAGCTGTAGATTTTTGGTAGCTGGTCTTTATCAGATTGGGGACGTTCCCTTCTATTCCTAGTTTGCTCAGAATTTTTATCAGAAACGGGAGTGGAATTTTGTCAAATGCTTTCTCTGATTATGATGTGCTTTGGTGTGGTTTTCTTCGTGTTTCTTGTGCTGTAGGTTTGTAGAGTTTCTTGGATGTCTGGGTTTATAATTTTCATCAGATTTGGAATTTCTTGGACATAATTTCTTCAAGTATTTTTTCTTCCCTCCTTCTCCTTTGGAGATTTCAATTACTTGTCTGTCTGCCTACTTAATGTGCCATGGTTAACTGATGCTCTGTTTGACTCTTTCAAGTTTTTAAAAAATTTGTTAGGTAGAGCCTGAGCAGCGTTTATTCTGTGGTTAATTTTTCCCTATTACTGACCCAAGATCTTTCTTAGTACTCTAAACAATATCTGGTGAATCATGAGGTTTTCCACTCTGACTACTGAGAGCAAACACTACTCCTAACCCCGTGTGATCTCTGGGCACTGTTCTCTAATCCTTTTCAGTGGTTCTTCTCTAGGCCTTGCATAGTTTCCTCATACGCATTCCCTGATCAGAACTCAGTTGAATACTGGAGGAGAACCCTCTGCAGATCCCGGGAACAGATCTCTCCCCTCTGGTACTCTGCATTGTGAACTCTAGTCACCTTGGCTTTCCTGAAGTCCAAGCTCTGTCTTTTCAACTCAGGAAATCTACTGGCCCCACCTTAATGCCTCTTTCCTGCACTGCGGCCTGGAAACCCCCTCAATGCAGTAAGTTGGGGCAATCATAGAGCTCATCTCATTTGTTTCCTATTTCTCAAGGATCACTGTCCTTTGTTGCCTGATGCCCAATTTCTTAAGAGCCATATACTATTTGTTCTGGATTTTTAGTTGCTTCAAGCGAGAGGATAAACCTGGTCTCTGTTACTCCATCTTGACCTGATTTTGGAAGCCAAAATCAAATGCATGTATTTTAAAAACAGTTTATTGAGACAAAATTCACATACTATACAATTTTCCCATTTAAAGAGTATGGTTCAGGGCTTCCCTGGTGGTGCAGTGGTTAAGAATCCGCCTGCCAATGCAGGGGACACGGGTTTGAGCCCTGGTCCAGGAAGATCCCACAGGCCGCAGAGCAACTAAGCCTGTGTGCCACAGCTACTGAGCCTGCGCTCTAGAGCCCACGAGCCACAACTACTGAAGCCCGCGTGCCACAACTACTGAAGCCCATGCACCTAGAGCCCAGGCTCTGCAACAAGAGAAGCCACCGCAATGAGAAGCCTGAACACCGCAACGAAGAGTAGCCCCTGCTCGCTGCAACTAGAGAGAAAGCCTGGGTGCAGCAACAAAGACCCAACGCAGCCAAAAATGAAAATTAATTAATTAATTTTTAAAAAAAGAGTATGGTTCAATGGTTTTTAGTATATTTACAGGGTTGTACAACCGTCACTGCAATCAACTTTAGAACATTTTCATCAGCCCAAAGAGAAACCCCACACCTCTACTCACCACCCCCATCTTCCCATCCCCCTCCAGCCCTAGTCAGTCACTAATCGGCACTTCCCTGGTGGTGCTGTGGTTAAGACTCCGAGCTCCCAATGCAGGGGGCCGGGGTTCAATCCCTGGTCAGGGAACTAGATCCCACATGCATGAGCAACTAAGAGTTCATATGCCACAACTAAGGAGCCCATGAGCCGCAGCTAAGGAGCACACCTCCCGCAACTAAGACCCAGCACAACCAAATAAATAAATAAATATTTTTAAAAAAATCACTACTCTACTCTCTGTCTCTATAGATTTTCCTATTCTGGACATTTCATATAAATGGAATCCTACAGTATATGGTTCTTTGTGACTGGTGTCTTTTACTTAGCATAATGTTTTCAAACTTTGTCATTATTGTAGCATTTATCAGTACTACCTTCTTTTTATGACCAAATAATATTCCATTATATGTATAGACACAATTTATTCAGCCATTTAATGGTTGATGGGCATTTGGATTGTTTCCACTTTGGCTATTACGAATAATGATGCTATGATCATTTGCATATAAGTTTTTGGATATATGTTTTCATTTCTCTTAGGTATATACCTAAGAGTGGAAATGCTGGGTATGGTAACTCCACGTATAACATTTCGAGGAACTGACATTGTTTTCTATTGCAGCTGCATCATCTTACATTTCTTTCAGGAGTGTTATGAGGGTTTCAAATTTTTTCGCATCTTTGCCAACTCTTGCTATCATTTATCTTTTTTGTTATAGCCATCCTAGTAGATGGGAAGTGGTATCTTGCTGTGATTTTTTTTTTTTGGTATATAATTTGCAAATATTTTCTCCCATTCTGTGGGTTGTCTTTTCACTTTGTTGATGGTGTCCTCTGAATCAAAACATTTTAGTTTTGATATAGTCTAGTTTATCTGCATGTATTTTTCTTTTTTTCCTTGGCCATGCCATACAGCTTGCAGGATCTCAGTTCCCCAACTGGGGACTGAACCTGGGGCCATGGCGGTGAAAGCACCAAATCCTAACCACTAGACCACCAAGGAACTCCCTACCTGCATATGTTTTTTTAAAGGAAACTTTATAACAATACCTCAAATGGAAAACCAGTATCAGTGATTTGTCATAAACAGAAGATGACTGTAAAAATAAATCCTTTTATAAATCTATTTAATAAAGAGAAGGTAAATGTAAAAACAAATCTATGTATAAATAAAACTAAAACTTTGTTTATAGGCTGGCTCGAAGCATTTTGCTGTGGTGCGGGGGTCTTACTTTGGGAAACACCATTATGCCCTGCACCTGCCTGGCTTACTCATTGATTATCTTTGGGCACCAGTTTCTTCATCAACAAAAAAAGAGTACCTTTTTTAAGCCATAGAAACATTTTTTTCCAGCTAATTTTTTCTTTTTTTTGCAAACCTGTTTATAAAACAGATAAAATAGAGCTGTCTGCTTGAAATGGAGACTGGGAGGCAGGGTGTCTGATGTTCCCCTCTCCAATCTCCCTCACCTGCCCTATGGTACATCCAAGGTTTCCAGAGCTCTAAGGAACCCAGTTTAAAAACCAGGGGATCCCAAACTGTTGTTCAGGAACATGGCCGGCTACATCAGAATCCCCTGGTGGCTAACTAAAAACATTAACTAAAGGGAAAATAATTTCAATAAGAATAGATACATGTATATGTTTAACTGAATCACTTTGCTGTACACCTGAAACTATCATAGCATTGTTAATCAACTATACTCCAATATAAAATAAAAAGTTAAAAAAAATATTGATTCCTGGACCTCAATTCAGACTGCTGAATCAGACTCCAGGGGTGGTCCCCTGCGGCTGTATGTCTCATGCATGCTCCAGGTGATCTGATAGGAGGCACTGATATGGGTCCTCCCTGCTTGAATGGGCTGGGATATCTGAATTTAGGAAACTGTTGATTCCTGTCCTCAGGTATCATAGGCACCTGTTTTAACTGGAGCAGAGAATCAGGTGGGAACTGGCAAAATGCCACAAAGATGGCACAAAGATGCCTCTGAAGCCACCCAGCAACACCTGCTCCGGGGCTCCCAGGAGGCGGGCAAGTAACATGTGCTCTCCATGGCCCAGGAGCCCTCTGGTGCGACAAGGACAAAGGACCTCCCCACCCAGCCCTGGCTGTGACCCCGCAGCTGACTCAGCGGCCCTCTGCCAATGTGCCTGCCCACCCCCATACTCCCCTGGGGCCTCACTTACCTCTTAAACCAGAGGTTTGGGCTGGGATGCCCCAGAGGCTTGACACACCTCAGCAGCTTTGGCCCCAGCAGCCTCTTCAGCAGGCTGTGGGCCAGGAAGACGAGGTCCACATGGGTGAGGACACCTCACCACACAGGTGAGGGCCCTCTGGAAATCCAGGAGGCAGGCCATCAGCAGGAAGGCAGCAAATGCTGGGAGTAGGTGGAGGATGAAACAGAGACGGGGTCATCCATAATGACACTGGCGTCTGCAGGACCCCGCAGCCCTATCCTCCAGCTCCACCTTATTCCAGCCAGAGCTCTCTGAGACTTAGTTTCTTCGTCTGGAAATGAGCACCATTGTCTCTGTTTTGTCAGAGGGTCATTATGAAGTTAATTGACAGAATGTGTGTAAAAGGGCTTTGAAAACTATAAAGTGCTGACCGCAGTGCTGAGGGAGATGTTTATGGAGGAGGCAAGACAGCATGAGTCTCTGAGCATCAACGGAGCGCCTGCTATGTTCCAGAGCCACACTAGGTTCCGAGGAGGACAGAGATGGATAAGTCAGTGGCTCCAGGAAGGCATTCACTTGTGTGTCAGGATCCCATTCTGAATATTCATCAGTGACCATTTTTCTTCCTGGAATTTCCTTTTCCCCCTTTGCCCTTCTCCCCATTTGAGCTGCTAGGCCAGTCTGTGCTATACCTCAAGAGAGGAATATGATAGCAGATAGCAGAGGGGTACTATCTCTCCCTGGCTTATGAATTTCAAGAGCCAGAGCCCTTGAAGAATGGAAAGGACTTATAACATTTCCATTGGATAAAAAATGTGGGATGGAACATTTTGAGTAAGCGTAATCCCTCCCCCTCCCCCTCTGCTGCCAAACTAGTTAGAGGATACCCGTGGGTCCCAGAGAAGAGGACTCTGAGCCAGGGGAGGTGGCAAAAGCCCAGGCATATTTGTGGCATTGCAAGCAAAGGCGTCCTGCCCCAGGGAGGCAGCAAAATGTCACGGAGAGGAATACGCGTGGAATGCATGGGCAGGCAGAAGGCTTCTAAGGTTCCGCACACCTCAGCAGGCACCGAAGCAGAGGAAATGATCTCTATGAGTGGCCCAGACAGAAAGGAGACCAGAACAGGCCCACGATGGAGATGGGGGTGTCTCCATGGCTACTTGCAGTGGCAGAGAACCCAGGACCAGTTGGGGAAGTGGACAGGTTAGCAGACCCTTGAGAACTGATCGTGGATAATCACCCCCAGGGACTCCTGAAGAAAGAGGTGAAGGCATATTCCACACTGACAGACGTTCAGTTCCTATCCCTCACTTGGAACAATGAAATTGAAATAGAAACTTTATTTTCCATAAGTCAAGTTATGAAAAATAAAGTTACTTTTCTCTGACGCAGAAGTTTGTGGGCTGGGACACCTGTATGGGGGTTAGTTAGAAGCACACAGGTGAGGCTCTGCAGGGCAGCGCCAGGGATGCAGGCATAGGGCTGTGGGAAGTCAAAGGAGGGGGAGCTGGTGGGAGACAGGCACCAAGGTCAGCACGATTTATAGCACTGCCAGAATTACTCCTCACACCCATTTCACGGGTCGGTACTGTGGTGATCCCCATTTAGAGATGAGAAGTGAAGTGACTCACACAGGGAGGAAATTGGACTGGAATTCCAACCTGGGTCTGTCTGCGGCCAGCAGGGACCAGCACACTGTGTAGGAGAGAGGGCTGTGTGGACAAGTCCTCCAGGCAGGACACGGGAGAGACATGTATTAGGAAGTATTTTCATCCTTCTAGGATCCATTCACCTCTCCAGTGATAGGATTTTCTGTTCCTTTTGGGCACCCCTCCCTACTCTTAGCCCATGTGGTCCCGCGGTGTCTGACCCACTTCAGGGGTGGGAGCCCACAGCATCCCCTGGGCCCAGGGATGGGCACATGACCCGAGCTAGGCCTATCAAAGGCCTCCAGGGACCTGGCTGGAAATATGGGCAAGAGGTACACTCTTCTGAGATTGGGGACGCTGAGGCCCTCCCTGTCAGTCAGCCATGGAGAAAGCCCACCTAAGGCGAGGAAGCTATTGCTATGGCTCAGACTAAGTGCTGAGAGCATGAGCTTCATTTCTCTACCACACCTACTTCAGGAAGTACGTGAAGAGCCTTGCCATAGAAGACGTGATACAACAAAGATATCAAAGAGCTGGAGGGAATCAAAATCCCAAACATGGAGAAAGTAAGGGAGGATTTAATGATTGAGACTGAGTTCCTGACAGCCAAGACAAAAGTGGAAATAGGACATGGTAGGTCATTTCCATTATCTGCTAGAAGGAATGCAATCATTTCTTCAAGAGAAACAAATCTGAGTCTGAGTGAAGGTGGACACAAGGGGAACCAAGACGGCCCTGCTCAGCTCCTGCCAAAGGAAGACTTCGTGGTGTCTGACATCTTGAGGAGGAAGCTGCCAGGGCCATGAACCAGCCCCATCGCAGCAGGGCATCCTGCTTTTGATTTCATCATGAAGACTGGGGCCCCTGCTGTCATGCCTCCATGTCCTCTCCCCTGTGTAGTCCCCACGAAGGCCTCTGCATCCACACCCACCTCCCCTGTCGATCTCCCACCTTCCAAGCCAAATCGAGCCTCCAGCTGTGAGGACCCGCCTCTCCGCCTGGGCCCTGGACCCCTCCTTCCCCGTGCCCAGGGGACCTTGCTCCACCGGTCATCTCCACCTCCTTGCTCTTCCCCCTCTTTCTACAAACTCCCTGCCTCAGCTCAGAAACACAGTCAAAGTGTCTCTCTTCACAAACACACCCCCTTCCTTGACACTGCCGCAGCCTTCCTTTAATATTCCCGCCCAGTTCTCATTAAAAAATTTCTCACAAGAGCTGTCTAGACTTACTGTCTACACTGTCTCTCCTCCTGTTCGCCATCCAGCTTTTGCAAGTCCACCCTAAGTCACCATGACTTCCTTGTCCCTAAATCCCACGGACACTGCTCCATCCTTGGCCCGCTGGTCCCCTTACCGCAGAGATGTTGGTGATCTTCTCCTCCTTCTTGAAACCCTTTGCTCCCTGGGCTTCTGCACCGACTCTGCTCCTGGTGTCCTGCTGCTGCCCCCACCTGCACGCCTTCTCAGGCTGTCTCAGGACTCCTCTCCCTCTCTAATTCCTTCCGTGTGGCCGGTCCCCAGGTTTCCATCTGCGAACCACCTCTCAATTCGTTCTCCATGCACCGCTGGGAAACCTCTTCTCCTCCTGGAGGGCCTGGCAGCGGTTACCTCCAACACACTGTCCGAAACAACTCGCCATCCCCCTCCCTGCTGAGATCCCCTCCTCCACCCCTGTTCCCTGGCTCACCCAGCCCCTTGGTCCAAGCAGAACCCTGAGGCATCCTGGATTCCAGGGCCTCCTTCATCCTGCACAGGTGATCAGCTCCCAAGTCTGGCTGGTGTGGCTTCTCAAAGATTTCTCAGATCCGCCCCCTTCCATCCTCCAGCACTTCATCTTCTCCCATCTGGAACGTGGTCCTGAACATCTCCTTCTCCCGTCTTTCCTGCCTGCCTCTTCTGGGTTTCCACAATGTGAATCCAAACTTGACACTTCCCGGTTTAAATCCTTCAATGGCTCTCTCTGGCCTTGGAGGTAAAATCCAAGTTTCTCCAACTCCCTCCCAATACCTGGCCCCTTCTCATCCCTCCAGCCTCATCCTCTGGCACTCCCGGTCTAGAACTTTACCCTCCAGCCACACTTGAATGTTTATCAGCTGCCTGCCCACATACTGCAGGTTTTCACCTTTGCTTGTGTGTTCCTCGCCTTCTCACTCCTATTGTCCCTCCCCTTTTACCTGGTTAACTCCTGTTCAATCTGTGAGACTGGAATGTTACCTCCTCCTGGAAGTCCTCCCTGATCACCCCCACATCCTTCCTTGGTGCTCCCAGATGGCTCTCGGCATCATGTGGAAATATTTGTTCCCCTCTCCCTTACTGATCAGAGAGTACCTTGGGAACAAGATCTGGTCTGGTTCAATTCTCATTCCCCAGCTTCTGGAACAAGAGCTGGCCCTGAGTTGGTGCTCAACAAACCTTTGTTGAGTTATTGGGTAAGTGAATGACCCTGCCCTGAGACATGGATGGCTGGGGTGGAGGTGGCTGAAACCTGGGTGGTGGGAGCCATGGGGCTAAGCAGGAGTGTCTGTCTCCATGGTGGGGCTGGGCCCCAAGCTCACCAGTACATAGCAGGCCTGTGCAGATCCATCGAAGCAGCTGTGCGTGCTCCCTGCAGAAGCGTCTCACCCTCAGGGCTGGCTGCAGGCTCCTCCTGGGGAGAAGACCAGCAGGGTCTATGAGTGGCGCCCCTGACTCCCACCCCTGTGGGGATTCTCAACACCTCCAGGTAGAAGCCACTCAGGTACGTCCCCAGTAAAATGGCAACATGGGGCGAGCCAGGCACTGGCCTTGACATCCCACATGGTTACAGGGCAACCCTAGCCCAGAGCAAACTAAGGAATGGCTCAGGCCGTCCACTCCTTCCGGCCTCTGTCTGTACCAGCTGTGTCTCAGCCTGGAGGAGCACCACTACCCCAGGGATAATCCTGCCTCCAGGGTTTGGGAAGGAACCCACTGAGACAATAAGGAAGAACCTTACCAACATACAGAAATGCACAAAATACGATGGCTGCCTCCCCTCCCCTGTCCCATTTCCAACTGTCTGAGGAGCCACGTGGGGAGGCGCCCAGCTCTGCATTTACTCCTGTGGGACATTATCCTCCGAGTCAACAGCACCTCCCGGAGAGAGGAAGTGTGAACAGTCCACTGGCAGCCGTCACACAGCCCCACTGTCTTCCGGACCCGGTGCAAATGCCAATTCTTGTCGGGTCACTTGGTCACTTGTCTGTCCCTGGAGGAAAGGCTGGTACCTGAATACCTCTGAGGTCTCCCTGGCTGAGCACGTAGGAGATGCTCACTCACACTCATTCAGCCACCAGTCACTTTTTAAAGGAAACCCTCTCCCCTCTCTCTGTCCCCACCGCCCACCTCCTAAGTAAGGCATTTTTCCTCAGTCTCATCCCAAGGCAGACAGATGGAATCCGCAACCCCACCTGGCTGAATGCTTGAGACCGAGCAGGACCCTATGGGCCTTCTGGGCACAGAAGCCTATGTCCCCCATTTCTTGTTTGTAGGGAACAGACTCCAGCCTCCATGACCTTCCCTGAGTCCCAAAGGGCAGATTCAAACAGTTGTTAATCAGGGAAGGGAAGGGATGCAGAGACAAGGGAGGAACCGCTAAGTAACAATAGTGCAGCCTTGGGACAGGGTCCTGGGTCCCCTTCAAGGGAAACACATAACAACATCTTTGAGCTCTTTACAGAACTAAAACCCAACAGATGGGAAATGTCAGCGTTCTTCATTCCAGAAAAGACCACCTGAGCCCAGATTAAAGGAACCAGAGAAGCTCATCAAGAAGATTACCTGAGGGCTTCCCTGGTGGCGTAGTTGTTGAGAGTCCGCCTGCTGATGCAGGGGACGCGGGTTCGTGCCCCGGTCCGGGAGGATCCCACATGCCACGGAGCGGCTGGGCCCGTGAGCCATGGCCGCTGAGCCTGCGCATCCGGAACCTGTGCTCCACAACGGGAGAGGCCGCAGCAGTGAGAGGCCTGCGTACCGCAAAAAAAAAAAAAGAAGATTACCTGAAACAAAAGTAAAGGGGTGCAGGCCCTGCACACACCCTAGTCTTGTCAGCCACCCCACCCTTGAACCATTGCTATAAAACTCCTCACCAAATGCTCCTGGGTGGAGGGTTTTCGAGGGCGGGAGCCGGCTGTGTCTCCCTTTGCCTGGCAAAGCAATAAAGCTATGCTTTTCTACTTCACCCAAAACTCTGTCTCCGAGATTCGATTTGGCACTGGTGCGCAGAAGCCAAGTTTTGGGCAACACGCTCTCATCAGCTCAGGATCTGGCCAGTCAGGAACCGCCCCCCCCCCACCGCCCAGTAGGCCTGGGTGTCAGGAGGCCAAGCTCTAGGTTCGATTTGCTGCCTGTGTGACCTGGGTCCATCTCTCTCCCTCTCTGGGCTTCAGCCTCCCCATGTGAAAGGAGGGGCCTGGCCCAGTCTAGGGGCTTTCAAACTAAGCTTCAAGGTTCCCTGAGGTGTCCCAGAGACCGAATGGGGTAGAAGGCAGATGGGGAGTAAAGAGGGGACCAGGCTGGTTCAGGGCCCCCATCCAACTTCAACCAGAGCAGCCCCTCAGTATAAATTGGGGTCCCCCATGGGATTTTCATTCTGGCCGCTTCAAAGCAGATTGGGAACCTCTGGCCTGGCTCACCTCTGAGGCCGAGGTCAGCAGGACTCATCTGTTGGCTAAAACACGTTTACTCCTTTCTTTAGCAAAGGTCCAGTGAGCCCCTTCCCTGTCAGGAGGCCAGGTTCCCCACAGGGGCCTCCTCCCCGGGCCAGCCCACATCCTTCCTGGAGACGACCTACCACCCTGAGGAGGGCTCCGGGCCAGCCTTGCTCCCGCTGTCCCTGACTTCTGCAGGGCTTGAGTCACTGTGCCAGGGTCCCGGCCTTCCTCCTAAAGCCACCAGAGATGGACCGGAGTGTGCCTCCCGCCTCACGCGAGAATTACAGCTGGGGGCCTGGAGTGCGGAGAGACCCAGGCTGCCACCAGTGTGCCTACAGTCGCCTCGGGAGTGGACTGGGGACTTATCCTTTAATTTCTTATTTTTTTGGCTGTGTGGCGAGGCATGTGGGATCCTAGTTCCCCAACCAAGGATCGAACCCACGCCCCCCTCACCCCCCCCCCCCACAGTGGAAGCACAGAGTCTTAACCACTGGATGGCCAGGGAAGTACCTTCCTCCTTATCATTCAGATCACAGCTGAAATGTCACTTCCTGGGTGAGCCCCTCCCTGACCTTTCTGACGGGGGCAGGCTCTACTGGCATATGATAGGTGTGCACAGATGTTTAATGAGTGATTAAGGGGGCTGCTCTGTGTGGAGGAGGTCAACACACTGCGGGGGGTCATAAGTGTTCAAGCAAAGAGGTGAGGAGCAGGTGGCGGCGGGAGGAAGATGATGAACAAAGGCCCCTCTCACCAGGCGGGGCCAAACCAGCGTGGGGGAGGGGACAGGCCAGGCTTTCCAACAGCTCAGCCCCCATGTTCTCCAAACCACCAGCCGCTGATGTGAGAGAGCTGGCCTCTCTTAGGCTCGGTGTGTCGTCCTCCGTGCCCCAGACCTTGCAGCTGAAAGACAAAGTCAGGGCCCAAAGCTGAAAGGGGAGGCTAGGCAGGACCCAGATGAGGGGCTGGGCGAAGGGCAGAGGATGGAAGGGAGGAGGCGGGGAGCGGGGAGCAGTGGCCTGGCATAGCCTCTCCCGTCCCAGAGCTCAACCCTCATTGTGCCAGGGGCCCCAGTGACAGAGGAAGGCCCCCGCTCCCTGCACTCCTAAACCTGTGAGAGGCAAGTCCTTGTAAATCTGGGAGGTCAGGCTGAAACAGGGCAAGGTCTGCCCACTTCATAGAGAAGGAAAGGAAGGAATTATGTATAGCATGTGTATGTATATGAAAGGCGTTTTTCTGAAGACAGGGCTTAGCTTTCATCACTCACCGCAACAGGTTAAAACCACTGCCATTAAGTGATATTTTCATTGTATTACACTCTCCCATCTCTGAAAGATGGAGAGACAATATCCTGAAGACAACATTCCAGTCCCTGGATCCAACTATACCTGAAACCAGTACTACCCCTGGGCTTTTCAATTACAGGAGCCAATATAGTCCTTTTTTTTTTTCTTTTTCTTTCTTTCTTTCTTTTTTTTTTTCTTTGCTGAAGCTCAGTTCATAGGCCTAAACTCATCTGTAAATAAGAGCCCTAACGACGACTCCATCTTTCTTCACTCCTGTCCCCCCTCTTTTTCTTCCCCTTGGGTAGCACCCTACCTTGCCCAAGCGCCAGACTGGCTAAGCTCACATACCCAGGAGAACACATGCAAGGGCACACATGAGCAGGCCCACGTAGGGAAGTACTCACACAGGCAGAGCCTGGGAAAGCCCAGCCACCCATGCACACACGCAAACACAGACACACAGCTGCACGGAGAGGGGCAGGCTCTTCTTCCTACTCACATATTTGTGGTCAACAAGTCCCTCTCAGGGAGATGGAAGCGCGTTTCCACGGGGACGGGCTGGATCCAACCTGCTTGCGTTTTGGCCTGTCTTCTCATCTCAGTGGAAATTCCTGGGCAGAGTCCAGAGTTGGAGTTGGCTGGGCCTCCCACCTGGCTTTGTCCAGCACGGTCTCCAGAGCCCAGGGCCACGGCCAGGGCAGGGACCCTGGCCTCTCTCAGGGAAAAGAGGAAACGGGGCAAGTGGGCCTCACTCTAGGCCTGGCCTGCGGAGCTCCTGCCTCATAACTGAATCTGCCTTCCTCCTCAATGACGCCTTCCTCTCCACTCTTTCCTGCTCCCAAACAGGCCCACCTCTTCCAGGAAGCTCAGCTTTATTACTCTCACTCTCCCCATATCCCCTCCTGGGGCCTCCTTTTCCACCTGCCATCAGTGCTACTCAGTTTTTTGGATCATGTGTTTTATCGTTCGTTTTGCATCTTACACAGTCTCCCTTTCCTCACTGGATCAGTAATTATAACAGCAACCTATTTTCCTGAGCTTGAAGATAAGGAAAGCAGTGTAGTGCCATAAATAATAAAAGTGTTTCAGGTCTAAGTGGTCTTGAAAACAAAACAAAATTGCAGCTTGCCCTTTGGTTCCATGGCTTTTTAACTGACACCTAAGAAACAGTGTGCAAAGTCAATGGACAAAGCCTTTAACATTTCAGTCCTCAAACTAAACATTAAACTTATCTGACAGGATTGACAACATCTCCTTAATAATTAATCATACACACTCAGGACAAAATCCTTTATGATGCATAAACACTTCCTGGTAACACAGAGGCGGAGTTACCAGCACAGGCTGGTTGTTTTGGAAGTTTGGGAACCATGATGGATGAAGGGTGGGGGGAACCCCTTCTCTTTAAAAACATTTTTTTTTTGTCATTCTGATGACCAAAGTATTACACATGCATCAGCAAACATTTAAACATTATAGAAATATACAAAACACAGGAAGTTAAAAATCCCTCTAATCTGAGCCTTCCAGATATGACCACCACTGAGCTTGTGGAATTTTTCTCCAGACATTTTTCATAAGTGAATACTCTTTTGGGTTATTCATTTTACAAAAGAGGCTTATACTATACCAGCTTTTTTGCAATTTGCTCTTTTGGGTGGAGATCCACACTGTGCCCCGCTCACTCTGTTGGAGGCTTGTGTGCTGCCTTGATTATAAAGTAAACGTTTGTGGCATCATCTGGTTTATCCTGAGCAGAACACCTGCCACCATGGGCAGCCTCCACAGGGATGGGCTTGCAGCTGCCCTGGCAGGGGGCCTCATCAAGCCCCAGTGAAGGGCAGACGGGACTGTACCTGCTTCTCTGCCTCTGCCCACTTCTAACTTCTTCCTCCCCTCCTTCCCCGCTTTCCTGCTCCCTCTCCCCTCCCCTTCCCCCCTCCTCCATCCTCTCCTCTCTCCTCCCCCTCCTCTCTTGGTGCCCAGAGGGAAGCCAGGAGGCACAACACATCCAGGAGGAGCCAAACTTGTTCCAAAACATTCCCTACGCTGCACCTTAGAGCCTTGACATCTTCGTGTGCCCTGATCTCTCCAAAAAGGATTTAATAGGCTGTGTGTCTTAAAATGAGCCCTTAGAGCCCAAAGGTCTAGATTCAGTCCTGGCTCTGAAAGTTAACTGGTTTCCTCATCTGTAAAACGCGAGGTAATAGTACCCACCTCATAAATAAATATTGATGGGGATTAAATGAGCGAATGCAGGTGAGGTGTTTGGCAGAGAGGCGGGCACCATCAGGCTGGCCGGTGTCATCGCTGTCACAGGTCCCATCTCAGGGCTGTCTGGACACACTGCTCTCCTCCTCCAGGCCAGGAGACCCTGTGTTGCTCCCCTGCTCCTGCCCTGAAGGAGGGGCAGTCAACAGCGATCCTGGCCCCCCAGAAACCAAGTGCTCTTTTCAGGTGGAATTTGGCTGAGAGCCACAGGCTGGGCGGTTGGGAGGCTGGGTGGGTTGGGATGAGCCCCCAGGGAAAGAACAAGAGCTGGAGGACTTCATGGGTCCTGGCTGTGCCCCATCCAGCTGTGTGACCTTGGCGTGTCACTTGACTCCCTGTGGCCTGTTTCCTGAGGAGATGATCTCACTGGGGTGGTACAGTGAGGCCTGGAACTGAGCCAGGGCTGGGGTGCTAGGTCCAGAGCAGGGCGAGGCAAGAAATATATATATATCTAATGACACAGACTTGTCACAGTTGCAGCATTTGAACTTGTTGTATAAAAAGGAAATCTGTAAATCTATAACTTGGCAACATTTTACAACGCTGTATATTAAAGATGGCTTTCTCAAGAAATCCAGAACCACACAGCCCTATGGTCAAACACTTGTGACATTTGTGCCTCTGCATTTAAAGGTGCTGTGATGGACAGCTGGCGTGCCAGGGTTCGAGAAGAGTGGATGGTTTGAAGTGCTTGCCTTTGCCTGTGCAAAATCAAGTGGCTGCCTCTGTTCCTATTTTACTGTAGATTTGATAGTGTCTGTTCCTGTTCCATTCTCCAGGGAGCTTCTCTGTAGACTAACAGCACCACCCACCAAGTGGTGGAGATGCTGGTGTCTGGGTAGTCGTGGTTTTCTGTTGGACATTTGAATGTGATAAACAATCCAGCATCACTGGGGAAATACTACATGTGGAATGTGCACGTTTCCAGGGGGCGAACATTGTCAGTCAAGAGGTTTGCAATGATTTCCTTCCTGCCAAAAATAAATGTGAAACTGCAAACAAAAAAAAAGGCCTGCACGTTGCTATATATATATATAGCAATGTGTGTGTGTGTGTGTGTGTGTGTGTGTGTGTGTGTGTATCGTGTATCTTTCCCCCCTTCCAATCAAAACAAAACAGAAGCACTTAGAAGGATTTATAATGAGGAGGCTGCTCCACCTCT
Organism: Globicephala melas; assembly: GCF_963455315.2. Taxonomy (NCBI): domain Eukaryota; kingdom Metazoa; phylum Chordata; class Mammalia; order Artiodactyla; family Delphinidae; genus Globicephala; species Globicephala melas. The sequence continues at coordinate 36,139,847 of NC_083315.2, forward strand.
CCCATCCCTGTCCCACTCCTCAGAGGCAACCCCTTACCTGTTTCTGGCTTCAGTTCTCTGGGGCCACTCCTGTTTCAGGGGAATTCTTGGTCTGAGTGGTAGAGAGTCCCTTCTCCTTGCCATACTCTGATATAATGAAGAGGATATTTTTACAAGGGGTGAGTGAAACATTCAGAACTGTAAGAGGCAGACCTCGTCAGAAGGGACGTTCAACAGTCCCCTTATTTTCTTCTCACAGTTTTGCCTGCTCTCACCTCTTGGCTCTTCACAGATAAGGCCTTTTTCATCACACCTATTCATGAGTCCAAGCAGTGACTGAAAAGAGAGGCTCCTCCCTGGTCAAGTTCCGTGAGCATGAGCTTGTCATTCCTCTTTCCTAAACCTGCTTCTCTCTCTCTTACACCTGGGCGGTTAGCAGAAAGGACATTCAATACAATGGTTCCTTTCTCATTTGGGGCATTGGAAGATGGGATTCCTATAGTCCTAGAAGAAATATGCTAAACTAGAAAGAGTGTACAAATTCTGATGACACAGAGCAAAATACAAAAACCGAAGAAAGGGGACTTCTCTGGTGGCGCAGTGGTTAAAGAATCCACCTGCCAATGCAGGGAACACGGGTTTGAGTCCTGGTCCGGGAAGATCCCACATACCGCAGAGCAGCTAAGCCCGTGCGCCACAACTACTGAGTCTGCGTGCCTAGAGCCCGTGCTCCACAACAAGAGAATCCACTGCAATGAGAAGCCCGTGCACCGCAACGAAGAGTAGCCCCAGCTCGCCGCAACTAGAGAAAGCCCGCGCGCAGCAACGAAGACCCAACGCAGCCAAAAATAAATAAATTTATTTAAAAAAAAAAACTGAGGAAATATCTTAGACGCGTATGCCCTCTGCTTGTAACTCTTACACACTTTCCGTAAGAAGGGACCCTCACGAGACTGAGAGCACAGTGCTCTTCTAGCACCTATACAGCAAGTCCAGGTGTTCACAGAGGAAGGAAATACTCCAAACACCCAAAACGCCAAACTCCCCTGCCCCAGCTTACTTGCCGTGACTATCCCAGCGTCTCCTGCTAGAGTCCACCCCTTGACCCTTTCTATTCATTGGGAACAGATGGGCACAAACGGCCATTATCCAGTACAAGATGAAAGAATGGGTCTGGGGGTTCATCTATCTCAGCAACAGTGAAGGGCTGGTAAAGTAAGATGCCTGGTCCCATGCCCATGAGGGCCCATGGCCACCAGGCAGGGGGATTTTTCCCCAAACAGCTAAGAGATCTCTCTTTCCAAATATTTAACTGGCTGCTACACTGTGAAGTGTATTTCCCTTGTCTCTGTTTTCGTTTTACCTTCTATCCCTCCTGCCTTTCCATCTCATATTAGCTTTTTATATAATGAGAGGTTGAGATGCTTCCTTTTTCAGTTTGAAGCAGGTTAAGATGTTCCACAAAGGTAGGTCTTAATTCACGTCATCCTGTGAAGGACGTGATTCAAGGATGATATCCGTGGCTTTTGTGGGTTTTATACCAAAGGCTATATCCTCCTCTGGGAGGCACAGTATTTCCTGCCAGCCATTGGCAGGGGCAGTGGGAGCTGTTAATTTGGATCTCCATTGCCTTGTTGGCCCAGAGCCTGACACGGAGTCACAGTTGATAAGCTGGTTAATTATATAGGCAAAGATAGTTCCTTGATTGTTCCATTTTTTCCCTCTGTCGGGGCAGTGGTCTGATGTAGCACCCACTTAGAGCAAAGCCAGCTATTTTTATAAAAGTTTCCGTGAGGAGGGCTGTAGGCCTCCTGGGAGGAGCCGCTCAAATGAATCTACCACAGACCAGTAGTGTCACAGGGGAGGTGCTGACAAATGGGCATCACAAGTTAAATACAACGGTCAGGAAGAACAAAAATGAACGCCTCTGAGGGTCACATCTAGACACTGAGACTCTCCAGGTGCTTGCTTCCCTCCACCCAGGTGGGCTTCCACCAGTAACATCGTGCCTCAGGACGCAAGGCACGGTCTCCTCTCCGACTGGCACCAGCTCTCCTTCCTGCATGGGCCTGCCAAGCCTGTATCATGCCCCGCTGTGCGACACTGCTTTCCATGCCACTGTGCCTTAGGAGCAAGGTTCCCTCTTCCAAAGGCTGTGTCCCAGTCCCTTCACTTCTATGCCTGTTGGGGCTCGTGGAGAGCCTGACCCAGCCCAGGGGCTAATCACTGACCAGCCTGTGGGTCAGGAGGCAGTACTGATTGTTTCTCACGGGACGAGAGCTGGAAAGACGGTTTTCAGGGGTGGGGTGGAGATGTTGTTAGCCACCCCACCTTGAAGGAAGGGAGAAACACCAGGGTCTCCCAGCTTGGCAGGCAGGATGGATTCTGGGCCCACACTTAGACCTAATGGCTGTGAATTGTATTCTCTAGTCAGACTCCACGAAACCAGGGATACTGTGTCTCTGAGCAACTTCCTGCGTAAGACCCAGCACAAATTCCACAGGGGTTGATTTAATGGGCACTCAGCCACATAATCTGAATAATTTGACTCCAACTGCTCCAAGAATATACATTTTGCCCTGTTAGAAAACAAGAGCCCTAATGAAATTTCTCTGCCAGTGACACAGTCTACACAGTAGGACACCTGATGCATCTCAAGCAGATTCCTTGGCCTGAGATGGGGATTCTCGTTCGAGTTATTTACTCCGTACATCATGCATGAAGGTCTTTCATCTTCACGCGTGATGCATCCCCTGAGGCTGAGTAGACGGTAGCTGCTATCTCTCGCTGCCCTTTGGAAATAATAGGAAAGAGCCGTCTCTGAATCACATCAGTTCTGAGGTCTGAGGACAGTGCCTCGTGGATTCCAGGACCTCTGGGTGTCAGTAGGGGATGCCTCTATTAGAAAAAGGAACAACAGGCACAAAATGGAGTCACTTGTCCGTAGGAGAGCAAACCAAGACTCTACTATAGTTTCAGCCACTCCCAGGACTGCAACCTTTAACCAATCAGTCTGGAATTACCTGATGAGCACAGTGAGGTCATCTCACCTGCATGATAGACTTCCCCTTTTCCCCCAAGGGAAGGTGACCTTGCCTGAAATAATCCGTTCTTTCCTTTATGACTTTATGGTCCCACCCTCCTTCTGCCTTTAAAAACCTTCCACTTTGTACACCTCCTCAGAGCTCCTTTCTATTGATACTTGCCAGATGCGATGCTGCCCAATTCGTGAATAAGGCCAATTAGATCTTTACTCAGCTGAATTTTCTTAACACTCCTACCTAGAGCTAGCTCCAATCACTCACGTGCATCTCAGTTCCAAGGGCTTAAGCAAAAAGCCCAAGCTCACATGGCTAGTAGAGGTGGATTTGAACTGAGGTGTGTCTGTTCTCAGCTCAAACAACCTTCTGATAATTTGGCTTCCCTTGAAGTTCTCCTTTCAGAAGAAGGGAAGAATTCCCTTGTCAGGTAAAGTGTCCAGTCTTCTGGATGGTTACATGTCTCATAAAAAATTAGCAAGGTGGGTTTTTAGTGTGAAAATTCCATTTCCTTGTACGTTTAATGAATGAAACAGGCTCCCTGAGTGTGATCAGCTCAGGGGTACTGACAACATCAAGGTACAAAACTGAGACCCAGACCCCGTCCCACACAACACTGTTGGTCTGCCAGTAACCAGAATCCACAGTCAACATAACCCAGGGGATAAGAGGCAGAATCAAATCAGGAAAAAGAAGAGTTACTCCCAGAAGAAACTTTATGAGCTAGCTAATATACATTGCCAAAAAATATAGGGGAAATTTATGGAAACTTTTTAAGGCTGTTTGACCAAGATAGCGGAACAGAATTTTGATTCAGGTTTTGTTTATTGATATGTTCTCACTCACCAGAGATTCTATAGAAGCTCATACAGCCAGATACAGTTCTTACCATTTGTGCAGGGGGAGGGGGGCTATAGATGAGGGTGGATAATACAAATCTGGACTGAATACTGACCCATGCTAAATTATAACAAAAGACCAAAATTCCAAGAAAGGCAGGAACTCACAGACTTTAGGAAACAAGAATGCTTTATTGGGTCCCTGACATGCATCCAGCCCATCTGCCCTCTGGCCTCTGACATGACCCAGAAGATGGTCTCACTCCCTGCCATGAGAAATTGGCGAGGCTCTGCTGGCTTTCCTCTCTAGGCCTGGAATTCTGGTTGGAAGAGCTCCTATGAAATGAACTTCCTGATCTCAGCAGCAGAGATAGACAGAAGGAACACAGTAGAGGAGTTATCATAATGGACGTGGGCGTGGAAACCAAACCTCTAGCTGTGGTTAATTAATCATTGGGCCCCAGGAATGAAAAAGACCAGACAGTGCCTAAGATATCAGCTAGTTACTACTGTAACCAAAGGTTTCTGGTTGGGCAAAGAGGTCTGTCTCAGCTGCCAAGGTAGAGTCAAAATCTCCCACTTAATTTCCAGACTTTCAAGGGAGAGGAAGTCAAATATCTTTGAAGAAAAACCTTATTTTAACACTTAGATGCATATTGTTAACCCTCCCCAAAGGGATCTATGTTCACTTATCTGGGAACGGAAAGGAAAGGAAAGTACTCAGACTTGGGGAGAGGGGTTTTGTAGGACACTGGCTCCAAGCCAAGTCCAATTTCTGGGTACAGTAGAAGAGCATGTGGTCTCCCAATCCATAGAGATGTTTAATAGACTAAATTTTGCGCCACAGTAGACCCAGTGGAATCTCAAAGCCAATGAAAGGTTATTTTGAGTGTACAGTTGAAATGGATATATTCTGAAACACGCATAACCCCCACGATGGCTCTGATTAGTGGGGTAAGAATGACTATAATAGGATAGGAGAAGCACAAGCCATCAGAATTCCTGCTCCCGACCGAAATGGTAAATCAAAAGTGCTTCCGTATTTGTGAGGGAATTGTAGAAATCAGTGTTACTATCAGATTTAAGAGTGAAGTCATAGTGATTCCTACCACAGCTCAGCCTGGCCAGGAGGTCTTTGGATTGTTGTAAACTTTAAAACATGTTAACTCCAATTGCAGGTGCTGTTCCAGAAATGGTCTTCTTGCTAAAGCAAATTCATCCAGCTCTTGGCATTTGGTATGAACCCTTTGATCCAGTGAATTCATTTTTTCCCTTGATTTTCATGAGCAAAGAACATGAGAAGCAATTCGTCTTCAGCTGGCAGGGTAGCAGTACTCCACTGCTGTCCTGCTGAATGATATATATTATCTTAGCTGTTCAGCTCTGTGCCACAGACTGCCTCACAGGGACCTTGACCTCAGCAATGCAATGTTCCAGCACGCTGATGGCATCATGCTGATAGGGTCTGGAGATCAACAGTTTCCCTAGATGCTTTGGTAAGACATATATATGTGAGTCAGAGGTGGGAGATAAAGCATGTGAAAATGCAAATGTCTGTTCCTTGAATAACGTTCCTGGGGATCAAGGGGTCTGTTGAGGTCAGAATAGTTCCTCCATTAATGTAGGACAAATTCCTACATTTTGAATTCCTTACCACGAAGGCCCAATTCCAGGCAAAATTGTCAGTTTGGGGCATCTTGCTCCAACCCGTTTACTGACTGACCCAGAAGACTGCCAGCTTTGGGCAGGGCGCAGAGCAAGTGAAGGCTCTCCAGCAGGAAAAGCCTTGAGCACAAATGATTCTGCCACGAGGTCACATGACCTGGCAGAGCCAGTGGTGCTTGAGGGGTCTGTCTGTGGCATATTGGGGAGGCACATGGAGATTGTGACAAGTCTTGATTTAAAAAATATGGCAGAAGGGGGTGGGATAGGAAGGGTAGGAGGGAGGGAGACGCAAGAGGGAAGAGATATGGGGACATACGTATATGTATAACTGATTCACTTTGTTATACAGCAGAAACTAACACAACAATGTAAAGTAATTATACTGTAATAAAGATGTTAAAAAATTAAAAATATGGCAGGAGAACCCAGAATTTGGAATCAAGTGATACGCTGGCCAACAAGTAACTATTATCCTTTTGACACACAGCCCTCTGACTTGCCACTGGGCTCTGGGGAGTCTAACTGCTTGGCTTCAGCCTACCAGGTGGCCATGCTGGCCCTTATGAACAGGGGTTGTTGGATCCACCCAGCCAAAATCAGGCATGGCCACCATCATTAGGTGAATGCTCCAGGATAGGGTTCTGGAGGCACAGGCAAGCTGTGTGTGGGCATCACTCACTCTCCCATAATGCCTCCTCCTGCCCTATGGCTGAGCTCGCCTCAGTCTACACTTATGCTATGGCTTTAACAGGGCAGGCACTTATCCTGACCATTAGGGGCCCTTCTTCTGGATTTGGATTTGCTTTCCTTACCCATCATGCCTCTCCCATCAAAATCCATGGAATTGGGCTTCCCTGGTGGCGCAGTGGTTGAGAGTCCGCCTGCCGATGCAGGGGACACGGGTTCGTGCTCCGGTCCGGGAAGATCCCACATGCCGCGGAGCAGCTAGGCCCGTGAGCCGTGGCCACTGAGCCTGCGCGTCGGGAGCCCGTGCTCCGTAATGGGAGAGGCCACAACAGTGAGAGGCCCGCGTACCGCAAAAAAAAAAAAAAAAATCCATGGAATTATCAACTGTTGTAAACAGCATTTCGGTATCCCCACACATTGCATTCAACCAGGGAATACACTTTATAGCAAAGTAATGGGTTGATGCCTATGGCCTTTGCTCATCTTGTCAGGATCCCCACAGTCTAGAAGCAGTTAGCTTGATAATATGGTGAAACGGTTTGTTGAAAACCCAGCTACGGCACCAGCTGAAAACAATACCTTGCAAGGCTGGGTAAGGCCTGCGAGATGTAGCATAAGCTCCAAACCGGCAACCAATTCATGGTGCTATTTCTCCTACAGGCCAGGAAGCAGGGTGAAGAGGGGCATGTTATCACGACATCTCAATGCATTTCTCATATCTGAGGTTTAGGACCAGACTGGTGTAGAGGTTTTAGTTCCCAAGAAAACATCTCTTCAAAAATTCATAGTAATGATTCAAGTGAATTAGAAGCCTAGGCACCTGGCCGTCTCAGGTTGCTTGTACCTCTGAGCCACACAGAGCTAGGATAGGAGTATATCTAGGATACGAGTAAATATAGTGACACGTAGGAGTAGCTGGGATGATTAACTCTATCAAGGGAAAATATGATTGCGGCTACTTAAAAGGGGGCAGGGTACAGATGGACGTGGGGGTTTCCTAAAGTGCTTCCTGGTACTGCCATGTCCAGTGGCTAATGCTTGCCACACAGGCAGGACCGCTTAGGAACTCGACTTTGGAACTGAAGATTTGGGTCACTCCAAAGGGCAAAAAAATCCCTAGTCATAAATACTAGTTCTCATGACCAGTTATAGAAATGGACCGTAGCCTTTACTCATACTTCCCTTCTTGTTGGGTTATATAATTTCCACAGGTTGCAGAATTTCAAAAGGAGATTGTGATAAAAGAGGAAAGAGTATCATTAGTGCCACTGGACTTTGGAGAATGGTAGCCCTGGTCATTACCCCTGGACTTAGTCATTGACTATTACCTTGAATGGTCTCCCCAAGCAGAGAGCGATTTGCTTTTGGTTGTATGTAAGAGAGTTGTAGTGCATCAGATGGGAAGAAAGGTGTGTGTGTGTGTTTGTGTGTGTGTGTGTGTCTGTGTGTATCTGTGTGTGTCAGGGTATCTTCTGTGGTTGCCTGCCAAGCCCTTTCTACCCTTCCACCCTCCACCATTCTTCTGGTAAGAATCCCCATCCTTTGGAAAACTACCTCTCTCCTAGTCCACGATGCCCGGAGCTCCAGGACAGGAATTTGAACTTGAGGGGAGGGAGATCCACTGGAGCCAACGGCAGCAGCTCCTGGGAGGCAAGCTCTGGAGCTACCCTGGCTCCTGCCCTTCTAAAGGCCAACTGTTCAGCTATTCCTTTGGTTCTGTGAACTACCCCCAACACCCTTCCCATGAAGGTCCAAGTCCATTTCTGTTGCTCAAAACCCAAGAAACCTAATGGAAAGCACCTCTTTTGAGACCACCTCATGCATCTTTGCCTCCCAGCAGTGGTCAGCTCAGGGTCTGGCATAAAGTAAGTCTGCTCAGTATGTCTGCCGAATGAATGGATGAATGAATAAACAAATCAACAATATTCCAGCTCTCAGTTCACCACGGCAATCTGGATATGCAGGCTGGGAGAGTTGGGAGCAAGAGGAAAAAGTGGGCAGAGTCACCTGAGCACAAGAGGAGGTAGAGAAGTCAGAAATGTCAAACGGAGGGGGGTAAAGGTCAGGCAAGGAAGGGCCTGGGTGATGGGGTGGGGCTGGGAATGAGAAGCCTCTGCAGCTTGGGAGGCAGGAAACAGTCAGTGAGTAGCTGAGAGGCAGGAGCTGGTCTTCCCCCGGGCTGGTCTTGCCCCAGTGGAGGCAGCCAAAGACACTGGGCGTTTCCCCAGAGCCCCAGCTCTGCTCTTCCTTCCTAGGTTCCTTCCTCTGCATTCCTCTTCCAAATGAATGAGCAATTCCAAAGGCCTAAGCGCCCTCGTAAGGGGCACAAGCCATCATTCCATTAGTACAAGCAGCACAGACTGTCTAGCTGCGGCCACAGAAGGCTGAGGCTGAATGCCAATCTAGGATCCAAAACATGGATTCACTTTTCCAGTGGGTCCAGGGACTGCAGGACGCCTTCAGAGAACCGCCTGGGGAGACGGGACCCTGACCCCATATACCTACAACCACACCAGATAAGGGCGAGCAAGATACACAGTTGCTGCCTTTATTGCATTCCAAGGGGAGCAGGCTAGCTCGAGACCCACCCCATCCCAGGCCTCAAGGAAGGGTTCTCAGGAAGGGCCCAGGGTGCTGGGCCGAGCACAGCAAATCCTTGGGAGCCTATATTGAGGCCCAGAGCTGGAGTCCCAGGATCAAGAGCTAATGGTTAGGGGCAGGGGGTCCTAATTCCCAGGCACAGAGACACTCCTCCACCCTGCACATGGGTGGACTGCATTCTTCCTACAGCTCCCAGGTGCATGCCCTCTGGAGAAGAGTCCCAGCCCTCTATCCCTGGTCAAGAGGGGATGTGAAATTCACTGTGACCCCACCTCGTTTCAGTATGAAGCACAAGGTCCCACAAAGTCAACACCTTCCGTCTGGCCACAGCTGCTGATGCAACCCTCATGCCAGCTCTCACCTCACGGGCAGAGGGCCTGGGAGAAGTAGGGGAGGAGTGTCCTGGGGTGGGCTGAGAGGCCAGAGGGTCTGCTCTTCACCTAGGTATGGTGGGTAGGGTGGGGGTCAGGCTAGGGAAGCCCTCGGGTAGGGGAACAAACAGAACTCAGTGAAAGGCAGGCAGCAGGCTGCAATTGGGTTCAAAGCCAGGGATGGGGGATGGGGTGCAAGGGAGCATGGTAGGCAGGTGATTGAGTGCCTGAGTGATGGGGGAAGGAAGAGCATGAACACACATCACCAAAGACCACTGCACAAGGATATGACAGTCTCTGGAAGGGCCCTGAGCACCATTTGGGCTCAGGGACAGGTTAGTTGCAAGATAAGCTGGGATGAATGAGGCAAAATGACTGGAAGGAAAAGACACCCTGAGAGTCACCAGGCCAGACACCGCAGAGGAAGTCTGGAGCCCTGAGGATAGGGAGGGATCAGGGCCAAGTGAAGGGAAAAGGGTAGGTGCTGGCCTGCGTGCCCCCAGAGTGCAACATTCACGGCAGGGCCTGGGGCGAGGGGTTGGTTGCAGAACTCATGCAGAGGACTCAGGGAGCCTCCAGCAGTGGCCAGTGTAAACTTCAAGGAGGGCTAGGCTGCAGGCCCCGGGAGGTAGGGCCTGGGAGCCGCGGGGACGATGGCACCAGGAGAGGCCACCGGGCTGGGTGTCAGGCACCAAGCATCTGATGAGGAGAGGCTGCGGGCAGAGGCCCCGAGGGGTGCCGCCTCTGCACCTGCTCCGGTCAGTCCCGTACTGGGAACGTCTCCATCGGTTCGAGCTGCTTCCTTGTCGGTCTGCTGCTGGGTGGAGGCCCCCAGCCTCCTGTGGGGGCTACCGCATGCCCTGGGCCTTGGAGCCTCCATCTCGGACGGGAGGCTGTCCGAGTAACTGGGTGGCGACTGCCTCTGAGGCCTGAGGGGTGGCCTTGGAGCTTGGGGCACTCTTCTGGGGACTGGGAGGGCCTTTCCTCTGGGGCTGAGGACTCAGCTGGGGGCCCCTCCTGCCGGCAGATGGACTCTTGGAGCCTTTGGCCTTGGCTTGGGGGTGGGCAGCCTCAGGGCCCTTGAGAGGTTTTAGCCCCAGCATCTCACAGAAGGTGTTGCACTGGTGGGAAGAGGCAAACTGGTCCAGCAGGGCAGGGAAACAGCTTTCCTTGAGGCCTTGGTATCTGCAGCCAAACAGTGAGAGCTGAGTAGGAGCCCCACCCAGAGAGAGAGTCCTTGGGGGGAAGACTGTGGGGTGGCCACACCAGGGTGTGGTGCCCAAGGTCCATCCTACCTTACCTCGGGGTGCTGGGGAGTCCACCTGGGGCCACCTCAGACGGCAGCATCTGAAACCTCAACTCTAAACTGAGGTCTCATTACACCCTGGCCCATGGAATTCATCGGGTGGGACGTCACTCGGTGTGAGGACCATCTGCCTTATTAACATAAATAAGAGCAGACTCCAGCTCACCACTCTACTCACGGGGCCCTGCTTATCTGCACCCTGATGAGCTTTCACAAGTGAGAAGGAAGGGGAGCAGGTACACTGAGAGCCCAGGATGTAGGTGGTCCTGTGCATGGGCGTCAAGAGCTACTGGTCCAGGTCTGGGGTCAGGGGCACAGCAGGTGGGGATCAGTGGCCCCTGAGACATTACTACATGGCCATGGGTGCAAGTGGGACTCTCTGGTCACAGGTCTAGCACCTCAGGGATGGAGAACCAGAAGAACTTTGACATTTTCCACCCTGAGCAGACTCTCAGAGGGCATTCTGTCCCCAAGGAGCACTCACCCTCGCAGTTTGGTAGCAATCTGCACATCAGTCATTTTCCAGTTAACCCCTGAAAAGAGAGAGAGTGGGGAGTTGAGGGCATCCTGGGCTGGTTCTAGGGCCCCCATGTCTCCAAGATGGATATCACTTTAGATGGAAACTTGCCAGATTGCAGGGCACATCTTCAGGTACCCTCTCATTGGGCATCATCACCCTGGCCTGTCTCATGAGTGGTGTGGGTATCTCTGTATTATTAGTAGTAATAATATTCCCATTTTCACAGGTGAGGAGATAGGCTCAAAGTTAAGTGACTGCAGCAAAGTCACATTTATTCATTCATTTAATAACTGAATGTTGTCTGTGTGCAATGACCACCGTGAATCAAAGTTCAGTCTTTCTTACTCCTAGATCCAAAAGTCTTCCAGCTGTGCAATCCTGCCTCTACTGGATGAGATTAGGTCACAAACTGAGCTGGCCTCTGGCTTTGAGCTAAAACCTTCTCCTTCCTCATAACAGATTAGCCCATCTGGGCAAGAGGGAGAAAGGTGGAAATGTGAAGGTATTTCGGGGCTGGGCCAGCAGAAACGTTAACACTGGATAAGACTGGCTTCCACCTACTCATACAGTGCAGCAAGCAAGCACTCCAAGAAGCCCAGATGGGCTCCTAGGTTAAGACAGCCTTGAAGAACAGATCCAGGCAAGTGGTGACAAAGGAGGCATTTCCCACCCTGTCCAGGCCACCCCAGCATCTTAGCATTCATGCGTCAGGTCTGTGACTCTCCTTCCCTGTTTGTACACTGTCCGGTTGCCTTCCTCCAGGAACCTACCTCTCACTAACAGGCCTGAGTACCCGTGGATGATAGAGTGGCACAAATGTGGGCTTGAGAACCAGGCACACCTGCATTTACATTTCAGCTCTGTCACTTTGGAGCTGTGTGTGCTTGGCCAGTCACTTACTATCTCTAATCCTCAACAGTAAAAGTAGGGATAATGCTGCCCATCTTGCAGGGGAATTGAGAAGATCACAGTATGTGTAGGACTATAACTTAGTGTCTGAAACACAGTAGTTATGCAATAAATATTAATTTCTTTGTTATTTCTCTTTCAGCATTTATCACATTCCATTTTGCATTATAATAATGATGATCCCTTACACTTGCACAGAATTTTGGTTTGCAGAGGGCTTTCATAAATACAGTCTCATTTAATATTCTTAACAAGTCTGAGAGATAGGCAGGGAAGATATGGTTATTCCTAGAGAGGGAAAGGAAACAGAAGCTCGGAGAGATTAAATGACCTAACCTGTCTGAGCTTGTTTTCTTCTCTGTAAAACAGACACCCAGCTAGAAAATGATGAGACCTAGGCTTGAATTTCTTTGACTCTCAAGTCTTTCTACTATATTATGTTATCATCTCATTGTAGAAATTGGTATACTTATCATAGCTTCTTGAGGACAATGGCTATTCCTAATTCACCTTTTTATCTTCCCAATATTTAGTAATGTTGGAAGGAAGGAAGGAAGGAAAGAAGGAAAGAAAAATTTATGAGTTAACAAATAGAGTGAATGATAATGGTTTAATGTGTTACTAGCCCCCCTCCCTTCAATATATAGAGTTGTATATACAATATTTATTGTATTAATATTTATTCTTTAACCCCAATGCAAAGCACATTTAAGCCAGTTTTCTATCTCTGGCCCTTGGTTTTGTCACTTATTTACATCAGGGATAAAATGTAATAGTGTGTGATATTCGCAGCATTCCAGTCCTCTCACTGTAGAGAGGATTTTATCTTTTCCTCTCCCCTGCCCTGTCTGGTTACAGAGAGTAGGCCTGGAGAGGAGTGGTCAAAGAAGGAAGGAGAATTCATGCTTGTTGGCCTTCCTTTGTTGGGGAGAATCTGAGTAATGGGAGAAATAGAAATAAACTAAAAAGAAGCAAGAGAGACTAAGTTTGTTTACATAATAAAAAGCTACCAAAGACAGAGGGGGGAGCAGGGAAGGAGGAGACTGCAAAGCTATGTGTGCAGGGATGGAAGAGAGAGGTTAGGAAGTTAGAGAGTAAGAAAGTTCACAGCAGAGCTGCAGGGAAGAAGGAAAGGGAGATTTTGAAAACGCGGTTGCGGGTTTGAATTAGATCCCATGGAACGGTCTTTGAAGTAAATTCCTTTTTAATTTTAAGTGAAGCCTGGAGTGTACTCCTTTAAATACAACTGCAGTTATAGACTAGGCACCATGAGGCCCTGATATATATTAGCGCTGCATACAAAGTGGTTCCTGTCCAACGCACTTTACAAGGTTACTGTGAAAGCAAAGGAGAATATGTGCAAAAGTGCGCTGCACACGAGTAAACGAGAACTGTGACCCTGCCCCTCCGCATGCTCTCCTGCACATGTACATGCACACCTCACACCCTCATACCTGCCAAATCTGTGACAAGGAAGCTGCCATTTGTCCACAGATACAGCCAGTGCTGGAAGGTCTGGCATTTCTGCACGGCCTCAGAGCTGCTAGATGCTGCTGGAGCCGCAGCAAAGCCCCATTCCCGGGAACAGTAAGACTCCATGGGCTTGCCCAGGTCCTCCTCCAGGGTAGCATATGGGATATTGTTTGCAGGCCGGTAGATCAGATACAGTGGGATGATCCTAAACATAGTGTCACCCTGCAGTGAGCAGGAAGTATGGCCCCAGAGAGCTCCTCCCTCTACCTCAATTCTACACTCTTGGATCCAAAAGGAAGGCCCTTCCAAGAACAGAACTCTCAGCTCTGAGCCTGAAGGACAGCAAGGAAGGGGGGGTTCCACCCTGAGTTCAGGAAAGGAAATGGTGGCCTCCTCCATTCTCTGAGGTCAATGGGATTAGAACTGAACCCTGCTATAGCCCCAGGAGGCCTCTGTGCTTGAGTGAAGGACTAAGACCTGTAAGTGCCAAACAGAAAGGAATACCTCTGAGAGGATCCAACCAGACTGTGCTCAATGCCAGCTAGACCCTAATACTCAAGAGTTGAAGTTCCAAGTCTCAAAATGAAAACAGTTTCCATGTGTAGCTGACTCCTACAAAAATCCACACTGACCCTGCCCACCTACCACATTAGAATCCTGACCAGTTTGCCTGGAAGCTTTAGTCCACCCCATCACCCTCAGAGAGGCCCAGAACCTGCTGTGCCCAAACCCTGCGATCAGCAAAAACTGGGCAAAGGAGTGGGGAATTAGGGTGGGTGGGAGGAGACTGAAGACTAGAGCAGAAGCTTTTCTAAAGTGGGCAGTGAATCTTGAGGTCTTTATTTCTAGATTTTGTGGAACGACTGAGCTGAGCATGGGGTTAGCTGGGGGCCCATTTACACGTGACCATGATGCAGGAGGCCCCCAGGAGGCTGTGAAATCATGGTTCTCTGCAGAAGCTCAAGTCAACCCGTCTGCACACTGCACGGCCCCCTCCCTGTGCACTTACTCAGGCACGTCCCCAAAGCCAGGTGCAGCCCGGGCTTCAGCCGCAAAGATTTTGCAGTACTCTCGACTCATGTTCTGGATCTTGCACCCCTGTGGATCGAAGAGAAGCAACTCTGATCAGCAAGGAAGCATCCCGGTTCTCTATCTGCCTGGCTCTTAGTGGGAAGGCCATCTGCTAGAGGCTGCAGGGAGGATTCCAGCCCTGGGGGAGGTGGGGTTCATTCCTACCCTCCTCCCTACTCTGCACCTCATTTTTCTCATTTGTAAAACAAGAGGCTTTGGACTTGTTTTCAAAGTGGTTTCCAAAGTGTGCTTCCTGGAGCCCTAGTGATAGATGGCAATGCCCCAGGGGCCCCACTGCAGGAGAGCAAGGTACCGACCCCGCCCACAGTCACTCCCCTTTTACCCAAATAAGGCTTCTGTGAAAGATATCTTTGAGGGCAGTGAAGAAAGTTTTCTGCTGAAAAATACAGTTTGAAAACTATGGCCCCAAAGATGTAGCCTGGACTACGTCTCAGGCTCTCGTCGAGGTAAAGTTGAGACTAAGGTGGCTTCCTCCTCCATACTGGGCTTCCCAGTAGGACCCAGGCTGGGAAGGGGAGGGATGAGAGAGTGGAAGGATGGGGCAGGGGGATGGGACAGTACCTGGATGGTGACATCATAGTTTCTGCCCAGGAGAGAAGTCTCACTGCTGGGCCCAAACACAAGCAGGCTGGACACCTTGATGATGCACGTGAGGCCTGACTCGAAGATGGGTTCCAGCCCGTAGATGACCTTGGCCTGGGAGGCCTTCCGAAGGCCACACCCGTGTCCGCCACCTTGTAGCTCCTCGCTCACCAGGCGCCCAAAGAGCTTGTCCCCCCAGCAGCCAGTGTCAGCCAGACCCTTAGCAAACACCATGGGGGTCATCTCAATCTCTTCTCCAACTGAAGGGGAACAGGAGAAATGTGGAAAACTAGAAGCTCCCCCCCGACTGCTGTGGGACCCGTAGCACCCCACCACTCTGTCCATGACTTCTCTTTGGGTGTGCACTTGTGGGGGGCGCCCTATGAACTATGACCTCCTGAGGGCAGACACTGTATCTGGTAAAACCGCCGTCATTCAACAATGCTCACGTGTGCAGAGTAAGGGCTCAGCCAGTGTCTGTGGAAGGCAGGGGTTTTCTGAGGAAGCAGCAATCAATACAGAATATCAGAATTACTTTGTTTTAGAATTCAGTGTTTTGATCAAATGAATAAGTGACTCCATGTCAACCAACATGTTTGACTGAAACAAAAAGTTTGTGAGACAAATCCAGTAGCAGTGAGCACTCCTAGTGCTCAAATTGGGATCACTAAATACCATTTTCCACTAAAAGGAACCAGAACTCCCTAAAGAAATGGTTGATTCCGGGTCTAGGGCAGGAAGTGTCCTAGACTGACCTGAAACATCTCTGGACCAGAAAGCAAGTAAGGTATCATAAACAATTGGCAACTTGTCAAAAGGACACAAGAGCCAACCTGAAGAGGCTTCTACTGGCAAAAAATGAGACAATCTTACCAACAACAACAGCAAAATAATTGCAAAGTATTGAACGTTCAAAGGTGTTAAAAATCCATACTTTCATAATTATAAGTAAAAAAAACCCTTCCCTCTGGAAAAAAAACCCCTCATTCGTGACCTTTGGAGGATGTTAGGGCACCAACTCATTATTCTGAAATCTAATAAGAGCAAGGAGGAAAAGAAAGTATTTTTTCCTTCATTTTCTGTTGGACCTATATGTATCAGGATTACCAAATAACCATTTCTTCTTTTCCAAAAAATTTCAGCTAATGAATAAAGAAGAAATGACAGAATTAAAATACTCCATGTTGCAAACCTTAATGAAATAAAGGACTTAGGTGATAATCAGTGACTGCTAAAACCCCTAGCTGATGACAGGGGTTATATCAGATACAGTTTTTTAAAGTTTAAAAGGGATAGATCAGGCAGAAAACACCTGAATGAACCCAGTGATCATTCTTAACATTACTAAAACAGTCAGACATCACATGCCTCCAGATAGGATGCAAAGGAAATACACAGCACACCTGTGAAATGTCCACACACACACCCCCAAAATTTGCACCTGAATTGGAGCAAGCATCTCAAGCTAATTACCAGTTTAGAGGAAGCACATCAATGAAGCGACATGTTAAATGGTGATATAATCAATAAAAATCCAAAATGTAAGAAATTCTTCAACAAATAAATGGCAAGGAGGGAAAACAAATGAGGGAGGAGGAACTATTATACATTTGATAGATTTAAGAGATTATGTTAGCCAAAAGCACTGAGTGGTTCCTAATTAAAATAAACCAACACTTATGAGAAAGTTGGGAAAATCTGATTGGATATTTGATGATAATTAAGTATTATTACTAAGTTTTTAGGCTTTTTTAGTTTTTAGGTGAGGTTATATTTGATTAAATCTGATTTGATAACTGAACAAAAGGCACTAGTTGAATGAATGAGTAAATAAGTGAATGAAGGAAAGAATTAAGGTATTAGTTGGCAAATGAAGCTCTAGAAACCTTTCCATCACCAGCCGCCTTCACGGTCCTAATCCTCCGTGTGTCTTCTGCAGGAGCAATACCTCTCTTCCCCTAATATTTGAGCCTTTAAAATGCTTATCAAACTTTGGGGTGTATCACAATCGCCAGGGCATCTACTGACATGCAATTGTGTCAGGCCCTACCCCAGAGATTGTGATTAAGAGTATCTGCAGTAGGGCTCAAGTAACTGCATTTTCAGCAAGCTCCCTGTGTGACTCTAATGCAGGAGTCCACAGACCACCGTGAGAAACTCCGGGGAGGGAGCTGGCACGGTGACAAGTGGACAGTCCTGCTCTTGATCAAGGGCTCTGACATGGGCAAAGGGCACAGGCTGAATGAACTCCTTGTAGGATGTCCCCTTAGCCACCTCTTCCCCCCTCATCTTCTGAAACAGCTGTCTTCCCCCACCCTCCTCCACAAACCATATCCTAAACTAGGAGGCAAAGGGTGGCTGTATGTGGAGATAAACATGGCATTTAGAACAGATTCCAAGTCTTTAAAGAAGCCCCTGTAGATGGCAGGGTAGGGACACAGGCCCACCCATTCCTCCCCCTGAGGGGCACCTACCTTGACTTTCTTCTCTGGAGATGAATCCTGACAGCACTGTGTGGAGAAAGAGAAGATAAAGCTGCTATCCTCAGGCAGGTCTGCCCAGAGACAGCTCCACCTCTGCAAAGACGACTGTTCCCCGCCCCACCCCCAGTGGGGGCCAGGCAGAGACCCCGGGGAGGGGGGGCAGAGCTCACACTCACCCTCGGGGCTGAGGCAGAAGTCAGTGGAGGCCGAGCCGTGCTCGTTGCTGATGGTGCATCGATACATGCCACAGTCTACGGGGGACGCCTGCACGATGGCCAGGGCCGCTGGCCCCTCGTCCCCTGCACTGCAGAGAGGAGATCCTCTCCGTGAGGCCATCACCATGGCACAGCCCAGGGCCACCCTGTGGTCCTGAGGCTTCGCAGATCCCGCTCTCAGAGAATGCTGTGAGCCCTGTCTCTGAGAGCTCTGGGAAGAGCTGGGCCTGCGTCACACAGGTCAGGCCTGCACTAGCTGTGTGACTTTGGGCAAGTGACTTAATATCTCTGAGCCTCAATGTTCTCCCCTTCATTATGGGAATACTAGAATCTCCCTCATAGGGTTCTTGTGAGGATTAAATGAGGAGGTAGATCCAAAGTGCTGGGACAATCTCCCCCCCAGTAGTGTTGCTACAATTTATTAGGGAGCCAGGACAGGTGGAGGTGGTACCCAGCTGGCTTACCTCCTGCCCACCTCGCCCACTGGGCGCTGATTCTTGGCCCATGTCAAGACTGAGTCACTAAGAATGTTGAAAAACTGGCACCAGAGCTTCAGGCTGCCCGAGGCATCAGGAAACTGCTCCACCCGAATCTTCCGGATCACCTGTGGGGCTGGAAGCAGGGGCACAGTTGAGAGGAACAAGCCACTTCCCCTCCATCGTGTGCCCTCTCTGGCCCTACCCCTGCTTCCCTGGGTGTCCGTGGTGGCACAGGCTGAGAGAAAACAGGATTCAAGCCTCCACACAGCCCCCACTTGAGTCCCACCTGTACCTCTGAGGCTTCTGCCCTGACTTCAAAGCGCACCTCTTAGCTAGAAAGAACATAGTACAGCACCTCCACTCCAGGCCAGGGAGAGCCTCACAGCTGAGGCCGCAGACAGCAGTCAAGAGAGGAACTTCAGCTTGCAGCCTAGGCTCCTAAACCTAAGACCCTGCGTTTGAATCCTGTCCGTACCACTCTGTACTCGCGGGACAAGTCTGCAAAAAGGCGATTACGGTGGTGATGATGATGATAGAGCTAGGATACTATTGAAGCCAGGCCCTGTGCTGAGTACTTGATTTATTCTATCCCATGTAACCCTCACAATGTTACAAAGTTGGTACTATTTCCAACTCCAAGCGGCCTTTCCGATTCCAAAGCCTGCGGGATTATTACCTAAGAATACCCTTTACAGAGGTACGCGAAACCTCTAGCAGGCAGGGTTACCCCAGCAGGGCCCTGCTCCGGGCAGCCCGCTCCTGGGAAGCCGTACCTGTTGCTCACCTTTTAGCAGGTCTTTGGCTCTCCTTGGCTTGGCCGGAGTGCCCTGCTTGCCTTCCTCCAGGGCCATCTCTGCTTCCAGGTTGCTGGCTCTGGGGCTGGAGCCCAGGGCCCCTGCTGCCGGCTCCTCCTCTGCCCGCGGCACCTCCAGCAGGTCTGCCTTTCTGCCCTGAGTAGGGGAGCGTTTCTCCCGCCCTGGACTCCCCGGGAGCCCCGGTGCAAGGCCCTTCCGGGGCCCCCGGGGGGAACCCGAGGGGCTCTCCCTTTCTTCGGGCTTGGTTGGCTCCCCATCTCCTGCTGCTCTGACCTTAGGGAGAAACCTCTTCCTCCGGGCCCCCAGAGCCAGTTCCTCAGGGGTAGCTGCGGGGAGATCTGTCAGAGCTTCCCCTGGGATCTCCTCCTCTCGGAAGCGTTCCTGGGCTCTGCTCTCTGCTGACAGCAGTCCCTGCCCAGGGGCTGCCTGTCCACCCACGCCCCCCAGCGGCCCACCCATGCCGCTCTCCTGGGAGGTCGGCAGGAGGCCAGGCCCCTCAAGGGAAACCTCTCCCTCACCTTCACTGGATCCTCCTGAGGCCACCCCAGGGCCTTCCTCCTCACCTACCACGATGGCAGGGACAGAGAGGGGGCTGGGGCCAGGGCACCGGGCAGCAGCCAGGGCCTGACAGCCAACCTGCACCTCGCGGTCCAGGAGGCCAGTGAGGCGGCGGGAGGTACAGGGGCTCAGCAGCAGAGTCTGCGCGCTCTGCACCAGACGGTTGTTCTCCACACGCTCCAGGATGCGCCGTGACGTCCGGGGACTCAGACCGGCCACTTCCACGGTGGGGGCCAGAGAGGGTGAGGGTGCCTGATCCCCAGCGGCAGCTTCCTCCTGGGCCCCTGGGCCCCTGCCACTCGTCTCTGAGCTGGATAGCTTCAGCAGCAGGAGCAAGTAGCTCTTCAGGGAGTCTATAAGGCCAGGGTCACAGGTCTGGGGGCCTGAAGTCCTCCCTTCCACACCGGGCACCTTGGCGCAGGCCCCCTCAGCGTCTGCTGCCCTAGTTCCTGGCGGGTGACTCTGGCTGGGGGCGCCCAGCCCCAGGTGCAGTGCGGGGGCAGAACTCAGCGAGGCCTTGTCCCCAGAGGGTAGGAAGGCAGCTGTGCTCATGTGCTGAGAAGCCGGGGTGCTGGGCAGCCGCTGCTGTGAGTTATCCGTCAGGCCGGCCCCAGGAAGAGAGGGCAGAGTGGGCACCTGGCGGCTCAGGCCCGCTGAAGGACAGCCACCCAGATCCACAGGCAGCACTTCTCCCGGCTGTTCCTGCTTGGGGCCCTGGGACAGGCCCTCGTTGGCCTTCTCCTTAACTGGACCCGACTGCTCCGGCCCTTGATCTCTCTCTCCTCCCACCTGCTCCAAACTGCCCTCAGGAGGCAGCTGTGCCCCGCGTGTGAGGCCCCCCGCCAGGGGACCTGGCACAGTTTCCTCACGGCTTCCGGAGGCCGTTCCTGCTGCCTCGTCAGATCTGAGCATAAACTCAGGTTTGTCTGGGACGGAGAACTCTTCTGGGGTCTGTTCAAAGCATTCAGTAATCTGAGGGGACCTAGGATCCTCTGAAGGTGGGCGTTTGGGGGCCCTGGACTGTGGGCTGATACCGGTCATGGACGCCTTCTCTGACCAACATTTCACAGCTGTGGGAATGCTCCCCTCTGACCATGTCCCCTTGCCTTCCTGCACCCTTCTGTCTGCCTGTGTCCTCTTATCTGCCTGGGTCCCCACCTTTCCTTGTGCCATCACATCCTCCTGGGAATTCCTGCCTGACTCTGACCTCTCACTTTCTTGTGTCACAACATCCACCTGTGTCTTCCTATCTGCCTGTGTCCTCTGGGTGGTTTGTGTTCCATCTCCCTGCATCCTCCCATCCACCTGCATCTTCCTATCCATCTCTGTATTCTTCTTGCCTCCAGTGTTCTGATCAGCAGATGCTCTCCCATCCTCCTGGGTTTCTGTGTCCATGGGCTCAATGATGTCCTGACTTCTGGAGGTGCTGCAACCAGCGGAGACCATATCAGAGCTGCTGCTGGCCAATGTGGTAGGAGCCATGGTTGCCTGGGACTCCTGGACCTGAGAACACATGGACAGAAGCAAGAACTTAACTACACGTGCCTTAGGATCTCTTTCCAATCCAACATCCCAGCCTTCTCTGACCTCATCCAGAACTGCCATGATGAGAATCCTGCCACCTGGTTTCTCAGGCCTGCTGGGGGTGACAGAGTCCCAAGCCCACCCACCCAATCCCTGATCCCAGAGTCTACACCAGGGAATATCCAGAATCCAGGTCTAGCTCTGGCCCTCCCCACCTCTCCCCGAAGAAATTTTGCCTCTCCTGACAGCCCCTGATCACGTGCTACCCCACCCCTCAACCCTGCCATTCGGAGGAGAGTGTCCTCTCCCCAGGGCCTCCGAGCAGTCAATCTGTCCCTCTCTTGTGGCACTAACTGTCCTGGATAGAATTATGGGTGAAGTGGGAGAGTGCCAGGGGGTCTCCTTGATAGCATCAGGGACAGCATCATCATTAATGCTGAGTGAGCGGCAATTACAAAATGCCATCCAGAGAGGGTTAAAGTCATTACGAATGACACCTGTGCCAGGAGATCCGTGAAACATTATAACGTTACCCTTCCGAACACCCGCTATTTGCAAAACACCATGCTAGGCCCCTACTTATCACATATGTATTGCCTCGCTCCTCACAACAATACCAAATAATTTGCAAGAATCATCTCTATTTTAGAGATAAGAACACTGATGGTCAAAGAAGGAATATGGTTTGTCCATTATCAGAGAGTAAGCGGTAGAGTTTAGTTTAGAAGCCAGGTGTGTCTAGCTTCAAATCTCATGTTCTTCGTTGTTACACTATATGGTCACACATTTAAATATAATTAAAGGACCTTCTATCTAAACATCCTGGCATAAAACAGTAAATTGCCTCTTTTCATGTTGGATATAATCAAAACCAACTAAGTAAACAAGAAAAATCAAAGCAAATTCCATTGTTAGTGGAAATGGAGGCTAATAAAACCTACAGTCTCAAAAAAAAAAAAAAAAAGGGAAGGATTGCCAAAAGCAGATAGATGAAACTCTGGGAGGTTGCGAGAGCTGTAGGATCATGGAGGACTGGGTGGAAATCAAGCAGAAGACATACAAGGGAGACGTCCAACAGTCAGGAAAAGAACAGTGGAGCAGCCTACCGCAGGCAGTTCTCAAAAAACATGAGCAAAAATACAGGAAAATTGCTAAGAAAATAGATTTTGAACATACGAGAACTTAAGGAATAGTGTTCCGTGGCCCTGGAGGAAACTACTGGAGAACAAACTTTGGTCAACCAAAAGATGACTGGGGAAACCACAGCAGAAGAATTGATGGTGAACGCTGAACATATATTTAACCATAGAACCAAGACTAAAACCAAAAAAGTTTAGAGTAGCAGATCAGAATGTCAGTGTTTATGCCCTGACAATGCAGAAACGATACAACTAGCACAGAAGGGGAAGGGGGAAGAAGATGACAAGTGGAGTTAAATGCCTTAATTGTATCAGTTATACAAGCCAGGAATCAAAGGCATGACTCAAAGCTGAAAACCCAGGTAACAGAAATACAGCATATTCAATTATACAAAGATAGTCACTTAGAAATAAAACTTCGGGAAAATAGGAGATAGAAAATGAAAGGGAAAAAAGGTAGGGAGGAAGTGGAAGCACGATCACTGCTCATCATAAAAAAGTAAAACAGGGCTTCCCTGGTGGCGCAGTGGTTGAGAGTCCGCCTGCCGATGCAGGGGACACGGGTTCGTGCCCTGGTCCGGGAGGATCCCACATGCTGCGGAGCGGCTGGGCCCGTGAGCCATGGCCGCTGGGCCTGTGCGTCCAGAGCCTGTGCTCCGCAACGGGAGAGGCCACAACAGTGAGAGGCCCGTGTATCGCAAAAAAAAAAAAAAAAAAAAAAAAGTAAAACACACTGACTACACAGATAAAATTATGGATGCTATTACATAAAATTTAAATTATAAAGTACTACGTACAAATATTTCTAAGTATCAGAAGAACCACACACAAAACCAAAGCAAACGGAACGTATGAGACCTTAATATGTATTTAATTAAATTATATTTAAATTAAATATAAAATTTAAAGTTACTTTACTGCGTATGGAATTCTGAATGAATGGTATGAATACGAAAGAAATAGAAGAGTCTGGTGAATAACAGGAGCCATCAAATGTAAGTCTGACTGACCGAAGAATGTTAGTAAAAACGCTCCTCCAACTTCTCTGAGAACCAGTAAGACACGTACAAAAACACCTTGGAGCTGGGCTTCCCTGGTGGTGCAGTGGTTAAGAATCCACCTGCCAATGCACGGGACATGGGTTCAAGCCCTGGTCCAGGAAGATCCCACATGCCACGGAGCAACTAAGCCCATGCACCACAACTACTGAGCCTGCACTCTAGAACCTGCGAGCCACAACTACTGAGCCCGTGTGCCACAACTACTGAAGCCCGTGTGCCTAGAGCCCCTGCTCTGCAACAAGAGAGGTCACCGCAATGAGAAGCCCGTGCTCACCGCAATTACAGAAAAGCCCGCGCACAGCAACAAAAACCCAATGCAGCCAAAAATAAAATTTTAAAAATAATTAAAAAAAAAAAAACCTTGGAGCCAACAAACAGCATATATTAGAACCTTTTTTTAACTTCTGATATTCTAGGATTAAGAAATATATTTTTAATATTTATTTATTTATTTGGCTGCACTGGGTCTTAGTTGCAGCATGCGGGATCTTCGTTGCGGCATGCGGGATCTAGTTCCCTGACCAGGGATTGAACCTGGGCCCCCTGCATTGGGAGCGCAGAATCTTAACCACTGTACCACCAAGGAAGTCCCAGGATTAGAAAGTATTAATATGGACATGAGATCTATACATTTACAAAGAAAATGCTGACTTTACACACAAGGCTCATGTGAACAGAACTTTTGATTAAAGCTGTCTTCACTCCCCCTCACCCGCAGACTGATCAGTCCCTGAGTCCTACTGAACCTGCCTCTTCAGTATCTCAATATCCATTCCCTTCTCTCTGTCTCCACTGCCAACACCCTAATCTAAGCTGCCAACAATTCTATCTTGCCTGGACTATAGTAAAGCCTCCTAATTGGTATCCGTGACTCTAGTCTTTGCCTCTGCCAAATATGCAGCCCAAGTGATCTTTCTAAAATATAAATCTGGGCACTTCCCTGGTGGCACAGTGGTTAAGAATCTGCCTGCCAATGCGGGGGACATGGGTTCGAGCCCTGGTCCGGGAAGATCCCACATGCCACGGAGCAACTAAGCCCGTGCACCACAACTACTGAGCCTGCGTGCCACAACTACTGAAGCCTGCATGCCTAGAGCCCCAGCTCCACAAGAGAAGCCACCGCAATGAGAAGCCCATGCACCGCAACAAAGAGTAATGCCCGCTCGCTGCAACTAGAGAAAGTCTGCGTTCAGCAACAAAGACCCAACGCAGCCAAAAATAAATAAATTAAAAATAATAATACAAAAATAAAAAATAAATCTGATTGTGACACTCCCCTCCTTAAAAGCCTCTCAGCAGCTTATCATCACTTACAGGCTAAAGCCTAAAAGCCCTAGCCTAAAAGAGCAAAAAGTTTAAGAATACTCCCTGCCCGGCAGGGTATGGGGAAACAGGCATCAGCACAGCCTCTATGGATAGTAATTTGGCATTATCTAGTAAAACTAAAAATACTTATACTCTTTGACCCAACAGTTCCACTCCTAGGAATTTACCCTATAGATATACTTTCATGTGCAAACTGACATATATACAAGGATACTCGTTGCCTCATAGTTTATAATAGCAAAAGGCTAGAAAATATCTAAATTACATCAATACAGGATTGATCCAATGAATTATGGTATATCCACACCCCAAATAAATAAAATAAATACCCAAATAAAAAAGCAAGGTATAGGACAGAAAGTATCATATGCCACCTTTATGTGGAAAATACAGAGACACATATGTGTAAATGTACAGAAGACAGCTCTGGAAGGATGCCCAAGATACCAGTTATGGCAACTTATTTCAGGAAGAGGGATGGGGTGGTGGCGGTAGGGAAAGGGTGAAGATTTAATATTCTCTAAATACTTTTTATACTTTTTGGATTTTATACCATGTGCCTATGACACATATTTAACAAAATCCAATTAAGAATGAAAATGCATAAGTAAATAGGCCCTTGTGTGATCAGTGAGGGCTGTCCTTCAGCAGAGAACCCAGGTCTGTCTCTCCAGCCTCATCTCTTGGGTCCCTCCATCCAACAACACTAACGTACCATGCTGATTACTGTGCTATTTTATAACCACTTTGTTTTTCTCTGCTGGACATTCTCAGCCTTCTCATTGCTCACCTGAAGAACTCCTCCTTCTTTTCCCTGAAGACCTCACTCAAGTTTCTTCTCGTTTTAGAAGACTTCTGAGTTCCCTTCTCCACCCCCCAAAACGTACGTGGCTTCTTATCCTATGTACCCATGGCAAATGTACCTAATTCTATTATTATACCCTCATTCTCTGTGGCAGTTATGCACGTGTCACCTGCTAATCTGTGAACTCTTCCCTTTCAAAGAGGGCCCAGCACAGGCCCAGGGTTATACTTGGTGTGCAATAACTATAAAGACTGACCTATCTAAACACTATGTGGGGTGGGTGTGTGTGTCTGCATCTGGAACTGTATGGAGAAGTGAGGAGGAATGTCATGTATTTCTTAAAAATAAAAAACTGTGTGAGCTGGGGTGAACCTATCTGGTTCTCTGTGGGCTTTTTCATTACAAAGAACATTAGCAGTTTTAATTTTCCATCCTGTCTTTCTGTCTTCTCTGTAAAATTTTTGAGATTAAGGAACCAGTCTGAATCACCTTTGCATCCTTCACAGACCGAGGCACATAGGAGGTTCACAGGAATGAGCCACTGAATGGCAAGTACTATGGCTTGTAATCCTCTAAGAGGAGAGAGTGCTGGTTTGGAGAAGCAGGATACAAAGCCAGGGGCTTAACAGGGATGGAGCAGGGCATTGTCAAGGACCTGGAATCTACTTCCTTGATGAAACCCAGACCCAGGGCTCATACTGAGGCTTCATCATCTTTAAATATTTGGTACAATTTTCCAGTGAAACCATGTGGCCCTAAAGATTTTGGGGAGGAGATTTAAAATTACAAACTCAATTTCCTTAACAGTCATAGTGTTATTCAAATTATCTTGTTTCATTTTTACATGAGTTTTGGTAGTTTTTTTTTTTTAAAGAATTGTTCTATTTCATCTAAGTTGTTGAATTTGTGAGTGCATTTTTTCCCATAATAGTCCTTTATTATCCTTTTAATGCTTGCAGGTTCACTAGTGATATCTCCTTTCATTCTTTTTTTTTAAAGAGCTTTATTGAGGTATAATTGACAAAACAGTATACATTCAAAGTGTACAACTTGTGTTTTGATATATCTATATACTGTGAAATGATCACCACAATCAAGCTCCTCTTTCGTTCTGAATACAGGTAATTTGTGTCTTCTCTTTTTTTTTTTTTCTTTGTGAGTCTTGCTAGAGGTTTATCAATATTATTGATCTTTTCAAATAACAAGATTTTGGTTTAATTTTTTTCCATAGTTTTTCTGTTTTCAATTTCATTTTTTACTCTTTTCTTATTTTCCCCTTCCTTCTGCTTGCTTTGGGTTAGTTTTGTTCTTCCTTTTCTAGTTTATCAATATGAGAGCTTAGAGTATTGATTTCAGACCTTCTTTTCTAATATAAATATTTAATGCTATAAATTTTCCTCAAGACACTGATTTAACAGCATCTAAAATTTTGATATGTTGTACTTTCACTTTCATTCAGTTCAAAATATTTCCCAATTGACCTTAAGATCTTCCTCTCTGACGCATAAAAGTGCGATATTTAATTTAAAAGTGTTTGGAGACTTTCCTATTATCCTCTGTCACTGATTTCTAGTTTAATTTCATTTTTGTCAGAGAACATACTTTGTATTATTTCAAATATTTTATATTTGTTAAGGTTTGTTTATGACCCAGGATATGATCTATTCTAGTGAATGTTTTATATGCACTTGAAATGAATGAGTATTCTGTTGTTGTTATGTGGAGTATGCTATGTGTCTATTAGATCCAGTTAGTTGATAAAGCTATTCAGTTCTTTTCTATTCTTACTGATTTTCTGTTTACTAGTTCAATTATTGAGTTATTGAGAGGCGTGTTAAAGTCTCCAACTATAATTGTTGATTTGTTTATTTCTCCTTTCAGTTCTGCCAGTTTTTCTTCATGTATTTTGAAGCTCTGTTGTTAGGGGCAAACTCATTTTCACTTTCTTGAATTGATTCTTTTATCATTATGTACTTCACTATTTTTCCCTGGTAATTTTCTTTGCTCTGAAGTCTGGTTTGTCTGATATTAATATGGCCAGTCCAGTTTTCAGTTGATTAGTGTTTGCATTGTATATATTTTCTATAATTTTACTTTTAACCTACTTATATCATTGGAATTGAAGTCAATTTCTTTTAAAAAGTATAGAGTTGGGAATTTTTTTTTTTGATCCAGTCTCACAATCTCTGTCTTTTACTTCATGTGTTTAGACTACTTATATTTAATATAATTATTTATACGTTTGAATTTACATCAATTATTTTATTATTTGTTTTCTATTTGTTCCCTCCGTTATTTCTTCCTGTTTCCCCTTTCCAGTTTTCTTGTAGATTATTTGAAAATTTTTAGTATTCCACTTTAATTTACATATTGTGATGTTTACTATATTTCTTTGTATTTTAATTATTGTTCTAGGGTCTGCAATACATACACTTAACTTCCCACAGTCTACTTAGAGTCAACATCTTACCACTGCAAGTGAAATGTAGTAATCTTACCACCACATAGGTCCCTTTACCCTCTCCCTCTTTATATGTTACATTTACATACATTAAAAACTTTAGCAGACAACGTTATAATCTGTACTTTTTACCTTCAAACACTTTTTAAAGAATTCAAGAAGACCGCACACCACAACGAAGAGTAGCCCCTGCTCGCCGCAACTAGAGAAAGCCTGCGCACAGCAACGAAGACCCAACGCAGCCAAATAAATAAATAAATAATTTTTAAAAAAGAATTCAAGAAGAGAAGAATAATCTATTATGTTTACCCAGGTATTTACAAGATTCCTTGTATCATTTCTCTTTGTCTGAAAAATTTACTTTAGCAATTCTTTTAGAACAGGTCTGCTAGTACTGTATTCTCTTAGTTTCCCTTTATCTTGGAATGTCTTTATTTCACCTTCAATACTAAAAGATATGTTTGCTGAATGTAGAATTATAGATTGAAAAGCATTTTCTTTCAGCAGTTAAAAAATATTATTTCACTTCCTTTTTAACCTCCATTGTTTCTGATGAGAAATCTGCAGTCATTCAAGTTATTGTTCCCCTATAAATAGTGCGTCATTTTTTCTCTGACTACTTTCAAGATTTTATTGCTGTTGTTGTCTTCAGTTCTCAGCAATTTGACTATGCTGTTCCCTGGCATGGAATTCTGTGGGTGTTTCTTATTTGGGGTTTGCTGAACTTCTTGATCTGTAAGTTTGTGGGGGGTTTTTTGCCAAATTTGGGAAGTTTTCAGCCATTATTTCTTCATATATTTTCTCTACACCATACTCTCTTCTCTCCTTCTGGGTATCCAATGACATGAATGTTAGACATTTTGATATTGCACCACAGATCCTTGAAGCTCTGTTCATGTCTTTTTCTCTCTGTTATTCAGATTGAATACTTTTGATTGACCTATCTTCAAAGTGCACTGACTTTTTCCCTATTGTCCTCATTCTGCTGTTGTGCCCAACAAGCAAGTCTTTTTTATTTCAGTTATTTTATTTTTCAGTTCTAAAATGAACAATTTGTTCTTTATATCTTGTATTTCTTTGCCAAGACTTTCTATCTTTCCACTTATTTCCAGAGTGTTCAACCTTACTTTTTGTCACTGCTTTAGAGTCAGATAATTCCAACATATCTGCCATCTTGACATTGGCATTCTTTAACTACCTTTTCCCATGCAAGTTGAGATTTTCCTGATTTTCTCATATGCCAAATAATACTTACTATATCTGGCACATTTTGAATATTATGAGATTCTGGTTTCTTATATAAATCCTATGGAGAACGTTAATATTTTTGTCTTAGCAGACACTCTACTTGGTTGTGTTCAGGCTGCAAGTTCCATTCAACATTCTGAGGTTGTAGTTTCAGTGTCAGTTCCATTTTCAAAGTCTTTGCAGTGCTATTCAGATCTGTCCTGTATGTGTGCCACCCAGTGGCCAGTCTGGGACTTGGATGATGGCCTCTTAGTTCTTTTTTGATACAATGTTCAGAACCAGATCCATGCATGAACAGCGTGAGAATAAGCCCAGGAATTTATAAACAGCTTATGAAGTCACTTTCCCAAACTTCTTCCTGTGTATGATCTACCCTTTACTTTCTGGGTCCCTAGGATTCCCTTTTCCAGTCCTCCCTCAAAGTTTTAGACCCCTGTGGCCTCTGCTACTGTCACTACCAGGAGATTCCTCTCCTATTCCTCAAGCCTGTTCAAAAGGGCTTCTAAAGCTCTCTCTGTTCATCCTGATGCTTATTTCTGAGTTTCTGATTGCATTAAGACCAGGCGAGGTAATACTAGATTTTTTTAAGGGTAAATACTGCTGAATCAGTGGTACTTAATTCTGGTCTTATTCCTCAGTCTGTCTGCTACTATTTGCTTATCAAAGTCATCAAGTAGGGTTTCCCTGGTGGTGCAGTGGTTAAGAATCCACCTGCCAATTCAGGGGACATGGGTTCAAGCCCTGGAAGAGTCCACATGCCGTGGAGGAACTAAGCCCCTGGGCCACAACTACTGAACCTGTGCTCTAGAGCCCGTGTGCCACGACTACCGAGGCTGCGCTCTGGAGCCAGCAAGCCGCAACTACCGAAGCCCACGCACCTAGAGCCCGTGCTCTGCAACAAGAGAAGCCACCGCAATGAGAAGCCCACACACTGCAACGAAGAGTAGCCCCCGCTCACCACAAGGAGACCCGCACGGCAACAAAGACCCAACGCAGCCAAAAATAAATACATAAAATAAATATATTTTTTTTAAAAAGTCATCAAGTAGCTGCACCATGCATTTAGCCCAAGTTTTTAGTTGCATTCAGTGGGAGATACAGGGTGGATGGTATTTACTCCATCTTATCCAGAACTGGAACTACCATAACCACGATAACTAATTTAACATTCGTTACTGTATTCTCTAGTTCTGGATTTCTAGTTGGTTCATTTTAAAGTCTCTGCCACTTTTTATAGTTTCTAGTTCTCTGCCGAAATCTTCACTCTTGCCTTTTTATCTTCTTGAATATAGAATGTATAGTTCTAGTTTTAATAGTTCATGTCTGATAATTCCAAAACTTGGAATATATTGTCTGCTGTTTTTGCTAGCTCTTTTTCATGTTTCTTTTTTTTTTTTTTTTTTTTTGCCATAATACACAGCTTGCAGGATCTTAGTTCTCCAACCAGGGATTGACCCAGGGCCACAGCCGTGAAAGTGCTGAGTCCTAACCACTGGGCTGCTGGGCAAGTCCCCCTTTTCATGTTTTCCTCTCTTTGTGTGCCTAGTTATCTTCATTTAGGTGCTGAATATTATATTTGAAACATTTTTCAAAAATAATTTGTGGCTTTAGATGATGTTATCATCCTCCAGATGCTTGGGAGCAAGGTATCTTGAACCACCTTAATCTGATTTCAAGGATTGAGATATTTCTTGGTCACCCAGGTAACTCAGAGTTAAGCCTCAACCCCCATGAGGGTAATTTGCTTCTGGTTCCCTTAATCCTATGGTACAAACCTTCAGGGTTCCCAACCCAAAGACAAGGGGGTTTATCAGGGCTACCACCCTTGAGACCATGGGCTCCAATTCTGGTCTCCCAAGTCCCTTGAGGCTGTCTACAACACTGCTGAGTCTCTCATTCTCCCCTTCTGGAGTGGCAAACAACCCCAGGACAAAAGCTATGCCAAAGGCTGAGCTCACCATTCTGGATTTCCATCTCTTCCCAGATCCTGGGCAAGTGATTCTTCACTTTGTTAGCTCTCCAGTGCCTTCAAGCAGACATTTTAATATTTTGCTCAGCTTTATTAGTTGCCCTCAGTAGGAAAGTTGGTTGGAATTATCTAACCCAGCATTACTGGAAGCTGATATACAAAAAATGTTAGTTCTCTCCCCTTTCTGTCTCACTCCCAAGACTGGGAGCGAGGATAGGCAGGGGACTTCCTTGGCAGTCCAGTGGTTGAGACTCTGTGCTTCCAATGCAGGGGGCATGGGTGTGATCCCTGGCCAGGGAAGTAAGATCCCATGTGCTGTGTGGTATGGTAAAAAAAAAAAAAAAAAAAAAAAAAAAAAAATTTTAAAGAAATTTTTTTTTTAATTTAAAAAAGATTAGGACAGGCAGGTGTGCATTCCTACCTACCACTTACCTTGCTTCATGCTATTTGTCCTTCCCAGAATGTCTTCCTTCCTCTCTTTAATCTATCTAATTTCTTTTTATCTGGGGATATTATGGGCATTCTTTTTTTTTTTTTGCGGTACGCGGGCCTCTCACTGTTGTGGCCTCTCCCGTTGCGGAGCACAGGCTCCGGACGCGCAGGCGCAGCGGCCATGGCTCACGGGCCCAGCCGCTCCGCGGCATGTGAGATCTTCCCGGACCGGGGCACGAACCCGCGTCCCCCGCATCGGCAGGCGGACTCTCAACCACTGCACCACCAGGGAAGCCCTGGGCATTCTTTTATATTAAAAAAATTATATTCGATGTTTTTCTACTATGGTATTTCCAGTAATAAACCCTATACATGCTGCCAACCGGCCTCTTCCCAGATGCCTTCTCTCGTGACTGCAGACCACCCCACTCTCCGTCCCTAGAAACCTACTGCAATAACATTCACCACAGCCTCTTTGCGCTTATGGTTTGGTACAAGTCTAATACCCTGGATTCATTAGATAATTTCTTAAGGCAACGATCATGTCTCTCCTCAAGCCCCCCTCCCTTCAACAGCTCTCAGAAAATACTTATATTCACGTAGTCTCTGAAAACCAAAGCACCCTAATTATGCAAGGAGAGTTTCCGCATATTGAGACGATCATCCTCAGGACATACAGGATGTAAAGTACTGTGAGGTCTCAAGGCGTTCAGCAGAGCCCTTTTATGTCTATACCACCCACTCTGAGGATTTGGGCAGATGGGGCATTCCACCATATCCCCAGGCTCCTGTACCTCAGCTCCAGAGATCTGAGCCAGTCTCAGAGAAGATCTCAGGTTAGGGCACTAAAAAGCAGCCTTTGAGGAAACTGAAGGCCATTCACCAAGTACCTTAAGCAAGATTGCTTCTGCCCAGGGAAAGAGCTCCCTGAATAGCATGGCTGGGCTCAAGGAGAGGGTCCCTGGACATTCTTAACAACCCAAGAGGCCTCAGTTTTAGCACCTGCTCCTCATCCATATATCCAAGACGAAAGCCTAACTTGAGCTGTCAGAGATGCCCCTTATTTCCAGGACAGGAAATCAAGACAGTATAGGGAAGCAGCAGCAGATCCCAGAAGCAGAGGCCTTTAAAATATCTAACGCTAACAAGAGGCATGCTGGACCCATATGGAGAAAATAACAGAGCTTAAAAAGAAATAAGAGGGAACGTCCAGTGGTTAGGACTCTGCGCTTTCATTGCCGAGGGCCTGGGTTCAATCCCTGGTCAGGGAGCTAAGATCCCGCGAGCTGCGCGGCTCGGGCCAAAACTTTTTTTTTAATTTAAAAATAAAAAAAGAAAGAAGGCTTGAATGATAGAAAAAAATACCATGCTCCTGGATAAGAAAGCTAAATATTAAGATATTGATATTTCCAAATTAATTCTTATGCAGTCTTATACTTAATGCAGTCTCAATCAAAATACCAATGGTATAGAGACAGAAAGCAGATTAGTGGTTGCCTGGTCGTGGGGGTGGGAACAAGGATTAACTGCAAAAAAGGAACAAGGATCTTTTCAGGGTGATGGAAATTTTTTTTTTTTTTTTTTTTTTGCGGTACGCGGGCCTCTCACTGCTGTGGCCCCTCCCACTGCGGAGCACAGGCTCCGGATGCGCAGGCTCATAGGCCATAGTTCACGGGCCCAGCCGCTCCGCGGCATGTGGGATCTTCCTGGACCGGGGCACGAACCCGCATCCCCTGCATCGGCAGGCGGACTCTCAACCACTCTGCCACCAGGGAAGCCCGATGGAAATGTTTTAAAACCGGATTGTGGTGATGGCTGTACAACTGTGAATTGTGTACACTGGTCTGTACATTTTAAATAGGTGACTATTATTGGTGTATAAATTATACCTCGATCAAGCTGTTTAAAAATAGAAACCTAACAAATTTTACTAAAAGACCATTCAAAATTCAAATCTGACTAGTCTTCCATGAAAGGATGTAATATGCTTTTGATCTTGTTAAAAATAATTCATCCCTTTTTGAAAATGTAGTTTTTTAAAATGGTGAATATAAGGATACAAGGTATAAAAAACAATGTTATCTGGGAGTTTGGAAAAATTCAAACAATGATTCTAAAGTTTTCCTACAGGAATAAACAAGAGAGAATAGCTGAAACATGTTTAAAAGAAGCATAAGAGGGTTGCTCTGCCAGAAATGAAAGCTACAACAATTAAAATGAGATCATCCTGTTGTAAGAGTCAACAAACAGATTAATGGATTATGATCGATTGTATATATGGGAACTAAACTAGGCTTTAGTGGGTATAAAATTAGTGTATAAAGAAAGAATCACAAACTAATAGGAAAAGGTTGAATTTGGGGGAATACTTATTAACCAAAAATTGAGCTAGAGACTGATACCATGCTATACACACAAATCAATTCCAGATTAATTTAAAAGTCAAATGAAGAAATTCAAACAAAAATTATAAAAATACAGATATATATTTAACTAACCTTGGAATAAGGAAGAAAAGCATAAACACTATTGAAGAAATGGTTAAAATATGCATATTGGGGCATCTTACATAACCACTAAAAATGAAGTTTTTCAGATAATTTTCAGGAACCATGAAAAACTGCTCATGAAATAATGAGAAGTAACAAAAGGAGAATATAAAACTGAATCAGAATAACAATGTAAATCAAATTTTTAAATAACAAAATACATATACAGAAAGATTGGTAGATATATCAAGATGTCTTTGGATGGTAGAATTATAGGTGAATTTTTACTTTTTCCTTTCAGCTCTTAGAATTTTCCCCCATATTTTTTACTATGGTCACGCATTTCTTTCATAATCAAAAAAGATTTTTTAAAAAAGATTTGGTAGAATGAGAATATGAAAAACCAATCAAATTCAGCTACTAAAAAGCAACAGCTTCAAAAATACATATAGCTGTTAAATGCATTTTTCACATGTATGATACATTTCACAATTTTTTTCAGTACTAAAAAAAAAAAAAAAGCCACAAAAGCTCTTTGCAGGAACAGCAGAACCTCTACAGACAGCCTCTCCTGTGCCTGCAGTGCCCCAGCCCATTCGTCCCACCTGCAAGAGGCAAGGAGGGCCTTGTCAGGAGGATGCAGCCATTCTGGCTGTGGTATTCCCCACCGCTGTGGGCAGAGAAGCCAGATTCACTCACAGACTTGGCCGCCAGCCTGATCTCTTCCCAAATGTGCTCCCTAGGGGCCCATGAGGGCCATCCCTACCATATGCTCTGCTGTCCGCATGTGGAGCGGCCCCATCTGGGCTCCTAGGAACTCACCACTGCAGCTGCTGAAACCTCCTGAGACCAGGCATGAGAGGCTGAGAGTCATGAACAGATTCAGAGAGTCTGGTTTGAGGTTCACCCCACTCCAAAGACCTCTGAACTACCGTCCCCACAGACTAACCTCAGTACCCTCAGCACACACTGAAAGAAAACCATCTCCCCTGGCCACCCTTGAAACTGGTCTCTCCCTCCTGCCCCCATGAAAGCTCTCTGTGTGGGAAAGGCAGCCCCTCCAGGAAGCATCCTTTTCCCGCTGCCCTCCAGGAGGTACTGCAGCAGCTTGTCCCTCATGTTTCCCTTCACTGTTCCAAGAAGCCGTCTGTCTTCTGCCTTGACCCCTGTGAAACACTGCTTTCAGCTGCTCCTCCTGTCTCCTGGGACCCATGCTCCTGCTTCCTCTGCCCCAAGAAACAATTTCATCTTAGTTCCCGCCAAAATGCTGTCTCCACTTGGGGTTGCCAGATTTAGCAAAGAGAAATACAGGACACCCAGTTAAATCTGAATTTCAGACAGACAACCAATCATTTCTTAGTATAAGTATATCCCATCTATTTTATCCAACCCACCCCCAGTCTTGATACACTTTTTCCTTCTGCCCCACCATAAAACACTCCTTCTCTCTACACTCCTGTGAAATACTGCCTGCCCTCTGCCCCTGAAACATGAAACACTGACCAAACGGGATAAACTGTTTTCCTTCTGTTAATCCTCTCAATTCCGCTCCCCTCTTCCCTCTTCCCCTGCCCCCTACCCCCATCAAACTCCTCAATGCTGCCACCTGGATGCCCTCCCCTCCCCTGTCTCCACACAAAACCTCTGTCCTCTGTTGGCTACCTGATCCCCAGAAGAATGCCAGCACTCCTGTCCTCAGGGAAAACAGTTTGCCTCTACCTCCCACCACAGTAATGTCTCAGACCTACTGCCATTTATTTCGTTCTTAGCATGCACCAAGCCCTGGGCCAAGCACTCTGATTCTCACAGCAGCCCTTTGAAGTAGGCACTGTTTCTATTAAGGTTTTATGACTTGCCCAAGATCGCACAATGTTAAGGATAGTCAGATTTGCACATAGGTATACCTGACTCCGAAATCTTAGATAAAATCCCAGATCAAGTCAGAATTTTCTGGACAGTGGATATTTTTTCAATCTTCTACTAAGCACCCAGGTCAAGACCCACTGCACACTACAGACCACTCCTCAGTCTCCCCATTCTCTTTCCTCCCCAAAGAACATCCTCTTCCTCCGCCCCCCTCTGCGACATAGTCCCCTCGGCAGTGAACTTCCATGTTGTCAGAGGAGATGGTCACAGTCAGGCTGTGCCGCCCACACGCCTGGCATCTGGGGACTGCCTGGGGCGAGGCCCAGGCCTGTGGTCCCCTGCTCCTGGCCAGCACTCCACCTCACCCCACCCCCTTCTATAAATATCCCACTGCTCACTGGCTGCCCAGCTGCTGCAGCAACAGTTTCCATGAGGTCATCTTTCCCGAGCGGCCTCCGGGCACCCAACACCCACACTTACCTTTCCTGGAGTCCTGTGGCCTGCTTGCCCCTGCAAGGGGCTGTCCTGGGTGCTCTGTCTCCGCCGGGCGGGGGGTGTGGGCACTTGGGCAGAGGCCTGAGGCGGGGCCTTCCCTGAGCTCTGAGCCCCAGGTTCTGGATCTTGACTTGGGGAAGAATCAGGCTTGCAGCTGGTGGTGGGCTCCCCTTTGGACTTCAGAGGAGCAAATCTCTTCCTGTTGAAGGGCCTAGTCTGCTGGGGGGCTGAGGGCGTGGGCTGGCCAGGGACAGCAGGTTCCCTCTCACCTCTGGCTTTGCTGGATACCTTCCCTGAGGGCAGCTCTCCAGGTGTACTGCCCCGGGGGGTCTGGGCCTCCTCCTCCCCCTGAGGCTTGTCTGCCTGGGTACTCTCCAGATACATGTCCTTCAGGGAGAAATACACTTCCTGGTCTGGGCCTGGGACAGGGGCATTCTGGGCCTGGTCTTGAGTACCCACAGCAGAGGCTGGCTTCCTGGTGCCATCTGCTCCGGAGGATCCAGGCCCCTGTGCGGCCCTGCCCCTCGGCTGGGTCTGAACCTGCTCCATGTCCATGGGCCCCTGTGTCCCACAGGAGTCAGGCTTGTCTGAACTGGGGACACAGTTTTCAGAGGAACGGTGGCTTCGAGCTGCCCTCTCTACCTCTGGCTTCTGCACACCTTGCTTAGGTTCCTCATCTTTCTTTTTCTTCTTGGCCCCAGACTCCTTTTTGGGGGCTCTTTGAGGCCCCAGCTCCATGGCTTTACAGATGTATGTCAACAGGCCATGCTCCCCAGCTTCCCCGTTCTCAGGGGCAGCCTCGCCGTTGGTGGTCACCTCTCCGGAAGCAAAACTGTTGATCAGGCCCAAACCTGGGTGCTGACCAGGCTCCGTCTCTCCCTCCTGCCAAGCCACCGGTGTCCCGTTCTCGACCTCCCGGGTGGGGGACGAGGGGACTGGCACCTCGGCCCCACTCAGCCGCCGCTTCCGCTGGAAGCGGTCGGGGCTGAGCTTGCGCAGGGTGTCGGCCTCTTCCACGGCCTCCTTCCCGTGCTTCCAGTTCTTCTCGATCTCACGCATCTTTGCCGCAGCCTTGCGCTTCAGCTTGGCGAACCAGCGCTGGTGGATCTTGTATTCGGTCATGGTGCCCACCTCCAAGACCCCCGAGCAGGACACAATTCCCTTGGCATTCTGGGCAGAGGCCTGGTAGATGGCGGCATCTTCTTCTCGACACCTAGAGGCAGGAGCATGAGATGGGAGGCGAGAGCCCACAATCCTCGCAGCCAGAGCCTCGCAGAGTTGAGCGCCCCGCCCCACCCCCTGCCAGCCCTGCCCCGAGTGCCACGCCCCACCTCCGATAGCACCACCTCCAAAATTCCCCACTACAGCTGAGGAAACTGAGGCTGGCAAGAGGGTGGGAGCTGGCCAAGGTCATGCTCTTCCAGGACAGATTAGACTTGGGGCCCAGGAGAGCTCCCTTCAGAAGCAGGTGACCCACACAGCCCCTTGTGAAGGAAGGATGACACAGGAGCTTTTTTGGGAAGCTGACCTCATGGAAAATGTTGCTATGGGTCGACCCCCTCTGGTTACACTCAGCTCTCTGGCTGTCAGAGATACTCCCGCCCTGGCCTTAGGAGATCCCAGACACTGGCAGGCAGACACGCTTCAGCAGGTGGCTCAGCTTAGCCGCAGAACCCCGCCTCCACCCCCAGATCCTGTCTGGGCGTCTTCATCCAGCTGACTCCATTTCTAAGGGCAGACGTGGGCCATAGGACCTTCAGGAGGGCAGAGAGAGCAGAACAGGCCCCTCTCCCTCACCTGTAGAGCTGCAGTGTGTGGCGGTTGCCCTGATGAGTGATCTCGTATTTTGGCAAGCCACAGTAGCGGTCCAGCTCTGTGTCATCCTTGTACCAGGTCACCTCTGGCTCTGGGTATCCTAAGAGGGAAGCAGGAGATTGGGTTGCAGGGAGACCAGTTCCAACGTAGTGGGAGCAGAGAACAGGATGCCATGGCTTCCCCAGACCACCTGAAGAGACTGGACTGGCCCACCTGCCCCCGGGGCTTGTAGCAAGAAGAGGGCTATCATATGGCTCAGCTTATTTTTAGAAGCTAGGCCCTGTCAAAGCCTAAAACTGTTCCCCTTCAGCAGCTGGAAGGCAAATATAGAGGAGAAACTGCCTAGCTTCTGGTAAGAAGGGAGGCAAGGAGTCTCCAGAAAGCTTTGGCTGGTAGTAATAAGCTTCCTTTCTTCAGTGGCCTGTTCTACATCCTCAACAGTAGTAACAGCTCTATCCTCGGAGGTCTCTCACCAATACCCAATATCAACACCACTGCCAAGAGCCCTCCTTCTTTCATTCCAGCTTCCTGAGCTGTTAGTATTATTTGATGACACAGCTAAAACATCCATCCATCCATCCATTCATCCATCCACCCATCCACACCTACTTTCCCAACCATTCACTACTGTGAAACTGACTGAGGTATTTTCCCAGCCCCTCCTCTCTGGATTTCCAGCCCTACTCACAAAGAGTTTCCTACTGTAAAAGTCACATGTCCCTTCTTCCCTGGACACTTGGCTGATTTGTCCAGTAATGGACACATAATCAGCTAATCTAATCCAATTCTTTGATCTAGTATTTGGGAATTGGAACCTAGAGACGGTCTACCCTAGTGTCTGGAAATAACTTGGAAGGGGTACAGCCATGTTCTGCCACATGGACTGAGAAGCAGACAAAGCTGGTCGACGGTGAGATGGAAAATGAAGTTGATGTTCAGGATAGAATAAGAAAAAGGAGAGAGAGACTTCTCTGGTGGTCCAGTGGTTAGGAATCCACCTTCCAACGCAGGGGATGTGGGTTCGATCCCTGTTCAGGGAACTAAGATCCCACATGCCGCGGGGCAACTGAGCCTGCACACCACAACTAGAGAGAAGCCTGCACGCCGCAACGAAGACCCAGTGCAGCCAAAATTAAAAAAAGAAGACAGAGAGAGTCCCAATATCCTTCCAAATACTGGCTCCATTCCTTGCCTGGGCACAGCTACATTCCTACTTGTCAATTCCATAAGAAGCCCATCTAAGCCTTACCAAAAAATTCTGCTTCATTTCTTAAGCTGACTCCAATTAATTTGCAATGTTTATTAGACATTAAAGACTCCTAACATATATTCCCTTAGGTGTGTGCTGACTGCCAAGCAAGGGTTATGAAGATATAGGAGCTTGACAGACAGCTCTCTGCTCTCAGGGAACCGACTGTACTATAGAGAAGATAAGACAGGTCTCTGCACAAGGGAGGGATGCACCTGTATCTGGGTACACATTCTCTGTCTTCCCTACTGTCTATGGATAAACTACCCCCATGCCTATCTAAAGACACCCTCACTGCATCTCATCTCCTCTTGCCTCATCAAGGACATCTCTCCAACAATCATTCCTCCTCTCCTGCATCATCAAGCTTTTCCTCTCTTATATCATTCCTATAAGTATACAAGCCTCTGTACTGTCTCCCTTCTTTTAAAAGAACTTTCTTTGACCCCACGTCCCCCATTAGCTCCTGCCCCCATCTCTCTATTCTCTCCTTTATAGAGAAATTCTTTGGAAGGGTTGTCTGTATTCACTGTCTTCACTCCGTCTCCTCCAATCAGGCTTTTGTACCCACCGCTGCGCCAGAATTGCTCTTGGCAAGGTCACCCATGAGTCACACATCGCCAAATCCACTAGCGTTTCTTAAGCTTCGTCTACCCGATCTATCAGCATTGACCGTCCCTTCTTGAAACCTTTTCCTCTCTTGCTCCTGGATGCCACTCCTTCTGAGTGCCTTTCCTACTCCACTGGCCACTTTTCCTAATCTCTTTCTTCCACTGCTCCCCCACCATCACCACCTAAGACTATAAGTGTTAGATAGGCCAGGGCTCAGGCCTCAGAACCATTCTCCATTCTCTAGCCATAAAACCTAGGGGATCTACTCCTGTCCTTCAGCCTTTAAATAGCTATATCTTCCTGACTCCCAAATTTGTATCTCTAGCCCAGAACTAGAACTGGTTCTTATTTCTGACTGCGTACCTGACATCTCCACTTGGAGGTCTAATAGGGATCAAACCTAACAAGTCCCCAACCAAGCTCCTTATTCCCCTCTCCAAGCCAAGTCCCACATATATCAGTAAAGGGCAAATTCATCCTTCTAATTTGGCTCAGGCCAGAAACCTGGAGGCAATCCCTTATTCTTTTCCTCACGTCCACTCCATCAGACAATTCTATGGGCCCTTCCTCCAGACTGTATCCAGGATCTGATCACTTCTTGCCATTCCCCGCTGCCAACCTGGTCCATCACCATCATCTGACACCTCAGTTTCTGCAACAACCTCCTTGCTGATCTCACTACTTCCATCCTGGCCTCTCTTCAGCCCATTCTCAGCACAGCCAGAGTGAACCTTTTAAAATGAAGTAAATAAAGTCAAGTGATAGCACTCCTCTGCTCAAAACACCCTAGTAGCTCCCATGTCATTAAGGCCCTCGTGACGTGGGCCGCGCTAGCGCACCGGCCTCAGCTCCTCCCGTTCTCTGCCTTGCCTGCGGTACCCCTGCCACACGGCCCTGCTGGCTGGCCTCTGAAAGCAGGTGAGAATCACATCTGGATTCCTCCCGCCTCTGTTCACACATTCCCTCCTTGGAGAGGCCTTCCCTACCAGCCCCTGTGAAACAGCGACTCTGTCTCCCTGGAAACTCTTAGCCCTCTTACTATGTTTCTTTTTCTTCATAGAATGCATTGCTGCCTGACATATTATACCCTGATGAGGTTGTTGGTTTACATCCATCTTCTCCAACTCCCTGGGGAAAGAACAGCTCCATGACTCATCCGTGTTATTCGTGCTATGTCCCCAGTTCCTAGAATAGTGCCTGGTATGGAATCAACACTCGTTAAATATTTATAGGTGAATGAATGAAGCAATGCACTAACGGCTCAGGGTACAGAGAAGGGAACGAGCACCTCTGGCTGGGGAATCAGGAAAGGCTTTATGGCATGAGCAGCATTTGAAATGGCTGTGAGGGTGGGTAGAATTTCAGAAAACGTGGGTTCAGTGCCTGTACTTCCCCCCTTCATAGCACTAATCACAATACTGTAACTGACTATCCCCTTGTCTGTCTCCCCTCCTAGACTTATGTCCCATGTGAGTCAGCATAATCTCTCCTTCACTTCTGTATCCCTACCACCTAAGATGGCACCTGGCAC
The DNA here is from genome assembly GCF_963455315.2 of Globicephala melas. Lineage (NCBI taxonomy): Eukaryota > Metazoa > Chordata > Mammalia > Artiodactyla > Delphinidae > Globicephala > Globicephala melas. Next base: position 36,181,481 of record NC_083315.2, read on the forward strand.
AGAGTAGTTACTTAATAAAAATAAAAATCTGCTGGATGAGTGAGTAAATGAGGAAGGGAATAAGTGAGCAAACCAGAGGTGAGTGGGAAGGGCATGCCTGACAAAGGAACCACAACAGCATAGTGTGGGGTGGAAAGCAGAGGACACACTGGGGAACTGTGCACAGGAGTAGGGAGCAAGGGAGGTGAGGCTGCAGCTGGGTCAGCTAGGAACAAACTCTGGGCAGCCCTGACTGTAAAGCGAGCCCCATGTTTCCACAGTGAGCTAAAGCCCCTGGTTACATCACCGTGCATGTCCTCACCATCCCATGGGGTGATCTCATTCCTACAAGGGCCAGGCTCAGAGCCTCCCTGCCCCATGATCTGCCCAGTCAGGCCTCAACCTCCAGGGCATCCGAGTCCAGTCAGGCTGTAGCGAGAGGGCAGGGATGGGGCAAGAAGGGAACGCTGAATGGAGCCCACAGCCACAAGGCTGGGGCTTCAGCCCCCATGCCACCTTTTGGTGCCTCTTCACTAGGTGGGGGCCAACCTGACAGCTTAGGGCTCCACGGCAACAGTGGATTCTGGAAACAACTTTATTTGGGGAGAAAACATTTCTTTGTGCCCTGGGTAATAGAACTGTATTCTGAAACACACAAAAGCAGGGGAGGTCCTTCACTCCCAGCTGCACACACACGTGTGCCCGTATGTGTGCCCACAGGCTGGCATGCACGCATGCACACACACACACACACACACACACACTTGGCCCTGACCAGGAGAGCCCACAGCAGTACTGAAGCCTGAGGCCTTCCCTCTTCCCCTTCCTACACTGACACCTCTGCTCCACAGCCAGCATGCCTGAGTCCAGAACTCAGCTCGGAGACTTACAGCCTCATCCTAACTGTTCCCATTTTGGAGAAGCTCAGATTCAGGAGAAGAATAATGATGAATGTAAATTTAGAGGTTTCAAAGAGCTTTCAAATATAAAATTTCATTTGGTCTTCATAACAAACCTGTGAAAACAATTGTGAACATTTACTGAAGACTTACTATATGCCAGATACTGACCTGTACATTTTTCATGTATTATCTCATCTAATCCTCTCATAAATCCTATGAGGAATGTACTGTTATTAATCCTCAATTTAAGGAAGAGGAAATTAAAGCTCCTGCCCAAAGTCATCCAGATGGTACACAGAAGAGCCAAAATTCAAATCCCTCTCTTCTATAAAACAGGTAAGGCAGGTGTTTGAATCCCTTTTACACAATCCCTTCCTTTTACACAAAAGGAAGATGAGACTCAGAGAAATCAAGTAACTTACTCAGGGTCACACAGCTGGCACATGACAAAGCCCTTGGTGTCCTTTTCCTTATTCCACTGCTCTTTCCCTTGGGGACTCTGGGACTAATATGTAAGTTTCTGCCCCCAGCAGTCATTATTTTAGACTTATTTCTCTAAAAGTAGTTTCTTCAAGAACTTGGTTCTGTCTAAAGGCTAAGTCCCTCTGCCCAGTTGTCCTGACACACACACACACACACACACACACACACACACACACACACATATACACAGGCTAAGATAGAATCTACAACAGAGTTGAGGAGAGTGGGGGAAAGGGGTCACCATGCTGGACAGAGATGGGCAGCCTCAAGGAGGACAGTTGTACTCTGGCCAGAGGGGCCCCTGGGGGAGACAGGAGCCAGAAGGTCCAATCAAGGCCTGCTATCCCCCATATGCCCACTCTGAGAGGGGAGAACCCCAGGGTCATATACCACTTCTCCAAGTCCCGAAGGGCTTCCCTCAGAGCTCAGCCAGCAGGGGCACTGGCACAGACTCCTCTTCCTCACCTGGACTAGATCCTGACCCACCACGAAAGCATCACCTACTCCTGGCAGGGCCCTGCTTAGACTGACTCATCACAACCTCATTCAAGGAGTGCTACCAGCAGGGTGGGAGGAAGTGAGGTCACTCCATCTCCATGGGACGAGCCAGGATCACCACACCAGTCTCATACAAAGGCCAGTCTGAGCCATACACCCATCCACGATCCTCCATTCCAGATGGGGGCAGAGGGGAGACCCAGTTTCTAGCCCTGTTTCCTTTGTTCTCTGATCTTTCTGCATAATGCTTTCCCCTCCCCCTGGCCCCTCTCTTACAGTCTACCTTTTCTCCTTGTTAATTGGGAAAGGCTTACTTACCAAGTGTACTATGGCGATCACAGAGAATTCTTTCTTAATCTGCTACAAAAGACTCAGGTAACCTGAGATTTTTTTTATATACATGGGGATGAGGAGGGAGGAGGAGGGAACTAGGTACGACAGTGGACTAAGATGTGGATGTTAGAGATAGCTAGAGCCCTAGAAATCTTACAGCCTTACTCAGCAGAGTCGTAGATCTCATCATGGCAGGTGCTCCTGAGCAGAAGACCATGGGCCTGGCTGGTCATCATGAGACATGGGTATTATGGCAATTGAGGGGATAAAAGTTTGTTCCTTTGAGTTGGGCTTGAGACAGGGAAAAGCTTACTCCCATGATGACCTTGGGGGCATCCAGTAAAATACTCCAAGACTCTGTAAGTCAGACTCATGTCGGCTTCAGCATGTTGCTCTCAGAGTCCATGGCTACAAAGGACAGATTGGAAGAAGGAAAGGAGGGAGGCCCCCACAGCAGCTGCTGTTGTCAAGGCACTGAAGCTGCAGCTGCAATGAACAGGCAATGTGGAAAGTGGAAAAGACACTGATTTTGTTGTCCACACAGTCAGGGTCACTGTGGTCATACTGGCAAATATGTACTGAGTGCCTTCTTCGTGCCTGCTCCAGAGGCACGATGTGTCAGGCGTGTGCTCTATCCCTCAGATCTCACGGTCTCACTGGGGAGAGAGATGGACCAAGAAGCTGTACTGTGAAAGACAGAGTAAGAGCTCTCTGTGGAAATGCTGGAGATGACCTCCTGGAAGATGAGCTGTTTGAGCTGGGCCTTGAAAGATGATAAGGAACTTGCCAGGCTTCTAGGTAAAAAGGCAGCATGAGCATACCATCTATTTTCACTCTCTCACCCAAAACCACTAACCTACACTAATGAGATGTTTTTATTTAAAAAAAAAATGTGTGTGTGTGTGTGTTTGTGTGTGTATATGTAGTATATATATAGCCACTAAAAAAGGGGAGAATAAGGGGAAGGAGAGCAACAGGAACAACAACATTTTGAAAGCTGGAAAGCAGATGGACAAGTAGAAACTGACTTAGCAGACCCAAGACAGCTTAACCCAATGAGAAACTGAGAACTACCCTTTGAACACCAGAAAATCCTCAAAGGGCATAGGAACTGGCAACCAGATATCTCTGGAACTGGGGGTAAAGGGAAAGAAGGAAAGGTAAAAAGAGGTGTGGAAAACAGTCAGATCTCTGGATCCCCTCACCCACTCCATACCACTGTGTAACTAACTGCTCCTTCCCCCCACGTCCAAAGATGCAGTTTAGTAACTGGAAAGGTAAAACTTTGCCCTGAGGGTAAGCCAGCTCGGTGGAGGGCATAAATATTCTATGGAAAAACGAATCTATAAAATAAATGTTTGGGCTTCCCTGGTGGCGCAGTGGTTAAGAATCCGCCTGCCAATGCAGGGGACACGGGTTCGAGCCCTGGTCCGGGAAGATCCCACATGCCAGGGAGCAACTAACCCCGTGTGCCACAACTACTGAGCCTGCACTCTAGAGCCCACAGCCACAAGTACTGAAGCCCACGCGCCTAGAGCTCGAGCTCCGCAACGAAGAGTAGCCCCCGCTCGACGCAACTAGAGAAAGCCGCGCACAGCAACAAAGACCCAATGCAGCCAAAAATAAATAATAAATAAATTTATTTTAAAAAAGTAAATAAATAAATGCTTTATGCTGAGAGCCCACCCAATCCTCTCATCTGCATAGCTTCCAGAAAACTCAGGCAAGACACTAGAAGAATACTCACTAGGGAATCTGGCTAGTCCAAGAGAAAGGAACTAAAGAAACTCACTTTGTCAGTTCCCAACTCTAGTGGTGGCCAGGTCACCCTAGAGTGAAGACCCAAGGTTTCAGGCCCCTCCTACTTGCTCAGAACTTCCAATTCGCTTTTTAGTCTCCTGCTCTTACTCATTATCTGACAACCAAAGATTCCTAGATATCTGAGGAAAGCCTATAAGCAGGAGATTCAGGACCAAAACAATTAAAGAGAAAAAAAGCAAACTGGAAGAAACACAAACCATGCAGGAAACGTTTAGAAAACTATCATTACCAGTATCAGAGAGTTAAAAGAAAATACTACATTCATGAAAAGAACAGGATGTTCTAGAAAAGGATTAAAAAAGAGCTCTTATAAATAAAAAACCCAATAGAAAAGTTGAAATATAACACTGAGGAAATCTCAGAAAGAACAAAAAGACAAATAGATGAAAGGGAAGAAAAGATAAGAAAATAAGAGAATGAGTCCAGGGGAGCAGATATGCACATAACAGGAGTTCCAGAAAGAAAGAACAGATAAAACAGGGGGAAGAAATCAACATCAAAATCATCTCAGATTTCTCAGAACTAAAGGCCATCAGTTTCCAGACTGAAAGCATCCAAGCATGCCCCTGGATGAAGACACCCGTAACAAGATACATCATTATGAAATATCAAAACACTCTTAAAAGCTTCCAGAGAGAAAACTGGTCTCATGCACAGAATCAGGAATCAAACTGTCTTCCTGCTCTGAACAGAAACACTGGAAGCAGGCAGTGTAGTAATGTTTTCAAAATTCTGAAGGAAAATTATTTTCAACTTAGAATTCTATACCTAGCCAAACTCTCCATCAAGAGTAAAGCAGGGAAAAAAGACATTTTCAGACAAAAGTTGTCTAACATTTACTTACCATGTACTCCTCCTAGGAAGCTACCAAAACAAGGATGTAAATCAAGAAAGAGACAAATGTGGAATACAAATAAACAAGAAGTCCATTACAGGAGGGGTAAAGGAAATCCACAGGATGATGATGAAGGGAGATCCTAGGATGACGACTGTGTACCAGACGCAGAGAACAACTAAGTCACACTGGAGCAGAATGACTCAAAGGAGAGATAGGTTGAGAGCTTGTCATCATAATGCCTCCTGCTCTTGTACCATCTTTGGGACCTGACGAAGCCACTGGAGGATGCAGCTCAATAAAGCCAGAGAGTAAGCCAAGAAAAAGGAAGACATGAGATCCAGGAAACTGAATCAAACCCAGAAGAAAGGCAAAGGAAAGACCCAGTAGAACAGCTGTGTATTAGGCCTAAAAGGCCACCAGTTCACATAGAATAGGGATGTCTCTAAGGAAAGTAAATGACAGGGTACCGATGGCATTGATCTTGTGGAAAGTTATTTTAAAAGGCTATTAGAGGGACTTGCCTGGTGTCGCAGTGGTTAAGAATCCACCTGCCAATGCAGGGGACACAGGTTCGAGCCCTGGTCTGGGAAGATCCCACATGCCACGGAGCAACTAAACCCGTGCGCCACAACTACTGAGCCTGCGCTCTACAGGCCACGAGCCACAACTACTGAGCCCGCGTGCCACAACTACTGAAGCCCGCGTGCCCAGAGCCCATGCTCCACAACAAGAGAAGCCACCGCAATGAGAAGCCCGCACACCACAACCAATAGTATCCCCGGCTCACCACAACTAGAAAAAGCCCGTGTGCAGCAATGAAGACCCAATAAATAAATAAATAAAGGAGATAAGTGAGGGGAAGCAGAGAAGCACAGTAACATAGCAGATGCAGGCATAAGCAAGCAGCATCAGATGCTTCAGAGAGCAAAAGCAGCTTCTCCTCTTCACCAGGTTTGTGGGCTTTGGCAAGTCACCTAACCTATTCTAGTTTCCTCCTTTGTAAAATCTGACTAATAATAGCACTGACTTCACAGGGTTTTGTAAGAATTTGACAACAATGGAAACAGATACATGTTGCAAAAGGTGTTATGCTGTACAAAGTTAAGGGATGCAGGCGCATCTCTGCATCCCTCGGAAGTGTTCTCAGCTTTGAGCACAGAGGGTTCTGGGCAAGGTGAAAACTGCCCAGGGGAATCCAGTCTCAGAGAAGATGTTTAGCTGGTTGGGGCAGACAGGTTCCCCAGAATCAGGACATGTCGTAGCTGGAAACCACCAACGCCCTTGATTTACTGAAAAAAATGGGCTCTTGGAGGGAATCTTGACCTGGTGGTTGCAGAGCTGGGAGAGATAGGCACCCATTGGTGAGTCCTGCAGGCCCTGAAGCAGGTCGGGTTAGTGCAATGGAGCCACTGCTGGGAGGTTTGGGGGAGGGATATAATGCCCAGGGCCAGCTTCCCAGTACCCTCACCCCTTTATTCCCCCCTTCCAAGGAGTATGTCTCTGCTTCCTATTCTGCCAAACTGTTGCTTCAAATTCCACCACGGAGTTCAGTGAAATGCACACATGACAGTCTTCACTTCTAACACTTATACGGTACTTACTGTATGCCAGGTATTATTCCAAATGCTTTGCATGTATTCATACTATTATCGTCCCCACTTTGCAGGTGAGGTGTTCGGCATCACATAATTGGAAAGGGGACAAGCCAGCATTCCAAGCCAGGCAGTCTGTCTCCAGGGTCTGCGGTCAGAATCACTCTACATTATTGCCTCTCAGGCTTGAGACTCCCAAGTTACAAACTACTCAACTGTAAAATGGGGATATTTGAGGAGTAGCCTTGAAAACCTCTTTCGACTGGAGAGCTTCTCTCCTTGGAATAAGATTCATCAGTCGTGTATGTATGCCTGAGGGTGAGGAACCTTTACAGAAGACAGGTTTTGAAGAAGAGCAGGGTGTATATGTGGCTCCAGAATGGGAGGAGAAAGGGACCCCAGCCCACACAGGGAGATGAAACTGGAGAGAAAGCTAAGAAGACAAATGTCAACTTGCACAGTTTCGTGCACACAGCCAACCCCTCTACGTGCCTGTCCCCACAGCCCTCTTAGACCCCGACCTGTGCAGCACCCTGGCATGGATCATACAGACGGCCCCATTACCTGTGACGATGCAGGTGAATCTAACGTCGCTGTCCTCGGACACAGCCCGGGACTTGAGCGTGGTCTCAAATAGCGGCTGGGTCTCCTCTGTTAGCTGAGCAATGACGGAGCAGAAGGTGCTCCTAGGAAAGGCAAAGAACTATTCAGAGCAGCCTTTCTCCCACCTCCACCGCATTATGCCACACCCTGGTGCCCAAGGTAGCTTAAATCTTACCATGTCCATCCGTCATCTCGTGGCCATGGCTCCAGCACCTGGGCAAGTCTTTCCTCCAGAAAGCCTAGGCCTCTTGGCCAGGCTGGGAGCAGGGAAGTTACCAAGGGGCTGAATGGGATCCTGACCCAGACCCATTACAGTAGGCAGCATCTGACCAGAGACCAGACTCCTGAGCATGCCAGACCACCAGTCCTGGCATCCCCATTCCATCCTTATTGTGGAGTCTTGCTTCACACTCCACCTTTCAGGGAAGCTCGTGCATGGGGGATACACACACATGGATAGGCCCAGCCTCAGAGATGGAGACCCCAGCACAGCAGAGCCTCCATTCATGCCACAGAGGGAAAAGCCAGCCAACCCCATGTATACATAGGTCCTAGGAGCTCAGGGGCCTCTCCTAAAGCTTAGGCTCAGAAGAAAAGCCCCTGCACTTGTGAGCATAGATAGACCCATAGTAGACAAAGAATAAGCTGGTCAATGCCAGGGGTCTAGATCCAAGGGTGGCCTCTAGCTCCTAGGAGTATCAGAAAAGAAAGACTCAAATGAATTCTCACCCTAAAGAGGGCTATGGACTTCCAGTGGAAAGCCAGTCATGGCTCCCTTGCTCCCCCCTTAGATCCACATGCTCAAGTGAATACACAGCTGGCAGCTCCAGGACCAACCAGCAAGACCGCCAAATCACAAACAGATCCACCACTGCAAAAGCCAGGGCTTTCAGTTCCCTCGTGATAGCCCATCTTCCAGAACTCAGGGGCATTTGTGCGCTCACTGAGTCCAGCACAGACTCACCAGCACTGCTCAGCACTTACAGTCCTCTCCTGCCTGCACACACGAGCAAACCACCATGCCAAACCCTTCCATGGGCCAGCAGAGACACAATGCATCCCTAGGCGTGACGTGTAACCACATAGCCAGGTTGTGTGGGGCACAAGCCGTGCCCAGCCCTCCTCCCCCTCCCAACTCATACGCCCTCTTGTGAGCAGCAGGGAGGACTGCAAGGGGTAATGTGAAGGGGAGCAGGAGAAACTGCTGTGGGAGAAGACAAATCACTCAGAGCTGCCTTTCTCTGAGCCTCAGAGGAACGGGTAGTCGCCCGCGGGCAGTGTGTGTCTGCCTGTAATCTCTCCACCAGGGGCAGGTAAGAGTCTGTGGGAACACAAGCAAATAGAAGCTAAACCCTACTTTGTGGGGAGGGCTCCACATTCAATTTACCATTTCTGTGGTTATCATTCTGGACTTGAGTTTGAGGAGAAAGGTCACATCCCAGGAAGAGTATCTGGGATCAAGTAAGACTTCTGGACTGAGGGGGTCCAGCCATGGTTTCTGTACAGGAATGCAGATGCCTGGGCCTTTGAGCAGTTGACAGGAGTCCTCCCCCACAAAGACTACCCAGAAAGGGGATCCCAACTTCTCACGTGCCTGAACGCTTGAGTTGGGACTGCAGTTAAGGCTGCCATAACACTCCCTGCCACGCTCTCACCTGGAACCTAAGTAACTTATTAGATGGTTGTAAGAACTGTCTTCTTACAACTTACTGTCCTTTCCTTTCCCTTTTAATCCATTCAAAATAGAAGGTCCTTCAGGATCTAGACTATCAACTCCCTGACACTCGGGAATTTCATCTGAAAACGTTTCTTGCTGCTCTCATGCTAGCAGCAGTTTCTGACTTTGGGGAATACCAGATCCCAACCAACAGTTTCTAAAGGAAAGTGCTATGCCAAAAGTAATCAGACTTCTACGATTTTGCAACTAATTCAAAACATACCTAATTATGTCCTCCCTACATGATCTGAATCCTACCCTACTCATGAACATGAGCCTGGATCTCATATTCAGCTTAGGCTCTTAGGGATGAAGCTGCTTGGGAAAAATCTAAGAAAATAAGCTACTGGTAAGTGAGAAAACAGGAAAATTATGCTTTAAGAAAATTTGCAGTGCTCACACTAGATATTCAACAACAGGTAGTTATGTTATTTCATTACTTTTTTTGAATAAGAAAGAATGTTTATCTTCTCAAACTTTCCAGACTAGGTCCTAACTATATTATTAACTATATTAACTGCTGAAAAGTATAGCTAGAAGAATGCCCTCTAGGAGAGTGGATCTGGGGTACATTTGGGGGGACAGGGAGAGTCACTGCATATACTATCATATTCTACTGAATGTCACCCACTTTCTGTTCCCATTTTCCAAACCACTCAGACATGGGATGGACTCTGAGTCTGCTGCTTCCTGCCCCCTGGAAAGCCAGGAAGTCCATGCATCTGAAAATGGTCTGGTCCCACCCTGACACCTCCAGGTCCTTCCAATTCTGTGACTTCATAAGGATATCACAGCCTAATCATGTGTCTCTATAGAACACCAGAATCACCACTGGTTTTCAACATGTTCAAAGGAACCTAACCCTGCCCTTAGGTTTGGTTATTTACCTTGCTTTAAGTAGACTTCCAAGACCCTCTCTCTTTTAGCACTTACCACACTCTGCTTTGAATTCGTCGTGATACCCTCTCTTCTACCCCTTCAGACAGTGAGCCACCCAGAACAAAGGTCTCTCAGTATTCTTGCCTATCACAGGAAACGTACATGGTAGGCACTAATTATTAGCTATTCAGAAACCAGTTAGCTACGCAGAAATCTTTCTCTGTGTAAAGAAACTGTAGCCAACTCTCCCCAAATCTGCCAGAGTCGGGGATGAGGCCTAAGTGGTTGGAAGTAGCCAGGAAACGTTCCCATTTTGATCATAATTGTCAGTTCTGCCAGGGGTGGAGAGCTGTCCCCAGCTAAGGAGGCAAGAGGACAGTCATTCAACAGGCAAACCCGGCCCGTGGGCCTGCTCAGGCCCCGATCTGTCTCTGAAGCAGATTCAGAGAACAAGTTAATGCAGGAATACACTAACATGGTATTCCCTGACCTTACAGGGTTCACAGTCTGCAGAGGTGGAGAGGAGCCAAAGGAGAGGGAAATCGGGAGAAAGAGATGACAGAAGGAGAACTTATGGGACTGAGAAAAAAAATTTTTTTCAAGGAAGTATCCATGGTTAGAAGATAAACAATAAGGTGTCAAACCTAGATATGTGGTTACAAAAACCATGAAAGCCTAGGATGGGGGAGAAATGGGGCACATGACTGGTGGTTCTCTGTTCTGGTCCCATGGTGCCTCTCCCAGGGGCACAGAGATACAGCTGCAGGCATCTCAGAGACCCGGGCCTATTTCTGGGTCCCAGCACCCCTTTCGGATGGTGCATGCAGGCATCAACTCTGGCCCCTGTGAGACCCATGCTCACGTGAGTGCCCTCTCACACCCTCCCCAACCACCCTCCACCTTCCCCTCACCCCATGCAGCCTGGTTAGTGCAAAAGCAGTCACCCAGAGGCCCCTCAATGCCCACACCCAAGAAAAAAAGCAGTCAGAGAAATGTAATGCAATGGTGCGTTTACCTTCCAGAGCTGGGGTGAGACAACCAGTTGCTTGATAAGCTAAGCAAAAACAGCAAATGGAATCATTAGGCCAAAAAAGCAAGGAGAGGAGGAGGAGAAATCAACAACAGTGGGCAAAGTATTAATCGGCCACCATCTGGGGCCCAGGGGCTTTTCTATTAAAAGGGACCAGCTGTCTTAGTTGGCCAGCTCCAGTTAGCAAGTGTCCTCACCACCCGACACAATGTATCTGAAACCAAGAGCTCGTTAAATGCAACAGAGTCCAGGGAAATGGTTAGGCAGGAAGGAGGCCCCCAGGGGCTGAGCTTTGAGAAAGGTGTGTCCCAGGTCCTTGAATCACTTGTAGCTTCCTGGCACGGTTCCCCACTCCACAGCATGCCAGCTTGGGGGCAGCTCCTGCTTCAACCCTCGGCCTTTATGGGGAGAAGAGCCCCCGTTCCTGGAAATCCCCTCACAGGCTGGGAAGGAGACAGGTGGCTTGGAGAACACCCATTAACATGTTAAAGTACGGTTAAACAGACCACGCAAGGCAAACCAGCTGGGAGTGTGAAGAACAGGAGAAGAACAAAGCAGTTAATTCAACAGGAGCCAGGAGGCACCCAGTTCGGTCAGACCAGCCCAAGGCCCTTTACACTTAGAGGCCCTGATCATCCCTCCTGCCCCGGGGGCAGCTGAAAGTGGACACCAGCTAGGGGCTGTGTAGGCCACTGGGGGGTGAGGACTCACACAGAGCTGCCCCTTAGTGGAGATCCAGCCCACTTGACATGAGTCAACTTTTGCCTCTGCCTCCAGTTTTCCTAACACAAATATCTCCAGTGGAGTCTAGGGCCACCATCTCCCACCGCTCCCTGGGCGATCTCAGGGGCCACCCAACCACACTCACTCCCTTCAGTCTGCCCCCACCATAAGAATAGCTCTCCCTTCGTTATCAGCAGTCCAGTCTGCTCAATGGAACTCTGTCTGCATCTCTGACCACTGACAGCCTGTATCTTTATAAACAAAAAAAACCAAACTCATCCTCTACCCCAAAACATGGCTTCCACTCCAGGGCTCCTGGGTTTGTGGATACTACCAGCACTCTCCTGAAGCTGTAAATCCGCCATCTTGGACTCCTCCTTCTCCCTCCCAAGTCCAGTTAGTCCATAATTCTAGGCCCTTCTTTCTCCTTTTCTATTCCTGCTGCTGTGTTCTGATCTAGACCCTCGTGCCTCCATATTGGATGAGCACACAATCCCCTTCTCCTTCACCCGTCAGCACACCACCTCTCTGGAAAAAAAAAAAGCTACAATCCCCCCACTGTGTATTATATTGAGTCTCAACTCCTTGACTGGGCACTTAAGGCCCTCCCTCACCTACTCGCACCCCATCACACACGGTTCTCTACTTCCCAATACTCAGGTTCCACTGTAACCAGACCTGTCGCCTAACTGGCATGGACAGGTCCATTCCTGGCCTCTGAGACTTCACTTTTGTCCTCTCTGCTCAGAAAGCCCTCCCTCTTTCCTTCTGCTCACCTAAATCCTGCCTACCCAGCCTTCAAACCTAGCTCTTGTAGCTTCTGTAGCTCTTGGCACAGTGCTAGGCATACAGTGGGTCTTCAACCTCTGTTTTATGGAAGAAAGAGGGAGAAAGAGGGAGGAGGAGGGAGGGAGAGAAGGGAAGTATTTCTTTCAGTCTGGAAGGGTCCTGCCCCCCAGAGGGAGCTGCTGCTCCAGAATGCAGCTGCCTTTGCTCACAGCTTCAAAAACCCTCTGGAGGCCAAGAGGGCACACCTCCCGTGGTTTCAAGGCACTAGCCAACTCCATCCTTTCCTGACCATGAACTTCCTTTGCCTTTCTCCTCAGAGTGGAGAGATTTCTCCCTTGTTGGGTCTGGATTTCTTCCCTAGGAGGGAGAGGGAGAGAATCAGCTCTCTAATTCAGACAGAAAACGATAGGTTCCACCTGCAAGTGGGCAAGGGTCTGAACTGTGATAGTGACCCCTCCCTGGCTCTCTCTAGGGCTGGTTGTGACGCTCTGCTCCCTGGCTCCATCATCCTGCTTTCTCTAGGCCTCACCCTTACATAATTAGCCATGTCAGGAGGAGTCCTGGGCTGTGGAGGCACCTTGTCTTCAGAAGGTGCCTGTGCGCTGCTGACTGGGCCAGAGGTAGGTTCAGGGCTCTCACCCAGGAAGGGAACTCCCCATTTACTGACTGTGAGTGAGTCAGAATTAGAGGCATCAAATGTTGGGGTAGAAAGGCTAAAAGAGTTCTTAATGATACCTTCATTTTATAGAATGGACATTCAGGGCCCAGGAAGGAAAGGTCTCTTCATAAAGGAGAAAAGTAGGCCTGGGGGGAGAGGGGGCGGCAGCGTGGGGGACCAGGACTGGCCCTGGAAGCTGGGGCCTCCCATTCTTCCTGGCTTTCATATATTCTGGGACATAAAAGGCCCTCAGAAAGTCCTGGCCTGTTGCCTCAGTTTCCCTGAAAGCCCTAGACAACCTGCCTGACCCAAGCAGAACAGAAGAGGTGTCACAAAGCTATAGCAAATATCATGGGCTCTGCTGCTCCTCCGAGCCCACTTGGACCAGAGTGTCCAAGAAACGAGTGGTCAGAGATTTCTGGAACTTCTAAGTGTCCCTCGGAAGCAAGTTAGTAATAACTGCAACCACCCGACTGTGGTTCCTTAACCTACTCTAGCTTACCCATGCCCCACCTTCCTATAGGGGTGAGGTCCTAGAGGCTGGATGCCCTAGGAGGGAGGGCCTACAATTTGGGGGGATTACTTGCATGTTGAACCTCTGACCCCAGGGGTACTGGAAATATCCTTGAGCTGACTACGGACTGGAAATCCCTCCAGGGTTGGAGGAAGGAAAGGTATGCACAGGAAGACAGGTTCTAGACCTGGGCCAAGGCTTCTGGTGGCCTGGCTCACAGCCCAGCTGTCCATCGGCTCCCAGGGGCAGCCTACCCTCCCAAGGTCCCATGAGAATGATGACTCACAAGCTCTGTGATAGCTGTGTATCAAGGTAGACCCGAAAACACTGAAGTCAAGAGTGAGTGGGACGGAACCTGCCTCTTGATCAGAATTCTTGGATAGTCAGGGCTCATCTAGGCTGGAGCCAGGGTTAACTGGCAAAGTCCTCAAGGGACCCTCTTTCTCCTCCATCTCTTGGGCTCTCTTCCCACACCCACAGGCAGTCAGGTTGCTCTGAGAGACAGAAGACTATATGGTTGCCTGCTCTAACACAGGAATCAGGCCTTGATAGACGGCTGTGAACTGCCTCCGCCCCAAGTACCCAACACAGCCCCATTCACTTTCACAGTCTCCCCTCTTTGGCCAGAGGTTTTTCCAGAGGTAAGAGAAACCTAGCCTTCTTTGTCTCTCAGGACCGGGGACGGGGCGGGGGTCTGTGGCCAGGTGGCAGAGGCAAAACCACAGCCCACAGTCCTGGGCTAGAAAACCCTCTCTCCCACTGCCCCAGCCCTGCCCCTCCAAACACTTGATGAAAAGAGTCTCCATTTAAGAACATTCTCACTTAGGTCCAAAGGGACTGAAGCCAGACATTTCTAATCCACTTGCAGTTCTCAGGCTGACACACTGCTTTGCACTCATCACATGTGCAACTGTACCTACCATACAACTTCTCAGGTGGCAGCTGGAGAGTGGACATGTGTCCACTCTCCAGCCTTTTCCCTAACAGCCCAGATCCCCTGCCCTCCCAGTTCTGCCTGGTTTTCAAGCCACCCCAATGCTGTCTCTGAGAAGGGCCCTGCATCCCGCTTCTCCTTGTTCCACTGGTATTGACAAAGGCCAGACACAGGAGGCAAAGCCCAGACAAATCACTGTGACAAGTATGAGACAAGCGTGAGGCTCCTGGAAGGCAGTCAGCTTCACCATGGACTGGAGTAAATATACAAATGTCATTCCAGTTTTTCCATAGAGCCAGTGGCTAGGAGGAAAGGGCATTCTTTCTGGCAGCCAGGGACCTTGTCGAGTCTGACTCAATCACTAACACCAGCCCTCAGCCCTGTCCCAGACATGTGACACCATTTGACGAGTTTTATGCAGAAACCGGTTCCGGTTACATTTGAACTTTTCCAACTCCAAGGTCAACAGAACTCAGCCAATCCACGAGGAAGTGCCTGGGACTTTTCCTGAATGTCCTTGATGCCTGTTTTTGTGCTGTTTTAACAACGGAGGACAAGAAGTCTCCAGACAGCTTGTCAGAGGACTGGCTGTTTTCTGTGTGACCTACGGTAAGACAAGTTCTGGGGCTGTGACACAACCACTAACCCAATAGCCAACCATCACAATTCCCTTTGGAATAGACTCCAGAGTTGGAGGGAAACGAAGCTGTCCAGAGGGGACAGGAAGTGTCCGTCTCCATGGTAATGAACGTGTTCCTGTGTGTCTGGGTGCCTTTGAGTGCCAAAATGCCCCTCTATTGTCTGCAAGTCTTTACACGGGTGGGTAGCCTAGCTCCCAAAACAAAGCATCCACACCTCTTTAATTCTTGGAAGAGAAGTAAAGGGCTCATCATTTCGGCCCCTTCCCTTGGCATCCCAGTCCCCCAGACTGGGCAGGGAAACTGGCTTCCTCAGAGCCACAAGCTCTGAATCTTCAGGCCGGGCCGACCAGCACCTCGAGCAATCCCTTCACCTCACCAGCTCCCACCGAGATCCCGGGGAAGACCAAAGTCCTGGGCCCAGGGGAAGACCCTTCTCTAAAGAGTTTATTTTTTCCGCTGAATCCGGAGCGAAGCAGCCCCCTTCAGGGCAGTGCCCCTAGCGCCCCCCACGTCTCCCTCTCCCCTGCCCACCCCCGAGAATGTTCTCCCCCTCCCTTCCAGCCGGCAAGAATGTCAGCCTCTCTGGCTTTCCTTATCGCGAGCTGTGGAATCCGAGGCCCGGGAGTAGCTGAGCGAGGGGCGAGAGTGAGGTAGGGGAGATAAGGAGAGCGTTCAGGCCCCTGTGAAATCACCCCAAAGTAGGGCCTTCCTCGTCCCCAGAGCCTCGCATTGCCGGAGGCTAGAGGCCCACGGGCCATGAGAGGTCAGGGGAGCCGTGAGGGGCCGTGAGGGCCGGTCCGGCCTGACCATGTCCCCAGGCCTCGGGCCGGCGCTCCAAGGGCCCATCCGAAGGCCTCCGCCCTCCCCACACGCCGCCCCGGCCCGGCCAGGCCCCCAGGGCGCGACTCACCTCGTCTCGGGCCGCACGCTGAGCAGGTAGCTGCGGCTGGCGGGGCTGGGGATCCACATGGGCCCGTCGTCCTCGCCGTCGCCCCCCGCCCCGGACCGTCCGCCCGAGCCCCAGCCGCGGCCGGGGGCCCTCCGTGACCCCATGCTGCTGCCGGCCCGCGCCCGCCGCCGGCCCCTGCCCTTTCTCCAGGCCCCCGCCCGCCAGGACCGCGCCGCCGGCCGCCGCTCCCGCCCGCGGCAGACGCGCGCCCCTATTTATAGCCGCGGGCCAGGCCGTCGTCACCTGCTGCTGTCCCTCCCCCGGCCCGGCCAGCGCGGCCTCCGAGGCGCCGGGGGGCGCCGGGCCGCGGGGGCCTCGCCAGCCCCAACAGGCCGTGCGCGAGGGTCCGTCGATTCCTTCCCTCAGCCCACCGCCCGACGTGTGTGGAGCGCCCCCTCCGCGCCAGCAGCCGCCCTGGCGTCGAGGCCAGCCGCCCGGGGAGGCCTCCCGGAGCTAGAGGGGAAAGGGGGGTGCGGTTCTTGAAAGGCGACCAAGCATATGCCCTTCACCAGGTCCCTAGGACCCAGGCTTCCTGCCAACCTTCCTTTCCTGCTCGCGCCCCCGTTTCGCAGGTGTGGAAGCTCGGGCTCTTCGGCCTTTGCCAAGGGGAAGGTGCAGAAGTACCCAAGGAGCTGCGTGGGGTGTGCGACCCAAAGCCCTGGAAGGCGAAAGAAGCGGGGGGCAGGGGGCGCGAGGGGGCGGAAAAGCTGCTCGGAACCTGGGGTGCTGGATCCAGTGGGAGACCAGGGAGCCAGGGACCCGCCCCTCTTGCTGGTAGCAGCCCTGACTGACCCTGGCCTTGCCAGCGGCTGTTGATCCAGCACTTAGACAAACCCAAACCCACATACCTGCATAAGTGACCTCAGTTCCGGAGGAGGCCAGTACTCCTCAGAATGTTCCTCTCCATTATCTAGTAGATTAGGGGTTCAGTAAACACCTCTAGAATAATTGAACCTCCTTCTCCACCCTGTTCAGTCTCGATTTCCCGGCACCCGAGGGGGAAATGGGCTGAGTCCTAATGCCCAGAAAAACAATCATTCAACAATTTCTGAGAGCAAAATTCTAATCACTGTGTAAACCTGGTTGTAAATATTGGGAATGACCACAGTCTGTTTACCCATTCTTTCGTTTCCTACATCCTTGAGAGCATCCAGAAAGTACCTGGAGCTGGATGGTTATAATTATTAGAAAGTTGGAGGGCTTCCCTGGTGGCGCAGTGGTTGAGAATCTGCTTGCCAATGCAGGGGACACGGGTTCGAGCCCTGGTCTGGGAAGATCCCACATGCCGCAGAGCAATTAAGCCCATGCGCCACAACTACAGAGCCTGCGCCCTAGAGCCTATGAGCCACAAATACTGATCCCGAGTGCCACAACTACTGAAGCTCACGCACCTAGAGCCCGTGCTCCACAACAAGAGAAGCCACCGCAATGAGAAGCCTGTGTACTACAACAAAGAGTAGCCCCTGCTCGCTGCAGCTAGAGAAAGCCCGCGTGCAGCAACAAAGACCCAATGCAGCCAGAAAGAAAGAAAGAAAGTTGGAGCAAAGGAGTACAACCCCTCTGTTCTAGAAGCTACACTCACATCCCCACTCCTTTTGGAAATGGCTCTTCCTTCACTTTCACTGTGTGGTTCCGATGGCAACTGCCTTGATCCTACATGTTCCCTTCCCCCCACTCCCCACACCCTCCCTTCTGACTCAAGCCAGTCTATTCATGGTACCCATCTCCCTGACTACAGAAGCAAGCATCAGACCCAAGCTGTGTCAGTCAAGGTTCTTCACCAATATGTTTTCACCTGGAATTGGGAAAGAAAACCTGTCCCTCTGTGGTGGAAAGCTGTGAGCTGCAAGGTCCCAGCTTTTAGCAGCCATGTTTCTTGCTGTGTGGAGGAGGCCAGTCTGCAGTGAGGAAGAAGGAAGCTGACACAGAGAGAAGCAAAGGCAAGGGGTACAGCGTCCTGATGGCTTTCAGGTGCCTTGTTGCAAGTGTTCCTGTGATCCACCTTTGTCCATGGTCTTCCAGCAGTTTGGCAGTTCAACCATTTCCTGGAGTCCATACCCCAAAAGTTCTCCCTTTGCTCAAGCTGATTCAAGTTAGGCTTCTATTAGTGGAATCTAAGAGTCCTAACCAATACTAAAGCCTCATCTCCTAATGAGCCCGAATTTGCCAAATTTGACCACATGCCCCCATTCATCCTTGTTCTTGGCTCTCTGGAGGTGGGCATATTAAAATCTCTTCTGTTGTCTACAGGACAGTCCTGCACATATCTGAAAGCCTGCTTGGAGTTTTGGTTCATTTGTTGAAGTGATTACCCATGTATCGGGCTAGAGCACATGTGCTAGAGGCAAGGGTCACAGGATCTGTGCCTTCAAGAATCTTATGGTCTCATGGGGGAGACAGGAATATAAGCAAAACACAATGCAAGGTGAAATGTACAATTATAAAGCCATGCATAGGGGAGCATAAAGTATAGAAGAAAGAGTGGTTAGTTCTGTCTGGGGATTTGGTTAGGACAGTTTACAAGGAAGAAACTAAAGCTGAAGAAGGGTTTTGATAATTGCGTAGGCAATTATCACAAATAGACTCACAAATAGACTCTTGTGGGTGGGGGCAGGTGGACAGAATATTCCAGATGAGGAAATAGTATGCACAAAGATATGGAGGTGTGAAGCAGCTTGGCATTCATGTCACTCAAGTGTAAAGGATTTGAGCAAACAGAGAGAGAAGTGGATTAGGCAGAGGCCAGATCCTGAAGGCCTCGCCTAGTACAACGAAGAACCTAGAATTCCCTTTCAGGCCATTTCTCACGACAGTGGATATGGTGCTGCTAGTTATGCCAGTGACTCTCCAATTTATCAATTTCCTTTTGAAAATGTTACACACATACCCCCACAGAGGTCAAACCAGAGCAGCCCACGATTGAATTAGCACCTCTCTGGGTCTGGGCTCCACTCAATTAGCAACAACTTTTCTTTTTCTCCTTTGGCTGCCTTGGGTCTTCCTTGCTCCTGCGGGCTTTCTCTAGTTGCGGCGAGCGGGGGCTACTCTTCGTTGTGGAGCACGGGCTCTAGGTGCGCGAGCTTCAGTAGTTGTGGCACGTGGGCTCAGTAGTTGCGGCTTGCGGGCTCAGTAGTTGCAGCTCACGGGCTCTAGGGCGCAGGCTCAGTAGTTGTGGTGCACGGGCTTAGTTGCTCCGCAGCATGTGGGATCTTCCCGGACCAGGGATCTATCCCGTGTCCCCTGCATTGGCAGGCGGATTCTAATCCACTGCGCCACCAGGGAAGTCCCAGCAACAACTTTTTTGGCAGCCAAATTATTTCACTGATCCCGAGCCTGTAAAGTTTCAACATGAACCACTGTTCCCCTAAGTCTTTCCCACTCCTGCTTATAAAGTCTTTTTTTATCGTAAGTGCAAACTTTCACCTTTTTTTTAAAGTTAAATCTCATGTTCTTCATCACACGTTCCCTTTCCTTCTTATCTGACTCTTTTTGAATTCTGCTCCTGTCATCCATTGTATAATCTGTCCTTCCCAGCTTCTTGCTATATGCCAATTTAACAAGCAGACTTTCATGATGATACAGGCACAGCTGAGTAAGGAGTGTCAAGGCATTCAAGGATGGAGAGATGGAAAAGGCACAGTCTCTTTCCTGGATTTACTGCCTAGCAGGAGAGAGAGGATATGTAAAGTGTTGTTTTAACAAGCACTAGGCTAGAAATCCAGAGACTCAGGTTGTAATCCTGCTCTTCCACTGAGTGGCTGTGTGACCTTGGGCAAGTGGCTCACCATCCCTGAGCTTTATCTTTCTCCTTTGTTAACAGGAGTGAGGTCATGATCCTTTATGATCCTGAAGGTCATAGCTGTTGATTCAGCAAGTATTTATTAAGTCTCACTGCTGACTACTACACGCCAGGCATTATGG